>NC_087349.1:62515693-62818724 GCF_030014295.1 Loxodonta africana | reverse complement strand
TTTCAATAAGCAGTACAAGGAGCAAATTTACAGATAACATTAGAAATAAGCGGTCCTTCGTGGAAGCAAACCCCAGCATCATTAAAGAGGATGAAAAGAATGAATAAAAACAATTTTGAATCAAGACCCTGTTGAGTCAAATATCTCACTTCATGGCTGACTCAGTTCAATTTTATTAGTCCTAAATTTTTAATTTCTCTGTCTCAGATGAGATCTGTGGAATGTGATACAAATCACTTTCTTCACTCTCAGATCACCTGTGTTTTATTGGTTGATTCCGGAAGGGAAATACATTTAATTGCTTCTAAACCACTGAATTCTGTTTTGTTATCTTGATTCCTCAATAGAATGCACCTGCCTTCAACCCAATAGAAGTATAAAAGTCTTGACATTAAAACTGCTTTTTGATATCAATATTCTAGGTAGCATTTCATTAACTAGAAAATGGCAACCAAGCCCAAACCCACTGCTGTCAAGTCAATTCTGACTGGAGGGATTTCGAGCTGAGTGGGCACAAGTGGGATAGTCACCCTTCCACACAAAGCTGGTTGCCTGGAAGTTTAGCCCTAAAATCTAGTGCACCCGGTGGTCATAACAATGCTATCAGAATAACCATCTCTGCCAAAAGAAATCAGATTATCATTGTAGGGTGGATATGATACATTCTTTACATTGCAGCAAGAACCACAAAATTGTCACTGCAATGAATGTAAAGTCTCTATTTTTCATCAATTCAAGAAAACTCATGGAGAGCTTAATTTATACCAGACACATGTATACAGAGATGCCTTTGAGGAACTTAAAATACATATATTCATATATTCACCTCTCACATATTTGTCACATAGACATACACACACTCACACACACATACAGTTGGTGGTTTCCAGCAATTTTATCTACTACATAGCCAAGAACCTTTGAGTACGGAAGCAAAACATGTTACAAAGATTAGTGAAAAAAAATCGTGAACTTTACTTATAAAAGAAGCTTGTGGGTCCCACTAAGACAGAACTCAATGCTCTTACTTTTCTCACAACTCCAGAAAGCTTGATAATCTCATTTCTAATACGACTGTTCAATAATCTCATTATCTCACTGCAAATTAAAAGGTATACCAATAGTAAGTGGGGACTATTAAAATAGAACAGAGGATATAAAAAGTACAATAATTTGAGACCATTTAGGGGCAAACAACACTACACTCTCAACAGTCTCTGAGTTAACAAAGTGGAACTCAATTACGTTCGGCATATTCTACTATGAAGACAAGGAAGTGTGTAATTTATTTTAGTTTTTAAATAAAATAGAGTAATAAATAATAACTAAACATTTAGTGTACAAATGTTTAGTTTTTAAGTTGGTACTTTGTTACATTCCATCAACAATATCTTTGAAAAAATGAGCTGCTGTTACGCAAAGACACTTGTCACTCACCATTACACTCATATTTATCAAGTTTTGTCCCTCACTAGTTTGGGGAAAGGAAATTGTAAATTGGATAATAATGAAATGATTGGTAAGTGTGATATAATACGCACTTCTTCCACTGAAAAAGTACCCAAGCAAACGAAGTGTTCTGTCAAAAAAAAAAAAAAAAAGAATCCCTTTGGTGACAGAGGGGAGGGTCCTTGTGTTCAAAAGACAAAGATAGGGCTCTGTCTTCAGCATAAATCCCCTTCATTTGTGACATAATAGTCTGCAAGACTAATGTTTTTTGATTCCTCATTTCCATGGACTGAATTGGTGAAAGTGACTACTTCCCTGGAATTCCCAGGACTTAAAAGTGAGCTTTTTGCCATTTCAAATGAAACCTCCACAACCTATTTTCAAAGCCTCTGCAGTGAGGGTCTAGGCTGCCAAGCATCAGCAAACCATGAGAGTAAGATAATTTGACAGTCTGAAAAGTAGAGGTGTTCAGTAATGCTACCCACTTGCCTCCCATGGTGCTGGGGACCTGGATTAGTGACCTCAATGACAAATTACACAATCATGGACATGAAATGATCCACTTAATGGGTTCATTTGCAAGAGAACATGAAAGCAAGAACACATAATAAGCTCTTGGAATATTGGAGGCTTAGTAGCAGCTGATATAAATTATTACGGGAAGCTTCCGGTATACATACTAGTGTTCATAGTATTCACGTGAGAAAAAAATATATATATATTCCTTCCCAATATATGCAAATCTGACCACTCAATAAAGAGTGTAGTCAAAGTTGGAGGTCTTCCACCATCTGATTTCAAGACTTAGTATAAAACTACAGTAATCAATATGTTATGGTATTGGCATAATGATAGACATAGATCAATGAAATAGAAGAAGTCAGAAATAGATCTGTACATATACAGTCAATTGATTTTTAGATAAAGATGCCATGGTTAGTCAATGGGGAAAATAGTCTTTTCAACAAATGGTATGAGAAAAATGAGTATACATATGCAAAAATTATTAACCTTGAACTTTGCCACCATATGCAAAAATTAAATCAAAATGGCTCATAGATCTAAGCATGAGTGCTAAAACTATGTTTATAAAAAGGGATAGGAGAAAATCTTTATTACTTTGAGTTAGGCCAGGATTTCTTAGTAGGACCCAAAAATCATAAACAATAGATAAAAAAAATTGATAAAGTAGACTTTATTAAAATAAAATTCTTCTCTTCAAAAGACAATGTTAAGAAAATAAAAGAGCAAGCCACAAACTGGGGGAAAATATCTACATATTATATATGTGATAAAGGGCTTATATCCAGAATACATAAAAGAACTCTCAAAAGTCATTAACAAGAAAACAAACTACCCAATTTTAAAAGGTGGGCAAAATATGTGAATAGACAATTCACCATAGAAGATACTCAGATGGCAAATAAGTACATTAAAAGACACTCAATATCATTAGTCATTAGGGAAATGCAAATTAAAACTATTAAGTGATATTGCTATATGCCCACTGTCATGGATTGAATTATGCCTCTCCCCCTCGCCAAATATATCAGTTTGGCTGGGCCATGATGCCTGATATTGTATGATTTTCCTATATGTTGTAAACCCTGCCTCTATGATGTTAATAAGGGAGGATGGGTGGCAGTTGTATTAGTGAGGCAGGTCTCAACCTATAAGATTGGATTGTGTCTTGAGGCAATCTCTTGAGATATAAAAGAAAGAAGTGAGCAGAGAGACAGGAGGACCTCATACCACCAAGAAAGCAGTGCCGGGAGCAGAGCATGTCCTTTGGATGTGGGGTCCCTGCGCAGGGAAGCTCCTAGTCAAGAAAGATTGATGAGAAGTCTGACAGAGAGAGAAAGCCTTCCTCTGGAGCTGACACCCTGAATTTGGACTTTTAGCCGACTTTACTGTAAAGAAATAAACATCTCTTCGTTAAAGCCATCCACTTGTGGTATTTCTGTTATAGCAGCACAAGATGACTAAGACACCCACCAAACCAAAAAACCCAAACCCATTGCTGTCGAGTTGATTCCAACTCCTAGCAACCCTATACATGGCCACAAGAATGGCTGGATTTAAAAGACTGACAATGCCAAATGTTGATAAAGATGTGGAATACCTGAAATTCTCAGACATTGCTGGTGGGAATGTAAAATGGTACAAACACTTTGGGAAACAGTTTAGTAGCTAAACGTTAAAGTTAAACATAAACTTACCATATAGCACAGTAATCCATTTCTAGGTATCTATCCAAGAGAAATAAAAACTTGTCTACACAAATTGATGCATTTGAATTGTGATGTGGGCAAAGAATATTGAGTATACCAGGACTTCCAGAAATACAAACAAATCTGTCTTGGAAAAAGTATAGCCAGAATACTCCTTAGAAGTGAAGACAGTGAGACTTTGTCTGGCTTACTTTGGACATGTTATCAGGAGGAACCAATCTCTGAAGAAGGACATCATGCTTGGTAAAGTAGATGGTCAGCGACAAAAAGAATATCCTCAACCAGAAGGATTGGCATAAGGATAGACATAGATCGATGAAACAGAAGTCAGAAATAGATCTGTACATATACAGTGGCTGCAACCATGGGCTCAAACATAGCGAAGATTGAGAGGATGGTGCAGGACTGGGCAATGTTTCGTTTTGTTGTAATGGGATTGCTATGAGTCGGAAGCCACTTAATGGCACCTAACAACTTCACAAAAACCTAAATGTAAACTTTATAGCAGTTTTATTCATGGCCACTCAAAGCTGGAAACAACCTAAATGTTCATCAAGGGGCGAATGAATAAACAAATTGTACACATGTAAACATTAGAATACTACTCAGTAGTAAAACGTAACAAATTACTGATATACACACAGCATGTCTAAAGAAGCCAGGCTCAAAAGGCTTTCTACTATATGTCTCCATGCTCCTGATCTTGTCCTCTTTAACACAATTAGAACGTGGCATAAAACTGAGACATATTACAGAATACAAAGTTTTTGTGCGCATTTTCTATTTAGTAGAACTCATACCAGCTTAACTGAATTATTTATCAATGGAAGTTAAACAGCTTGTCTTGAAAGTCAGCCAGAAGCTTTTTTAGCAGCAGATGTTCAGTGCTTAAAAAATAGTTGTTCGTGACGCTTGGCCAGCTCAAATTTATCTCTCAACACTTTGAAAATACCCTGAATTCTCCGTTTTTTCTAAGCCTAATTCCATTG
Source organism: Loxodonta africana (assembly GCF_030014295.1). NCBI lineage: Eukaryota > Metazoa > Chordata > Mammalia > Proboscidea > Elephantidae > Loxodonta > Loxodonta africana. The sequence continues at coordinate 62,814,055 of NC_087349.1, read as the reverse complement.
AGGGAGGAAATTGGGAACAATATGACTGGTAAGAGTTTGGAAGAAAGGAACCTGAGAACTGAGAAGAGAGAGAGTGACTGACGTCAGTAGGACTGGAACTTCACAATGAAGAACAGAAAGATCAGGTGTGGTATTTTTCTACCTACAAAATCAATGAATCACCAATTTCCAATTTCTGTTCATTGTAGAACCATCCATTTGTACAATGCCTCTAAGTACTTAGTCTTTCTTCTAAGTGGGAGTAGGGCAAAATGGAGATTAACACTGCGAATTGGACATGTGCTGATGTTAAGGATAATACACTTTGCTCCTCTAAATTACTTGGGTATTAAATAAGATAAAATATGAAAGTATCTTGAACAATACTAGGTACTTAATATATGTTCACTGAATTTTGATTTCCCTTCACTTCCTTTATGTAAAGGAAAATGTTTTTATAACTAGAAAGACCTGACGTCCAATGAGATTAAGTGGATTGTTTAAACTCACACAATTAGAGTTAGAAGTCCAACTTCCAGTTCACAAGGATCTTTTTCCTAAAGCACCTGCCTTCAACCATGTTGTCCCAAAAAGGTGAGCCTGAGGAAGAACTGAAGGAGAGAAGAATTTTGTTCTACATATTTAGGGATTCTTTTGCTTTGGCTCTGTGTTTGCTGTAACTATTTGCATTTATTTTTTTATTTCATGAGAAGGAATGGGATGCCTTTCTCTTCGCAGATTACAAAAAAAGAAAAAAAAGAAAACTCTATTGCTGTTAATTTCTACTCATAGTGACCCTATAGCACAGAGTAGAACTGCCCCGTAGAGTTTCCAAGAAGCAGCTGGTGGATTTGAACTGCTGATCTTTTGGTTAGCAGCCCAATGCTTAGCCACTGTGCTATCGGGAACCCCTTCAGAGATTAGGATTGCCAGATTTAGCAAATAAAAATACAAAGTATCCAATTACATTTAAATTTCAGATAGTGCATAATTTTTTAGCCCAATACAATATTGGGAACATGCTTTTATTGGCAACTTATCTGGCAACCCTATCAGGGACCAAATGGTAAGTGGTTCCCAACTGGGAAGATTTTTTTCACCCTAAAGCAAATAAAGTAGCATGGTCATCACCTCCATGCACAAGTCTTGGCTTCCTGGTCATTTCTGCCCATGACCACTTTTCATCACCTGGAATAAGGACAACTGGTAATGAACGGCCTCTGTGGCTAAGGCTGTGACTGATGGGGTGGTGGTGTAGGAAACAGTTGATGATGCACCTAAGAGGGGTTAGGAGCACATGTTTCGCCAACAGGAAGAACACAATTCTACTGTCTGACAGCCTGAGGTTCAAATCCCAGTCCCTTTTACTGTGTGGCTATATGACTTTGAACTAGTGACTTAAACTGCCGTCCCCATCACTGCCAGACCCTGATTTCTCCTCAAGTTTTTGTTAAGATCAAAATATGATAATAGGAGAAAAGCCCTGATCACTGTACCTAGAATGTAGTAAGTAAAGTAGAGTCTTATAAATCATATAAATCATAATTTGTTAAATTGTACATACATGCTTTATATACTTTCTATATCTTTGGTATAAAAAACCCACTGCCGTCGAGTCATAGTTCACAATAAAAATTGCTTATGCAAAGAGTTAGATTGGGGGCAGACTCCAGAAAGTGGAGTTTGGATGCTAAATTTTATCGTATAGTTAGGGGAAATCATTGCTTGCTATACAATGCTTGGGGCCCAGATGCAGGCTACTTCCTTCCAAGTTCCCCGAACAACTACCTGGGAAACTCTGTAGCATATCACTTACCTTAGTATCAAACACACATGAACTAACACAGGGCAAACTGACCTGCCTTCACTAAGCATCTACTTCACCTCCCTCAGCTCCAACCTTGACAAAGCAGAAAATGGGAAGTTATAACTCTTCCCACTGATCTACTTTGTGGCATATGAGAAATGAGCAGGTAGCAGATACAAGAGGGAAAAATTCCTGCTCCATCATTAATTTATTAGTGGAATGGCCTTGTCCTGGTTAATCAACCCTCTTGAGTGTCTATACAATAGGGATAATACCACCTAAGCTGGTAAGTTCTTAAAATTAAAAGAGCCTAGCAAAGTGACTAGGCATAGGAGATGCTGGATACCTGCATTTTTATCTTCTACTTTTTTAGAACACTGTATGCAACCAGTTGTCATCGAGTCAATTCCAACTCATGGCAACCCCACCTATGTCAGGGTAGGTTAGAACCCCCAACCTTTTGGTTAGTAGTCAAGTGCTTAACCACTTGCACCATCCAGAACATCGTACTTAAGTTGAATCATAAGCTCCTTGGAGTTCCCTTCCTCGCACCTATCAGAAGAGTCTTGTGAGTCAGTTTTCTTAAGACTGTCCAAAATTCAGGGCCAGTCATTCAGACCAACTTTCCTTAGAAAATTGTTTTCCCAAAGTATCTTAGCAAGTTGAAGACACCAGGATGACTTGAACTCTTACTCAGCCTTCCACTTCAGGCTGTGCAGGCTGCAGTCCTAAGGTTCACCAGTTCCCTCACTCAGGCCTTTAGAACTTGCAGATGTGTGTTATCTGCTTTTGCTGTTTGGTCAACTTCAAGTGCTTCTAATCTTTTTATAACCAGTTCTGTTGGATGTTATCTGGACTCCCTGTAGTGCCTTGTCTATTGTACAGTTTTAACAGATCCCCACCCTCTTCCCCAGCAATTAGAAGGGCAATATAATTATTTAACAGTGTACTAGTCTTCTATTGGATAAGGAACTTAATTGGACCTTTTCATGCTTTGCTGTATGCGTGTGTGTGTGTGTGTGTGTGTGTGTGTAAAATATTACCTGAAGGTTTTTCTTAAAGTTGAACTCTTACACAATTTCCTGAGCTAAGCCCCAAATAAGTGGCCAAAGCACACTTCCACCAATAACATCCCCCTCCTCTTGCTCCACTCTCCATGCTTGGAGAGACAGCTATTATTTTCTTCAACCTTGAAAGATTAATCAGGCCTATTATTTTAGTTTTGCATCTCTGTTTTTGTCATTTTCTCATACAATCTTCTCACTCTGGTGTCCTCATCTGTGTGGCTATTCAGACACTGAAATCCCCAACTCCATATTTAATCAGAGGATAACACAGATACTGGAAAAAAGCAATGGGCTTTGAGTCAAGAGTGATAAGTTTTTTTTCCAGGCTCTACCACTAACTAGCTGTGTGACATGGCCAAGAGAGTTAACTGCTCTGGGCTTCAGAAATATTATTTGCGAAACATCCAGAGAATGCATACTGCCCCTTTGCACACCTCTACCTCTGAAAGTCCATAGATTTCCATAGATTTCTGACTGCCCAGCAAACACCTGCTTTTGTTTTATTTCCATGTTTGATTCTTGGTTTTTGTCAAATGACTACTCACATGCTTTCTTACTGGCTCCAAGTGACTTAGCTTAAATTTAACAAAACCAAACAAAAACCCACTGCTGTCAAGTTGATTCCGACTCATTGAGGCCCTGTAGGACAGAGTTGAACTGCCCTATAGAGTTTCTAAGGTCGTAAATCTTCACGGAAGCAGGCTGCCACATCTTTCTCCCACGAAGCGGCCAGTAGGTTTGAACCACCAACCTTTCAGTTAGCAGCTGAGTGCTTAACCACTGCACCACCAGGGCTTCTTAAATTTGACATAAGATACATAAATTATTTCTGAATATTAGCTATAGATACATAAACCTAACTACACCTTTATCTACTAACTATTCCCTATGTAATGTTAAAGTATTCATTAATCATATAAATTTTCCCTATCGTTGTTGGGTGCCGTCAAGTTGATTTGCAACTCATGGCAACCCCATGTGACACAGTAGAACTGTCCCATAGGGTTTTCTAGGCCGTAATCTTTACAGGACCAGATCACTAGGTCTTTCTCCCACAGAGGTACTAGATGGGTTCAAACCTCTATCCTTTTGGGTAGCAGCCAAGCACTTAACCATTGAGCCACAAGGGCTCCTTCAAATTTTTCCTAACACGTAAAAATATAGTTTATAATTTAAAAGTGAAACTGTACATTTTGGGGAAGCTTGTGAAATTGTCTAGAATATTTTACTTTAAAAAAAAAACAAAGTAGAATGATGTCAGGCAGTGGGGGGAACTATAAATTATTTTTATTACCCTTTTTCTACACAAAATGAATTAGGAGGGCAATCACCAGCTATATTATGGTCATGGTAAGGCAAAAATAAATTCCAAATGAGAATTTGAAGAAATTCTCAATCCTTATTGAAACTTACAATATTCTTTCCTCCTCAGAGCACAAGTATCTCCCTGGTTGTCCTTTAGAGTAGAGCTGATTCTCTATAGCAAGAAACCTCAGGGTTTCCAGGAAACTCCCTTGGAGTCTGGACAGGACCCTTAAGATAAGGGCTACCTACAACTTGGGTCCAAATCATTGCATTATTAGATACCAACAGCCAGGGTGAGGACAAGCTAACCACCATGACATGCAGAAAGCAGGCCAGGAAATTTTACTGGCCACAAACTACACCCAGCTCTGGACTAACAGTATCCCTCCCATCTCACCCCACCATTATCCCAGTGGAAATAAAAAGAGGAAAAGGAGGCACCAAGAGAATCGAAGTCTTGATAAGATGGAAATAGAGGGAGTAAGGGAGTGCTTTATTGACTATGAAAAGACATTGGACAGTGTGGATCATAACAAATTATGGATAACATTGCAAAAAATGGGAATTCCAGAACACTTAATTGAGGAACCTGTACATAGATCAACAGGCAGTCATTCAAACTGAATAAGGGAATACTGCTTGCTTTAAAATCAGGAAAGATGCATGTCAGTGTTGTATCCTTTCACCATACTTATTCAATCTGTACTCTGGGCAACTAATTCAAGAAGCTGGAGTACACGAAGAAGCATGTGGCATCAGGATTGGAGGAAGACTCGTTAACAACCTTTGATATGCAGATGACACAACCTTGCCGGCTAAAATTGAAGAGGACTTGAACCACTTATTAATGAAGATCAAAGACTACAGCCTTCAGTGTGGATTACACCTTAACGTAAAGAAAACAAAAACCCTCACAACTGGACCAATAAACAACATCATGATAAACAAAGATTGAAGTTATCAAAGATTTCATTTTACTTGGATCTACAATCAATGCCCATGGAAGCAGCAGCCAAGAAATCACACAAAGCATTGCATTGAGCAAATCTGCTGCAAAAGACCTGTTCAAAGTGTTAAAAGGCAAAGATGTCACTTTAAAGATTAAGGTGCACCTGACCCAAGCCATGGTATTTTCAACCTCCCCATATGCATGTGAAAGTTGCACAATGAATAAGAAAGGCTGAAGAAGAATTGATGCCTTTGAATTATGGTGTTGGTGAAGAATATTAACTATACCATGGACTTCCAGAAATAAGAACAAATCTGTCTTGGAAGAAGCACAGCCATAATGCTCCTTAGAAGCAAGGATGGCACGACTTCTTCTCACATTGGAAGTGTTACCAGAAAGGATCAGTCCCTTGAGAAGAACATCATGCTTGGTAAAGTAGAGGGTCAGTGAAAAAGAGGAAGGCGCTCACTGAGATGGATTGGCACAGTGGCTACAACAATGGGCTCAAACACAGCAATGATTGTGAGGATGGCACAGGACCGTGCGTGTTTTTTTCTGTTGTACATAAGGTCTCTATGAGTCAGAATCAACTCCACGACACCTAACAACAACAACAGGGGAGTGAAGTGTGGGAGTTGAAAAAAGGGAAGTTTGAGTTCAGAAAGTAAGATATCAGATCTGAAGCTTGCAGAGGAGACATGGTCCCCGGCAAAGATAAGTTCCAGATGTGGCATCACAGTGTCCTGCATGGATTCTAGTCCAATGGGTTATCAAATGTTGTCCATAAAGGACCAAATAGTGAATATTTTCAGTTTTGTGAGCCCTACAGTCTCTGTGGCAACTGCTCAATTCTATGGTTGTAGTGTGAAAGTAGCCATAGACAATACTTAAATGAATGAGCATGATTGTGTTCCAATAAAAGTTTACTTATGGAAACCCTGGTGGCTTAGTGGTTAAGTTCTATGGCTGCTAACCAAATGGTCTGCAGTTTGAATCCGCCAGGGGCTCCTTGGAAACTCTATGGGGCAGTTCTACTCTGTCCTATAGGGTTGCTATGAGTCAGAATCGACTCGACGGCACTGGGTTTGGTTTTTTGGTTTTATGGACACTAAATTTGAATTTAAAATAATTTTCATATCATGAAATATTATTCTTCTTTTGATTTTTTACCCCAACCTTCTAAAAATGTAAAAATCATTCTTAGCTCACAGGCTATATAAAAACAAGTTGTTGTTGTTAGGTGCCATCGAGTCGGTTCTGACTCATAGTGACCCTATGTACAGCAGTGATAACACTGTGCAGTCCTGCATGTCCCGCAATTGTTGGTATGCTTGAGCCCACTCCTGCAGCCACTGTGTCATTCTATCTCTTGAGGGTCTTCTTTTTTTTTTGCTGACCCTCTACTTTACTAAGCATGATGTCCTTCTCCGGGGATTGGCTCTTTCTGATAACATCTCCAAAGTATGTGAGACAAAGCCTCGCCATCCTTGCTTCTAATGAGCATTCTCGCTGTACTTCTTCCAAGGCAGATAATTTGGCTGACAGGCCATGGTTGCTGACCCCTGGTCTAAACTTATACCTAGAAAACAAAAGTATTCTAATCTAAAGGAAACATTTTCGCTAGAGATGCAACCCTTACCTCTATAGAGAAAAATTTCATTAGGCAGTTCATTCCAGCTCCTCGAAATCAAATTTTGTCCAAAACCATGGCCTTTGCCACTAACTGGGAGTCATTTCTCCAGAATAAAGTGACTTTCTACCTAAAAGATTAATTCAAGTCACCACCTCTTAGGATACAGGGAACTGCTTGTACATTATAATTGAATACTTTTTTCAGTTTCTTCTCATTAAGTTTCAAAAAGTATTGGAGTCTGGTTCTAGTCAAGGTCTTTATTACATAGAAAGAACTTTACATTATCAGGACAACAGTGACATGAACTGCCTCTTGAATAGACCCCATGCTTGGAGTAATTTCACCTTCTTTCAGGGAAAGCTATTGTAGAACCACTCCAGTATTAGAAGAAAAGCTTAACTAAATAAAATCTAAGGCCATTTGCCACTCTAAGACCATTGCTCTTGAGTTGATTACTACTCATAGTAACCCTAGAAGACAGAGTAGAACTGCCTCATTGGGTTTCCAAGGCTGTAAATCTTTACAGAAGTAGGCTGTCACATTCTTCTGTGGAGCGGCTGGTGGGTTCAAACCACTGACCTTTCAGTTAGCAGCTGAGTGCTTAACCACAGCCCAACCAGGGCTCCTCCTTGCCACTCTAAGAGACTGTAATACCATGGTACAGAAGTAAGTCCTCTCTAATACTCATCTTTAAAAAAAGTAATAAGTCTACATAATTTCAGTCAATTAACAACTTTTACTTACGAATATCATTCTAATGAATAATTGAATTGTAAAGATCAAAGAGACGTTAACCCCAAAACCCCAAGACCTTATAGATCATTTATTTCAGTGGCTTCCAATCTGGCTGTGCATCAGGGTTGTATAACAATATAAATCCCTGGAACCACCCAGAACCAGATTCCACATTAAGAATTTCAGCAGAGAAAATGTAATACTGGGTATTGGTTACACAAATGTTGGCAGTCAAAGGAGCAAGAAGGGAATACAGAGTAAGCCCAGAGACAAAACCTGGAAGAAGCAGCTACCACTCCTTGGGATTGGGGAACAAATGAGAAGAAGCTGGGGCTACCAGAACCTAGGAGCTCAGAGCAGGGTGTTGATACTCAGACCTCTGGGAAGGAGGTACAGCCTAGCTGCTGCAGAAGACCATGGTGGGTCTGGAAATGCCTACAAAGTCGAGAAGCTGAAGCCAATGTTGCTGCTGTGATGACACTGATAGGAACAGGAAAAAAGGAAGGCTGCCTTTCTCCCCTCCTCCTTTTGACAAAAGCTAATTGGAATCCAGCTGACGAAGTGACTGAAAGTGTAGTTTACAGAGTCCTGGCCCCAGCACCAGAGAGCAGAGTCCGCAGGGATAGATTTGATGCTGAGGGACATCAGGAAAATAATCAGCACATAAATTGATTCTCATGCAGCCAGCTTACATAAGGATTCCTGCTTAGAAAATGTTGATATTGTCCAATCTTGAAGAAAATCAAAGTATTTCATAAGAGGACTTTCAACCCAAATAAATGGTAGAACTTGCAGATGCTATTTTAAATTCCTCTAAATGTCTTTTTCACATACACGTACATGCACCCATTGTCGGGGAACTGTGTTTGTTTTGTTTTTTCCTATTTATTAAGTTCTGATGTGGAGACTTGGCTATTTAATGATTATAAAGAAAGAACATCTATCAGCCTCCTAGTCTCCTTCATCTAGTAACATATTTCAGGTCCTTATCATGGACTTTCTGAAAGGTCTCTATGAAATTGTCCACCTCGTGAGGGACGGTGATTATCTCTCCCCTCATGTGTTATTTCAGCACCTCAATGTTGGAAGTCGTATCCATATGGATTTCTTCCAAGGGGATTTAAGTTCCCAGTTTCAGTGTTTATGTTTTATATTGTTTCCTTATCTCAACCCAAATTTAGAAAATAACAGTAAAAACAATGAAAATCAGCAATAATTATGGCTCCAATTACGGCCCTTTCTTCACATTCTCATATTATTTGTTGATAAAATTTGTTCCTCCTTGGATAAAGAACCCACATGATTTTAACACATTACTACTTACTTGAAATACAAAGTTAGTCTTTTAACTAAGGCTACTTTTTTTTTTTTTTTAACCATAAAACATAGCATTGCAGGTCAGAACAAGATATTTTTGTCAGCTGAAACTAACCATCCTGGTATAAAAGGATAAACAAAGTTTCAGCATGTATTATCCAATAGTGTTGAGGAATATACTCTCATATGTTATTGCTGTTGTTAGCTGCCATCGAGTCAAATTGATTCCAACACATGGCAACCCCACGTGTGCAAAGTAGAACGGGTTTTCAAGGTTGTGATGTTCGGCTGAGGCACCTCTCAGTAGATTGGAAAGGCCAACTTTTAGGGTGCTTAACTGTTTGCACCAGCCTGAGCTCCCTGACAAATCAAACCCTGCTATAACATTTATGGCTAGCTGGGAAAAGCTCATCAAATTATACCACAACTTTTTCTTCTATTTTTTGCCAGTCTCATCTACTGCTATTTTTTCAAAAGCTGTATATATACTTAAACATTAAAAACAAAAGTGAAGGTTGTTGTGATGATACATGACCTTTAAAAAAAAGAAGCACACACTATTAAATACATTTTCATTTTCAACTCATTGTAAATCTACAAGGTCTTTTTTTTTTTTAATAATTTTTATTGTGCTTTAAGTGAAAGTTTACAAATCAAGTCAGTCTCTCACACAAAAACCCATATACACCTTGCTACACGCTCCCATTTATTCTCCCCCTAATAAGACTGCCCATTCTCTCCCTCCCCTCGCTCTCTTTTCATGCCCATTTCGCTAGCTTTCTAACCCCCTCCACCCTCTTATCTCCTCTCCAGGCAGGAGATGCCAATATAGTCTCAAGTGTCCACCTGATCCAAGAAGCTCACTCCTCACCAGCATCCCTCTCCAACCCATTGTCCAGTCTAATCCATGTCTGAAGAGTTGGCTTCAGGAGTGGTTCCTGTCCCGGGCCAACAGAAGGTCTGGGGGCCATGACCACTGGGGTCCTTCTAGTCTCAGTCAGACCATTAAGTCTGGTCTTACAAGGATTTAGGGCCTGCATCCCACTGCTCTCCTGCTCCCTCAGGGGTTCTCTGTTGTGTACCCTGTCAGGGCAGTCATCGGTTGTGGCCGGGCACCATCTAGTTCTTCTGGTCTCAGGATGATGTAGTCGCTGGTTCACGTGGCCCTTTCTGTCTCTTGGGCTCATAGTCACCTTGTGTCCTTGGTGTTCTTCATTCTCCTTTTATCCAGGTGGGCTGAGACCAATTGATGCACCCCAGATGGCTGCTTGCTAGCGTTTAAGACCCCAGATGCCAGTCTTCAAAGTGGGATATGGAATGTTTTCTTAATAGATTTTATTATGCCGATTCACTTAGATGTCCCCTGAAACCATGGTCCCCAAACCCCTGCCCCTGCTACGCTGGCCTTCGAAGCATTCAGTTTATTCAGGAAACTTCTTTGCTTTTCTACAAGGTCATTTTATATGTTCTTTTGTCAAGAAAATGGAAGAGAAGAAGGAAAAAAAATTATGTTAAAAGTTCCCTCTCATGCCTTAGCTTCCAAGAAAATTAAAGGTAAGTTATTGCCCAGTTAAAGCAGGCAACTCATCCCAGATGCTTGGTAACATCCATTCCCTCAGTTTGCATCAGCTAGCCCAGGTTCTGTTCCCAACACTAATTGTCCTGTTTCACATCATAGTCCATCTTATAAACTACTGCAGATCTTTTTAAAAGTGGAGAGGAAAAAACATTCCCCAAACATTCTTAAACTTCACTATTTATCATACTTTTTAAAGTTCTTTACCGAAAAGATACTTCTGAATTTCAGGATTGATTAGAAGTTTCCTTTTTCTATTCATGTTCTTAGAACATAACTGCCTTCAAGTTTGGGTATTTGGGTTGCTGAGGCTTTATTCTCTTTCTGTCTTCTCCTGTTGGTTTATGAATTTTTCTTTTTGTTTTTAAATCAAAACAACGTGTGTTTTACGTGTATGTGTGTGGGAGAGAGAGGAGAGGCTTTTTAAAGGGGGAAGGTTTCCCAGTATTTACTCTCTGAAAAATTTTTAAAGTTTTTCTCTAACTTATAATGAAAGCCAAATGTTAGGAATAGTAATTAAAATGTTTACATTGAAGTGGATTGCTAGATTTACAGTGCAGCCAAGCCTGGCAGCTTTTGACAAATTAGAATGAGCCACACAGGCTGGGCTCTTTTCACTAAAATGTCACAGTGTCCAGAAAGCAAATCCACTCCACACAACACTCTTGTTTCAGATAGGATAAAATGAGCAAACAAAATGCCTCTCAACATACCAAAATGCCCACTGTATCAAAAGAAACCGAAAGTTGTGATCAATGGGAGAGAATGCTTCAGAGAACTTCAAGCTCAGGATTTTGATGTAAAGTTTGATTTGTGGGCTTCTATCAAGCTTGCCTTTGTTTGAGGAAGCATCACTCTGGGTCATTTGGGTGACTAGCATTATACCCTGATCTGTCCTAGGCATCAGTGTGTCCCAGACACATGTCAGAAAATAAACATGAAGAAAGAAGATGAAGCTTTTCTTGCTCACTTTCTCTAAATGCCCTTTTGTATAAAGTTCTCCCAAGCCCTAAGAAGGACTCATTTCACACTGTCCCGAGTGAATGAATAAACCTTCTCTAGTCTGGAAACATATCATTTTTAAAAATTTCCAAACCCTCTGGTGTCACTTGGCAAAATGTCTGTAGAAGGCCCACGCAATCCCTCCCATGTAGTAATGTAGAGTAATACCCGCTAAATGGCAGAAAGCAATTGCCAGTGAACTAATTTTGCTGATGGTCTTTCGTATTTAAAATAGATCTTTTGATCAAAGAATAAATCATTGCACATCTCTCCTGAATTTGCAATGCATTTGGAGGTTTTCATATAGATCAGTGGTTCTCAACCCTGGCTGCACATGAAGGTGAGCTGGAGAGCTTTAAAAAAAACACTGATGCCCGCGTTCCACACCTAGAGACCTCGGATCTGGGTCTAGGCATCAGCAGTTGTTGAAAGCACGCCCACGTGTTCGCTTCTTGTAATCCTAATGGACAGCCAGGTAAGAACCACTGATTCTTGAGGGATGACTGGTTTTTAGAACTGTATTTTAATTGTCATGGGATTTTATTGCAGTCCACTAAGTTTTTTTTTTTTTTTAACTTTAGCGTCTTGTTTGGCCAAATAACTTTCACTTTATATATAGCGAGTCAGAAGCTTGGGACTATTGTTTTTTAAGTGATGTATAGGTATCCACATCAGTTTCTCTAGTGATAGCCAGGTTCTTCAAAAGAAAGATATTTAACTTGATTGCTTTGCCAAATACTCAGTAAGACCAGGTATTAGCATGCAGGCAGCTCTCAGGACCATGCTTAGCACCCAAGAAACTCCATCATTAGTCGTATAAAAAGATGGGACTAGCCAAAGACCCAGATATTAGAGGGCTTTTTCTCTCAATGAAACTCAATAAGAAAAGCACACTTTTTGTTTTATTTAAAAGAATTCAATTAATTTATATATATATATATATAAATTTGGATTTTTCTCTAAAGAAAAAAAAGCAGAGTCAGCAACATCCACACCTTTATAAGCATAAAAAAAAAAAAGTAGAACCTTATAAAAGTAAAATCCATACAAAAATAATCTGTATCTCAATGTTTCTTCAGTGGTGCTTGTCGCAGATTCATTAAATAAGCCCTGCCAGTATGTTAATTCTTAAGCAAACCAGGAAACAATAGTCCTCCCCTGCCCCCCAAAACCACAATCCTTTTCAAACTCCATTTGAAAAACTATAAAAGACCACAGACCCAAAAGAATGAAAGAAATAAAAAATGCAAATTCTAAGAAAATGAAAATACGTTTTTTTTCCTCATAAAATTACTACTAAACAAGATACATAGTCTAGTTCTCACCCCTCTATCTGTGCATGTTTATGCCTCTTAGGTAAATAAATTGAATTGTGCAATCCCAGAGTAGAAAAACTTACAACAGATTTTTTCTAGATGAGGATTAGGTCACATAAGGTAAAATGAGTAAATTCCCTTTTAATCTGATCATGTTTACTGTCTCTTATGTGACCAAATGCAAAAGAGCTCTGGGACTGAACAAAATATGGGATCAATTCTCCTTGTAAGCAATTCAATTCAGTATCAAAACCTGGTGGTCCAGAAGAAAAGTCACTTCCCATTGATTTGCCAGCAAATGGACAATGTGTTGTCAACACACCAAGCCTCCATTACACTCTACTGAGAGGAAAACAAATCGTGAATGAAGCATGAGGAGCAAACCAGAGTGAGGCAGTAGCAAAGAAAGGAGGGGTGGCAGCTGGCAAGGCAGTTAGTCTCTGAAATTAGCTTTCATTCATAATATTCAAATATGATGTTACCTATTTAAAAAAAAAAATTTTTTTTTTTTTTATTTCCCATAACAGCTGTGTTTCATGCTCACAACAGGAAGGACAGGCAACCTCAAAACGTTATTGCCCAGTAGAGCACAGAAACTCTAGTCCAGTGCTATACCTCACCATGAGCTTAATTTAGAAAATGATGCTTTTCCTATATAATGAAAACTGTCATGTTGTGGGTCAATATTTAACCAACATCACATGGTGAAAGGGAGGGAACTCTGGAGAGAGAAGGACATGGGTTCAATTTTATTTTCAAAAATTGCTGTCTATTAACCAATGTCATACAACAGTGTGTGTACTAACTGATGAGAAACTAGTTTGTTCTGTAAACCTTCATCTCAAGTTCAATAAAAAAGAAAAAAAGAGACTTCGAAACAAAATTGCTATCTATGGCTTTGAGCAAATCACTTTACTCTTTCAGATCTCACTTTCCTTATCTGTAATGTGAGGAAAATGATACACCCTTGTAAAGATAATGTCTTTCACACAATTAGAAATAATGAATATAAACTGCCTAGCATATAGTGCAAAAACCAAACCCGTTGCCGTTGAGTCAATTCTGGCTCATAGTAACCCTATAACACAGAGTAGAACTGCCCCATAGGATTTTCAAGGAGTAGCTGATGGATTTGAACTACTGACCTTTTGTTTAGCAGCTGAGTTATCTTTATCCACTGAGCCAGGAGGGTTCATATAGCAAGTGTTCAATAAATGATTGCTACTATTTTATAACACCTTCAAAGAAAAGCAGGCTGCTGCATGACGTAAAGAAGGTACTTATTAAAATTAATTTGTTGTTCCTTAAACATCTTATGCCAAAATATTTACATCCTTTTTGAGTCTATCATTTAGATCTAAGCTAAACTTACAACCAACTAAGAGGATAAACCAGATTAAAGGACATATAAAATTGTATAAATGTACAATACACAATGAAAAACAATGCGGCATGAGCTATGACAAAATTCAGTTTATCCGGCGAAGCTGGAAAACCATCAAAAAGTGAAGCAGATTTCTGGACTCTCTTTTCTATTTCCAGCTGTCCCACTTGGCCGTGACATGAGACTAGGCTGAGGTAGTAACCAAAACCGACAAGTAGGCAAGAGCTTCAGCTTAGATCTAAAAGGAGGGACGCCAAAAGCTGCAGTCTGAGGGGAGGCCGAGCGCTGGCAACTGAGGAGTATAATCGTGATGAAAAGGGGGGAATGTAGGAATCAGGGAGGAAAGGAACAACTGAGCTTGCTGAAAACCACCTTCTCATTCTGGGTGCCTTTTCAGAAAGCTTTTTATGGTAAAATAAAACATAGAAACCAAAAACCACACAAACCAAATTCTTACTTTACCGGATTATTATAAGGTGAACACTCTGTAACCACCACCCAGATCAAGAAATAGAGCTTTGCCAGCACCCGTGAAGCACCCCCACATGCCCCATCATCTACTTTAGATTACCCGAAACCTTGGTGGTGTGGCGGTTTAGAGCTATGGCTGCTAACCAAAAGATGGGCAGTTGGAATCCACCAGGCACTCCGTGGAAACTCTATGGGGCACTTCTACCCTATCGTATAGGGTTGCTACGAGTCAGAATCGACTCCACGGCAATGGTTGGTTTTTTTGTTTTTGTAGTTCATATAGAGTTGCTATGAACTGGAACTGAGTCAGTGACAGTGTAATTGGTTTTCTTTGGTTTATAGTTTATATAAAAAAAGATAGGATAATTGCTTAATTTTTTCCCTTTATTTAACTATTTTCAAAATACTGAATTGATTATCATCCTCCAAAGATGACTGATCAGTTTATTACTTTCAGATCATTAAGAACTCACAGATTTGAACAAATTTGAGGGTTCTGGCTGCTTTTATGTGCATTGAGCTAGCCCTTGTTGTTGTTGTTAGTTGTCTTCAAGTCAGCTCCAGCTCATGGCAACCTTGCACATAACAGAATGAAATGTTGCCTGAAAGCAATGGTTGATATCTGATGGCAGGTAGTGATTTATCTCTTATGCTTTTATTCCTATGTATGCTGAAATATTGGAGTTGGGTAGAATTGCTAATCCTTGATAGAGTCCCACCTTCATAAGACCTTGTTTTATGAACCTGGCCTTTATATTTGTACTAAATAAAATGGCAACACTTCCAGACACAGGAAAACACACAATATCACAAGTTCATTTTAAACTATCATTCTCTAAGAAACACACATAATTTCTGACTTAACTGAAAATAAATAAATAAATAAATTTTGGAGCCTGAAAGTCATGGAAAAAGAAATATAGCTATCAAACCAGCAGAGGGAGTACAAGTTAACCTACAAATCCCATGTCCCAAACTCTGCCTTCCTATTGGGGAAATCGCTCATAATGTTTTGAAGAGAAAGAAGATACCAGAAACAAGACAGGACAAATCTATGCCATTTGGTTGTTCATTAGACTCAAAGGAACTACACTGTAACAAGTAGGAACTACATCAGCAAGGAAAAAAAGTATTTTTCCAAATTTCGTCAGAGCCACCTTCTCTCAGAATTCAACACTTTGTTGTACACAGCCTGACTGATAACTGTCTTAGAGGAAAAGAAAGGAGAAAGATAGGATTACCTCACTTTTTACAAATTTAAAAACTAGAGACATCCAAAGGTGGCACGGATTCCCTAAAGTCACATCAGTTCATGGGTAGAGGCAAAACAACGTAAGTCTTTCAGGTGCCATTCTGGCTTCTTACATGGGACCTCAATCAGTGAAAACTTTTTAAAAGGGAGAGGGCCTTACAAAAGCATTTCGCAGTTTTTCTACTTGTCTTTCCTAATAATGATCTGGTCAAAGCAAGAACAAGAGCTCAGGATACAGAGCACTCGAGCACTCTCGGATTTCTTTGCAAATTTTCCTCTGGGGTTGGTGCTTTAATTTCCAATCAGTCTGCGTCAATAACGTATGGTTGTCAGCACCATTGTTGACTTTCACAATTTCTTGTCTCAACCCCATAGTTCCTAGAGCTTGGGGCTCAGGGTCAGAGGCAGGGGTTTTGATTTTTGGCTTTCTATGTTTACACAATAGGGCAAGTCAATATCTCTCCTGTATCAGACGAATTCTGGACTAAACTGATCTATCAAGTGTTGTAGACAAATGAAGACCTCAAAGGATGGGAAGAAGGCTCTCTGGAAATCACTGCTCTTACATTTCATTGAATCCACAGACTCTGACTTGCTCCCCACAGAGATCTGAGTACAGCTGAATAAGAAAGAAAAGTCACATGAGAAGAATGGAATGCTCTTACAATATTTTTAGGCTGCAATGTATACTGAATTCCAATCACAGTCCTGCGGGAGGCTTGGCCCATCTTCACAGAGCATGCCACAACTCCTGCTTATTGCAACAGATATGTACATTTCTCCAGGGCTGACAATGATTAAAAGAAAAAACAAACTGGAAGTCTCTTGGCATAGCATCTTTGAGGCAGGCTTTCCCTTTTTCTTTTGTTGTTACCTGCTTTTGGAAAAGGATAATCAATTGGTGTTGGAAAGTTCAAATGTTTCTCCAACTGGATGGATTCATAATTGTGCACCTAATTTAAACCACTTTTGGAGATCACGAGGCCACTTTTAACTTTCTGAGAGGCTAATAAAATGACTGAGAAAAGTTTTTGATCAGTCCATTATCACTTTTAAAGAAATAAAATTAATACAGAGATGAATCTTTTTTATGTAAAAGTTGAACATTTTCCCTGGAGATACAGGTTGAATAAATGAGGAATTCTTTGTGGTGGCCATAAATGAATTAGTTCTGTTCTTGCTTTCATTGAACTTAAAGGGCACAGGTTTCTATCTGCATATTAATTTGCCTTAATTCTGTGAATCTAATCTGTCTATCCCACCCCAACAGACAGCAGAATCTCCAGAATCCTGTTCTTTCCCAGCCCAGAAGCCTTCAATTCAGAAACAAGGCTTTAATTGTTTCTGAGTGTTCCCAACTGCTGAAGCCTGTACTAGGCTCATTGAAGGGACTGGAATCCCAAGTTAATAAAGTCAAAGTCATCAATTCAGTCTTTATGTGATTCTGCTAACCTTGCCCTCTTATGTGTTCACTGAACACATCCCCATCAAATGCATCACTGAAATTGTAAATTCACAATGTCAGTCATTAGGAGGACAAGATAGGAGGATATTGATGGAGACAGGTTGTTGTTAGATGCCATCAAGTCTCCTCCAACTCATAGCAACCCCATGTGCAGCAGAATGAAGCACTGCCCAGTCCTGCACCATCCTCACAATCATTGCTATATTTGAGCCTACTGTTGCAGCCACTATGTCAATCCATCTCGTTGAGGGTCTTCCTCTTTTTCACTGGCCCTGTACTTTACCAAGCATGATGTCCTTCTCCAGGGACTGGTCCCTCCTGATAACATGTCCAAAGTAAATGAAACGAAGTCTCGCTATCCTCACTTCTAAGGATCATTCTGGCTGTACTTCTTCCAAGACAAACTTGTTCTTTCTTTAAGCAGGCCATGGTATATTCAATATTCTTCACCTACACCATGATTCAAAGGCATCAAATCTTCCTTCATCTTCTTTATTCATTGTCCAGCTTAAACATGCATGTGAGGCAACTGAAAACACCATGGCTTGGGTCAGGCACACTTTAGACCTCAAAGTGACATATTTGCTTTTTAACACTTTAGAGAGGTCTTTTGTAGCAGATTTGCCCAATGCAATACATCATTTGATTTCTTGACTGCTGTTTCCACAGGCATTGATTGTGGATCCAAGTAAAATGAAATCCTTGACAACTTCAGTATTTTCTCAGCTGATCATGGTCCAGTTGTGAGGGTTTTTGCTTTCTTTATGTTGAGATGTAATCCATACTGAAGGCTGTAGTCTTTTACTTTCATCGGTGCTTCAAGTCCTCTTCACTTTCAGTCAGCAAGGTTGTGTCATCTACATATCACAGGTTGTTAATGAGACTTCCTCCAATCTTGACGCTGCATTCTTCATATAGTACAGCTTCTCAGATTATTTGCTCAGCATACAGATTGAATAAAGCATGGTGAAAGGGTACAACACTGATGCACATCCTTCCGGATTTTCAATCACTCAGTATTCCCTTGTTCTGTTCAAATGACTGCCTCTTGGTCTAGGTACAGGTTCCTCATGAGCACGATTAAGTGTTCTGGAATTCCCATTCTTCAGAATGTCCACCATGGGTGACCCTGCTGGTATTTGAAATACCAGTGACATAGTTTCCAGCATCACAGCAACACACAAGCCACCACAGTACGCCAAACTGACAAATGAGTGGTAGATGACAGACTAACTGTACTAAAATCCTGTTTCAGGCATTTCACAACTGTGTGAACTTGAGTAGATAACTTAATTTTCTTGGTGCTTCTGTTTCCTCACCTGCAAAATAGGGATAATTACAGAAACTACCTCACAGGGTAGATGTAAGGATTTAATGAAACTATCCATGCAAAGTGTTTAACACAATGGTAGGCACATAGAAAATACTCAACAATTGTTAATTTTTATTTCAAATTATTGCTGTTGGTATTGTTGTTATTGTTGTTGAACCACATCTCAAAGCGCATGTCCTGCTTGGTGCTACTTGTATATAAGTACATGTTGTATCTTGGATTCTTTGGCATTGGCACATATTGACTATAAAAGCCAGATCCACGAGGCACTGAGACCACAGAGAATCTAACATACCTTCATATAAGGGCAGGAGAGGCAGTAAACCTCCTTTCCTAGAGCCACTTAACACACCACACACTTAAACCAGACAACACAGCTTACACGTGGGAAGCAAATAACTTATTGGTGATTTTCAAATCTGCAGAGGATCTCTTCTCTTTTAGTCATGAATTCTAAATAAATGTTTAGTAATAGACGAGTGTGGGTTCAATTCAAAACATGAAAAAGATGTTCTATCCTTTAACAAATCCAGAGGGTAGCCATTTATGTCTTTGCCTTTTAGAAGGAAAAAAAGAAATGAATTAGAGGAGTTTTCTGTTTTGTTTTGATTTTTCTCATTCTTTTTAAAATAAAATATGTCTGGTTTCACACTGCAGGAGTTAAATAAAGGGGTGAAAAATTCCTTGGTGGTTTAGAGAAGTATCAATTGATTTCAAATCATTCCCATAGTAATTAAAAGTTGGTATCTATACAACCTCAGTGCAGTCAGTAATTTTTCAAGCTTCTTTAGCTTGGGTGTGTATCCAGGCTGAGAAGTAAGTATAACTTAGGATGGAAAGAAAAAGACAAGATTCCAAGTACTTTTTTACATTACAGCAGAAGTAATGACTAATGCGGAGCAGCCATTAATTCTATTAAAAACACCGATTCCTGGACAAATCCTCTAATGATTTTGATTCATCAAGAATGGGGTAGGATCCAGGAATCTGTTTTTAACACTCATTCTAGTGAGTCTTATGATTTGACACATTGCCAAACACTGGTCATATGTTGTTTTGCTTGTCCAATATCTCTTTTCTCTTCTGGTTAGAGCACCTCAATTTCCCTTGAGAAACCACTACTACCCAACTTTCAGTCTCTGAGCTTTGGATGGGGCTGACTCCACCACCACCTTCATGGGTAAGTCCAGCCCCCAGGCCTGTCCAATCATTGCATTTGAACACTCAATACAGATTGGTCCAGAGGTAGGTGTGAAATTCAATCCTGAGATTTGGTTGAACCAGTGGAAAGAGGAGCTCTCTTTTTTCTCAGTTTAGGAAGATGTACCCACCTGAAGAAGAAGCCAACACAGAAAGAAAGAAATGGAGAAAAGGGACACACACAGAGAGAGAAAGAATCAGATCCATCTAAGAGTAAAATAATCTACAGCACTGAACTGTTTTGTTTAAGCCAATTTGAGTTGGGTTTATTTCGCTCAAAACCTAAGAACCTTAAATGATAACCAGTAAAAATTATGCTTTCTTTGTTTTCAGTCAAAACACAATCTGAGAGTAGCAGTAATCAAAGAAGCAAAATGGAAGCATTACCTTAAGTTTACAAATTCAAATGGAAATGTAAAAGGTTTAAGCTATACAATGAATCAATGACCAATTTCTATGAGTTTATTAAGTAAGGCATAAGAAACTATGGTGATCAGATATACAACATGAGAAATAGGGCTTATTGTGTTTTTAATAGAGCTTTCAAACAAGATGATTGCATTTAAAATACAATGACAATCTTGGTCTGAAAGTGCACATTTCAGGTATAACTAATTTATAGAGAAGTATATAAGGTTTTACATCAAGATAAAGATGTGTTCATGTTGATTCTGGCCACCTCCCTCATACTAATTAGACTTTTTCAATTTTCAAAGAAGACACACTTTTACTTGAAGCTATAAGAGAATGGCATGTGAGGCAAGCCAAACAATCCTGCCAAGAACAAATAGAAAAGTAGGACTTTGAAAAATCTTTTGTAAGGCATCAGAGAATCACCAATGCAGTGAGAACTTGAAGAGCCATGAACACAGAGAGAAGGGAATTATTTTTTTAAACCAATAGTCTATGAGTTGCTTTTCCACTCAAGGCATTTGCTGATTCTCATACAGGGTAAAAGGTTCAGATTTCAAGCAAAGGGCTACTGAAAAGCAGAGAAGCCAGCAAAGCTTTGGTAAGTCTCAGGAGCTGAATAGACTATTCATGGAATTTAGGGTTGTCAAGGCAGTCAGGAATTGAAGAACCAAGGTCTCAGTGAGAAGGGAGGCACAAATAACTAAGCTAAACAAATAGTATCTTTCTCCCTGATTAGACTTTGTTGATTTCTGAAGCTTCACAGGACAATAAGCTAAGGAGAAAACCTTAGCCAACAACCCCACAATCATTGTGAAAATCAGCATCTTAACAGTCATTGAAAGGAACAGAATGGGTTTGGAGATCCCCAAAAACACCATTCTCTGCAAATTGGCACTACTTGACCTGGTACGGTGGTTGGTTGAACTCTAGAAAGTGTGGAAAGCAGAGTGAATTTTTCAGCAGTTTCATGGTGCTGAGAAGACAAAAATTGGACTTCGATGCATGCCAATGTAGAGGAGCCTTGCAAATCTGCCAGAATATCAAGTGGAATATCTGGAGGTCTACAATTTAAGAGTGGAGTTAAACCAGAGGTAGCTAGGACAGTACAAAAAAGTGCAACTGAGCCTTAAGTCAGCTTAGTCTGTGACTGAATTAATGTGATGACCCCTAATTATCTTCCTACTAGAGCATATGGTGAACCTCTACAGGGGAAAATGACATCATCTAGAGCCTTTACAATTTTTCAGACATACTGTCACTCAATCAAAACTAACCAGGCTCAAAGAAAGAAGGCCCAACTCTCAGAGTTTACAGACTTGACCATTAAAATGCCTGTAATGAATATGTTGAAGAAAATAGATAAGATGAAAAATTTCACTGAAGAACTAGATCAATAAAAAGAGGTATATGGAAATTGTAGAACTGAAAAAAACATAAGAATTGAAATTAAGAACTCAATAGATAATGCTTAACAACAGATTTGGTACCACAGAGACAGGATTAGTGAACTGGAAGATGGGTCAGTAGAAAGTGACTAGGGTAAACCACAAAGATCTAAAATAATGGCAAAGAGAGAAAAGAGTGTGTCTTAGGCTGGGTTCTCTAGAGGAGCAAAACCATTGAAACAGTTATATATGGAAAAAAAAAATTAGAGAGAGAGATTTAATTCAAGGAAATGGCTCATGCAGTTGTGGAGGCTGGCATGTCCCAAAATCTGTGGGTCAGGTGTCAGGCTGGAGGCTTCTCCTGACTCACGTTTGAGGGGCTAATGAACCCAAAATTGGCAGGTCAGACAGCAGGCTGCTGGCTCACAGGGCTATGGTTGTTGTGGAATCCCAAAATCTGCAGGTCAAATGGCAGGCTCCTGGTTCACATCCCAAGAACCAGAGGTCAGACGATAAGTTGGATGCAGAATCCAGAGTGAGAGTGAACCATGCTAAAACATCCATTTATATACCTGAGGTAGGCCATAAAAAAAAAAAAAAAAGGCCATACCCCCAAGGAAACTTCCTTTTCAACTGATTTGCTGCTCCTAGCAGATTTCATCATGGAGGTGATTACATTATACCAGATCTCATTATGGAAGCGATTACATTATGGAAGAGGAATCTGTCCAATGTCTGCCAAACTCCTGAGAAGCATAGCCTAGCCAAGTTGTTACATAACATTACATAACTCACAAAGTATGAGAGATATACGAGATACGATGAAAATGTATAATGTATATGTAATTGCAGGGCCAGAAAGGGAAAACAGAGGAAATAAAGCACAGGCAATATGTAAAAAGATGGTGACTAAAAATTTTTCAAAACTGACAAAAGACATTCAACCATAGATTCCATAAGCACTGTTAATACCAAGCAGGAGAAATAGAAGGAAACCACACTAACACCTAATAGAAAAACTGGCAAAAACCAAAAGAAAGGAGACAACATGAAAAGAAACTAGAGGGAAAAAAAACAAAAAAAAAATGTATTGCTTTCAAAGGAGCAACATAAGATAGCTGACTTCTCAGCAGAAACAATGGAAATCAGGAGACAATGTAATGATATTTTTATAGTGCATCCCAAAAACTGCAAAATAGAGACATGTGAAAATATCCTTCAAAAGTGAAGGCAAAAGAAAGTCATTTACACCTGTGAATGAATTTATTGCCATCAGATCCATACTGGAAGAAATACTAAAAAGAGATCTAAAGGGAAAAGGAAAGTGATGTCAGCCAATATATAGAAAGCAGTAATAAATAGTGATATCAGGGAATAGTGAAGCAACAACCTCTAAAATGTCTATGCTCCATAAAAGCAATAAGAACACTAGAGAAAAAGTGTCAAAATCAACTTTTTCAGAACTCTGAAAATTGAAGGCTTGCAACAATCTGAGATTTATTCAAGAAACCTGGCGGAATCTTTGTGAGAACAGTGAACTTTGTGGCGTTTTAATTTGTCCTATTCCCATCCTCCTCTCTATAACTCCACGGTATTCTTAAAAACCAACAACCCCAGAATCATGGCGAAAACCAGCACCCTAGAAGCAATTGGAAGGATCAGAATGGGTCTGGAGGTCCCCAAAAGCATCGTTCTCAAAGAATTGTCATTATTTGATCTGGACCAGCAGTTCCCTGGAAGCCCCTATTGGCAGGGCTTGTTTTCATTTGTCCTGACTCAGAACTCACTCATCGTGAACAGCTTTTTTTCTGGGGCCAAAACTTTCCAAGTTTTATGAAAAACATTAACCCACACATCCAAGAAGCTCAATGAACTCCTAATACAATAAAGTCAGAGAGATCCACACTTAGGCACATCAAACTGTTCAAAGTCAAAGACAAAAAAGGAAATCTTCAAATCAGCCAGTGAGAAGCAAATCATCATATACACAGGATCCTCAATAAGAATAATTGATGCGTTTCATGTGCATTTTGAACTGCAAACTTCCAGATAAACTGGAGATCCAGGTAGGCAAGAGCATATTTGTTTAAGGCACTCTTTCAGAAAAGAACTTATTATAACTCTATCTTTCCTCACCCATTAGACTTTTCACTTTGATTTTTTAGTTCTAAGACTATTCCCTCTCCAGGGCTTAATACAACTGATCTTAGACTGGCATAAGAGGAAGTGGGAATTTCACAGATGAAATTTTGCCTTGGAAATTAAACTATGTCCAGTCTTCCTTCCTGTCCAAATCCTGAAAATGAAAACCATTTCTAGACTTTGTGAATGCCCTAATCCTAAATTCTTCCTGAATTGTGAAGTGGAAAATTAAATCGTTTTTGTTGGAAAACTCCCTGCTCAATGAGTCCAGATCAGCACTCAGATGATGTCAGCAAATGTTACATTTTTTTCCAATTATGAAATGAATTATGGGGCGCTAGCTAACCACAGTCAGTCATTAAATAAAGCTATTTTGGCTGATACATTGTTGTCCTGCCAGAAAACACAGGTGTTTTGTTTTTAAAGAATTTTTTAAAACACTGCTTTAAGAAAAGATTACTTTAACAATCCTCAGCACCAGCAATATGGGTGCATAACTATGAAAGTGCTATTTGTTGAGAATTTGCCTGGCAGGGGTACAGATTGTATTTTTATATAAGAAATAAAGAGTTGCTTTATGTCCGAAGAATTGAAACATTTGGACTGTGATATATGAAGACAGTGATATATGCCATGTACATTTAGACACATATATACATGAATCCTTAAGAATTGAATCCTTAAGAATTGAATGAACGGCACCTTGCAAACATGAGTTGTTATTATTAACAACATGAATAAATTTTTTTGGTACGGGATTTTCGAAGAATGTTGGTTCATTCTTTCTGTGCTAGTTCCCTACATTTCAGATGCATAGTCTCAAAATGAATGGCAATATCAAACGTGCTTGTTAATAGTACAGCTAGAGCTATACCTTCATTGGAGGTAGTTCTTTGAAAGATGAATGGGCATGAAGCTTTTTAATTGGTCCAATAGTCATAATGACACTTTTTAATGGTCTTGCATTCTTGGTAATAATCTTATACTGATCTCTTTCTTTCTTTCGATTTACTGTCTTCAATTTAAATTTACATATCTCTAAATCACTCCTAAACGAAGCAGCGGCTTTCAGCTGATTCAGCCGAGGAATTTGATTATCTCATCCAACTCTGACATCTTGAATCATGCATTAATGGCATGCTTATGGAATGAAGCAGTTTTCTGTTTCAAAATGTTTCTTTTTCCTTTGTGTGTTGGAGTACAAGTGTCATATATCGATAATTCTTAGAACTAAAAAATGTATGCCACAATCAACTTCTCATCTGAATTATAACTACATTTATTAAGAACAATAACCTTTTGACTAGAGTACCTTAGTAAACTGTTACTGGGAATAAATTTAAGGATTAAATGTTGAAAATGGCACTTTTACTGTATTTTAAATTTGATTCCCAAAACGTAGATTTCCCAGGTTTTATCTCAGAACTCCTAAATGCTTTTATTGTAGACTGTACGCATCAGCACAGTCCTTTAGAAAGGCTCTCAAAATAATTATGCATATCTTACTGTTGAACACTGACATATACCAAGATCCTTATTCAAATTCTTAAGAGTGTTTTAAGAATTTTTTTTAATAGGGCATTTAAAATTTTATTAGTTATTCATAAATGTGTGGAATCCACAAAAACATTTTTAAAATACTGAAAGGACTTAAAAATGTATGAAATAACTACTGCCCATACAAAATCAAATGGTTCTGTAACATTCTAGTAAAGTGACCTGGGTTGGTCATTGTCTAACTAAATGTTAGGGACAAATTTGTGAAATGAGAACATTTGGATCAATGGCTATGTTTTATACCATGTGTACATGATAGAGAAAAATATATCCATGAACATATAACTCTCCTACATCATGTTAGTCTTTTGAACTTAGGTATGGAACACCTTATTATTAGGTGTGATTGGAATATGCTGTTCTGCTTAACTGAAGGTTCAGGTTAAGTAAATGCTTGTGTTAACCAAAAAAAGGGTGTGTTCAGGTTAAGTAAATGCTTGTGTTAACTAAAAAAAGTGTGTGTGTCTGTGTGTAGATAAATAGATGACAGAATGAGATATAGACAGATAGATAGATTCCCACTGATCCACACATGTATATACCAACTTTCAAAGAATTTCAATGCCTGAGTGAGCCCACTAGAACTTGTGTAACCACAAATGCATCAATCATCATCATAGCTTTCTAAAACTTAATATCCACATATGACAATATTTCGAAGGAAAAGAAGTATTTGTAATTCTGACCTGTGATGCCCAAAACTTTGTTCCCGGATAGAGGACTCTACTTTCTCCCAGTTCCACTTACCACCACTGGCCCTAGGCAGGTAATATGACTAAATTTTCACAGTTTCTACTCAGTGATGTAGCCTCCATGGTTTAGTTAAGGGACGTGAAAAAGGCTGAGGGTAAACTCCAAAAGGCTGAAGAAGTACCACAGGGTGATCGACCAGATATCCTCCTTAAAATTCTGGGGAAATCTGAGGGAGGGAGACAAAATACTTAAGATAAGTACCTGAAGATCTGATTTGCAAACTGATAAAGGGTGAGATTCTTTGAATAGCAAAAGGATTTTGTACAACAGGTCCCAGGGACACTTGAAGAAACAACATTTGAAGGGTTTGTTTATATCGTCTAAGGGTAGAAGCCCTGGTGGCACTGTGGTTAAAGTGTTCAGCTGCTAACCAAACGATCAGCAGTTCAAATCCACCAGCTGCTCCTTGAAAACCCTATGGGGCAGTTCTGTTCTGTCATATAGGGTCACTATGAGTCAGAACCAACTACATAGCAACGGGTAAGGGTAGAATGACTGGGTCATACAGTGTGTATTTCCTTAACCTTCTGAGAAACTGCCGAACTGTTTTCCAAAATGGTTGAACTACTTTACATTACCACCAGCAGTGTATAAGAGTTCCAGTTGTTTCACATCCTTGCCAATACCTGGTATATTCAGATTTAAATTTTAGACATTCTAATATAGGGTCGGAAACTCTGGTGGCACAGTGGTTAAGTGCTACGGCTGCTAACCAAAGGGTCGGCAGTTCAAATACGCCAGGCACTCCTTGGAAACTCTATGGGGTAGTTCTGCTCTGCCCTATAGGGTCGCTATGAGTCGGAATCTACTCAGCGGCACTGCGTTTGGTTTTGGTAACATAGGGTCACCATGAGTTGGAATCCACTCGAGGGCAATGGGTTTTGGTTTTTGTTTAACAGGTATATAGTGGTATCTCGTTGTGGTTTTGTTTTGCATATCACTAACGACTAATAATGCTGAGTAACCTTTCTTGTTCTTACTCAATCTGTCAGGCAGATTTTTCAAATCTTCAACCAGGTTTAACTTAAAGTGACGACTTTCGGTCACAGAGGGTACTTCAAATTGTAAGTTCTTAGAAATCCTTTCTTTAATGACACATTTCTGCTATTTTGTCTCATTCCTACCCAAAGCACTAGGATTGCAGCGGAAATCAAACATTAATCTTGTTAACAGATCAACAACAGTTTACGTGGACAATGATGATGATTTAAAAGACGTATCTAATCATCAGGTGGCCAGCTCTGAAAAAATATATTTCAGAGAGGAACATCATCACCCTAAGCACGTATTACCACATTCTACTACCCCAAAAAGCCCCAAGATCATGCCAATTATGATATGCATGACAGTTATGCCTTTCCTCAGAAATCTCCCCACTTCTTCATGGGTCATTTCTGCTTAGCAATTGTGACACAGTCTCTGATCAGTTCTGGCTCATTTGCCCTAAACTGTTTGTTATGGATTGAATTGTGTCCCCGCAAAATGTGTGTCAACTTGGCTAGGCCATGATTCCCAGTATTGTGTGATTATCTACCATTTTGTCATCTGATGTGATTTTCTTTTGTGTGGTAAACCCTATCACTATGCTGTTAATGAGATGGATTAGTGGCAGTTATATTGATGAAATCTACAAGATTACGTTTTAAGCCAATCTCTTTTGAGATATAAAAGAGAGAAGCGAGCAGAGAGACATGGGGACTTTGTACCACCAAGAAAGAAGCCCTGGGGGGATAGCGCGTCCTTGGGACCTGGGGTCCCTGTGCTGAGATGCTCCAAAAGCAGGGGAAGATTGATGACGAGGACCTTGCCCCAGAGCCAACAGAGAGAGAAAGCTCGAAGCTGAATTTGGACTTCTAGTCTCCTAGACTATGAGACCATACATTTCTCTTTGTTAAAGCCATCCACTTGTGGTATTTCTGTCATAGCACCACTAAATAACTAAGTCACCAATTCTCCCTCAAAGTTCATACCCTATTTTATTTCACACCATGGCCACTCTCCCTTCTCTCAGCAGATGATCTCCTTCTAACGTCGACAAGAAAATAATCTCTCAAGAGTGACTACTTCTCCCTTCTTTTCCCCGATGTACAAACATATCTGCTTCGTCACTAAATGCTTTCCCTTTCTGCCTTGTGTAAGGGAAACACACATTTTTCCTACTATCCAGGCCAGAACTCCTTCCAGAATTTGGGATCTCTTCTGCTCCAAATCTGTAAGCACCTTACTTCATCAAGCATCCCATCTCTTTCCTGTGTCTTTAGTCCCTTCCTAACCATTAGCTCCTTTCTTTTAGCACCCAAGCCTGTATAAGACTCTTGTAGCTTAAGATCAAAACTTTCCCTCTGTTTTGTGTACTTCTCTAGATAAAGCTTTCCTTCCCTTCACAGCCAAGCTTCCAGAAAGCACGTTGTCTTAGGCTGTACTCTCTAGAGA
Source organism: Loxodonta africana (assembly GCF_030014295.1). NCBI lineage: Eukaryota > Metazoa > Chordata > Mammalia > Proboscidea > Elephantidae > Loxodonta > Loxodonta africana. Next base: position 62,785,580 of record NC_087349.1, on the reverse strand, counting down.
AGCAACACCAGTGAAGCATATATATACATGACATGTCTGTCAGTTTGTCCTACTGTGGTGGCTTGCAGGTTGCTTTAATACTGGAAACTATGCCATTGGTATTTCAAGTAACAGCAGGGTTGCCCATGTTGGTCAGGTTTCAGTGGAACTTCCAGATTAAGACAGACTGGGAAGAAGGACCTAGTTGTCCTCTTCTGAAAAAAATTAGCCCGTGAAAGCCTTAAGAATAGCAACAGAACATCATCTGATATAGTGCCAGAAAATGAGCATCTCAGGTTGGAAGGCACTCAAAAGACAACTGGGGAAGAGCTGCCTCCTCAGAGTCGACCTTAATGACGTGGATGGAGTCAAATTTTGGGGACTTTCATTTGCTGATGCGCCAAGACTCAAAATGAGAAGAAACAGCTGCAAACATCCATGAATAATCAGAAAGTAGAATGCATGAAAGATGAATCTAGGAAAATTGGAAATCATCAAAAATGTGATGAGGAGGCGGAGCCAAGATGGCGGAATAAAGACAGTTCTGGAGAGCCCTCTTTACAACAAAGACCTGAAAAAACAGGTGAAATAAGTATATTTGTGACAAGCTGGGAGCCCTGAGCTTCAAAGGTAAGCTTAGAAAACGAACTGAGGGGCAGGGGGAGGAAGAGACCATTCAGAAGTGGAGAGGAGTTACTGGACCTGAATTGCAGGGAGCCCTCAGGCACCATTCCCTGAGTGGCGGCGGTGGGCTGGTCCTAGCGTTTGGCTGCAGTTTCCTCAGGGAGAAGCAGTCAGCCACACAGCCTACTCACACTTCCAGAACCAGAGAAGAACAGCGCTCTTGGCAAAAGCTAAGTACTTGCGTATATTTTACCGCGCCCACCACCCCTTCCCCCGCCAAGCTGGCTTCGGCAGCTGAATTCCCTGGGCCTGAGATAGGCACTATTGAGCTCCTAGAGCCATCCTTCCGGACTTGGAGAAGGAAAAAATTTGCACTGGGGGAAAAGTTAATTTGCCAGCTCCACTAACCGGGGGCGCTCAGGACAGAAGCGGCTCTTGTCCAGGCATAACTTTGAGTACCTTTCCCTTCTGCATGGACCTGTGTGGGCATATTTCGGGAGAATAGGCCCTTTTTGGCAGACTCCAACCTTTTCAGCTATGAGGTGGAGAGGTGGGTGTTTGATGTTTGACATTGCTTTGCATATTAAACAAAGTCCTCACCTACCCGCATACAGGGACCTAAGGACTGGTAGCTCCACTCAGGCCACCCAGCCACCCACAACAGGGGCCCAGAGACAACTGGTACCTCCCAGTCCTTACAACCAAAAACTTTGGGTGTGCATGGTCCGTCTGCAGAAACCACCCACCTGCACGCTTTAGGGAACAAGGACACACTTTTCTCAGAGACACTCGGAGGTCAGTTCTCAGCCCCCCGCTTGTTCAGAATGTGACCCCCTGCTGCTATCAGATACTGGTACAATCACCCCCGCCCCTCTAAGACTGTAGGACAGAGCCTGTACCACACACTTGATGATCAGCTACCTGGAAACCTGAGCTGAATTCATACAAGAAAAATAAATGGACTCCTAGACTGATATAAGGAGACCCTGGTGGCGTAGTGGCTAAGTGCTACAGCTGCCAACTAAAAATGTCAGCAGTTTGAATCCACCAGTGGCTCTTTGGAAACTCTATGGGACAGTCTGTTCTATCGGGCTGCTATGAGTCGGAATTGACTTGATGGCAATGGGTTTGGTTTTAGGAAACCCTGGTGGTGTAGTGGTTAAGTGCTACAGCTGCTAACCAAGTCAACACTTCGAATCCACCAGGCGCTCCTTGGAAACTCTGCGGGGCAGTTCTACTCTGTCCTATAGAGTCGCTATGAGTCAGAATCAACTTGATGGCAATGGGTTTGGTTTTTTGGTTTTAGACTGATACTTAATAACAGCTCTGGCCATCTGAGAACAGAACATCAGAGCTCCAAAGGTGAAAATAATCAAGCTAGCTCACTCAAGCAACCCATCTGGGTATATCAAAACAAAACAAAGCAAGAAGCTACGACACAGTAAGCAAGCATAAACTAATACAATAACTTATAGATGGCTCGGAAACAACAGTCAATACCAAGTCACATAAAGAAACAGGCCATGATCACCTCAACAAGCTCTCAAAACAAAGAATCCAGGGATCTCCCAGATGAAAGTGTATTCCTGGAATTACCAGAGCCAGAATACAAAAGATTAATATACAGAACCCTTCATGACATCAGGAATGAAATGAGGCAACACACAGAAAAAGCCAAGAACACACAGATAAACCAACTGAAGAAATTAGAAAGATTATTCAGGAACATAATAAAAAGTTTAATAAGCTGGAAAAATCCATAGACAGACAGCAATCAGAAATTCAGAAGATGAACAATAAAATTACAGAAGTAGACAACTCAATAGAAAGTCAGAGGAGCAGAATTGAGCAAGTAGAAGCTAGAATTTCTGAACTCAGAGATAAATCACCTGGCACTAACATATTTGAAGAAAAATCAGATAAAAGAACTTCAAAAATGAGGAAAACTTAAGAATCGTGTGGGACTCTATCAAAAGGAATAACCTACGAGTGATTGGAGTACCAGTACCGGGAGAGATAACAGAAAATACAGAGAGAATTCTTGAAGATTTGTTGGCAGAAAACTTCCCTGATATTGTGAATGATGAGAAGATATCTATCCAAGATGCTCATTGAACTCCACATAAGGTAGATGTTAAAAGAAAGTCACCAAGACATATTAAAATCAAACTTGCCAAAACCAAAGATAGAGAGAATTTTAAGAGCAGCTAGGGATAAACGAAAAGTCACCTATGAAGGAGAGTCAATAAGAATAAGCTTGGACTACTTGGCAGAAACCATGCACACAAGAAGGCAATGGGATGACATATTTAAAAAATTGAAGGAAAAAAATTGCCAGCCAAGAATTATATATCCACCAAAACTGTCTCTTAAATATGAAGGTGAAATAAGGACATTTCCAGAGAAACAGAAGTTTAGGGAATTGGTAAAAACCAAACCAAAACTACAAGAAATACTAAAGGGAGTTCTTCGGTTAGAAAACCAATAATATCAGGTATCAACCCAAGACTAGAACACTGGACAGAGCAGTCAGAAGTCCACCCAGACAGGGAAATAAAAAAAACAAAGCAGGATTATATTTAAAAAAAGCTATAAACAGGGTAACAGCAATGTTACTATATGCAAGAAGACAACATTAAAACAGTAAAGAGAGACTAAGAAACGTAATCATACACCTTCCATATGGAGAGGAAGATAGAGCGAAACAAAGAAATAAAAGTTAGATTTAAATTTAGAAAAATAGGAGTAAATAATAAGGTAACCACAAAGGAGACAAACTATCCTACTCAACAAAATAAAATATGAGAAAAAAATACAGACTCAGCAGAAACAAATCAACAACAACAAATACGAGGAAAGGACATATATAAAGATAATCTACTCAGCACATAAAATTAAGTGGGAAAAAGAAACTGTCAACAACATACAAAAAAAGACGTCAAAATGATAGCACTAAATTCATACCTATCCATAATTATGCTGAATGTAAACAGACTAAATGCACCAATAAAGAGATACGGCGTGGCAGAATGGATTAAAAAACAAGATCTGTCTATGTGCTGCCTACAAGAGACATACCTTAGACTTAGAGACACAAACAAACTAAAACTCAAAGGATGGAAAAAGTATATCAAGCAAACAACAATCAAAAAAGAGCAGGAGTAGCAACATCAATTTCTGACAAAATAGACTTTAAAGTTAAATCCATCATAAAGGATAAGGAAGGACACTATATAATGATTAAAGGGACAATATACCAAGAAGATATAACCATATTAAATATTTATGCTCCCAATGACAGGGCTGCAAGATACATAAAACAAACTCTATCAGCATCGAAAAGTGAGATAGACAGCTCCACAATAATAGTAGGAAACTTCAACACACCAATTTCGGTGAAGGGCAGGCCATCCAGAAAGAAGCTCAATAAAGACTTGGAAGATCTAAATGCCACAATCAACCAACTTGACCTCATAGACATATACAGAACACTCCACCCAACAGCAGCCAAGTTGCTTTCTTTTCTAGTGCACATGGAACATTCTCTAGGATAGACCACATATTAGGTCATAAAGCAAGCCTTAGCAGAATCCAAAACATTGAAATATTATAAAGCATCTTCTCTGACCATAAGGCCATAAAAGTAGAAATCGAAAAAGCAGGGGAAAGAAATCAAACACTTGGAAACTGAACAATACCCTGCTCAAAAAAGACTGAATTATAGAAGACATTAAGGATGGAATAAAGAAATTCAGAGAATCCGATAAGAATGAAAACATTTCCTATCAGAACCTTTGGGACACAGCGAAAGCAGTGCTCGGAGGTCAATTTATATCAATAAATGCACACATATAAAAAGAAGAAAGGGCCAAAACCAAAGAATTATCCCTATAACTTGAACAAATAGAAAGAGAGCAACAAAAGAAACCCTCAGGCACCAGAAGAAAACAAATAATAAAAATTAGAGTAGAACTAAATGAAATAGAAAACAGAAAAACAATTGAAAGAATTAACAAGACCAAAAGCTGGTTCTTTGAAAAAATCAACAAAATTGATAAGCCATTGGCCAAACTGACAAAAGAAAAACAGGAGAGGAAGCAAATAACCCAAATAAGAAATGAGATGGGCGATATTACAACAGACCCAACTGAAATTAAAAGACTCGTATCAGATTACTACGAAAAATTGTACTCTAACAAATTTGAAAACCTAGAAGAAATGTATGATTTCCTAGAAACACACTGCCTACCTAAACTAACACAAACAGAGGTAGAACAACTAAATAGACCCATAACAAAAGAAGAGATTGAAAAGATAATCAAAAAACTCCCAATTAAAAAAAGTCCTGTCCTGGACAGCCTCACTGCAGACTTCTACCAAACTTTCAGAGAAGAGTTAACACCACTACTACTAAAGGTATTTCAGAGCATAGAGAAGGGCGGAATACTCCCAAACTCATTCTATGAAGCCAGCATATCCCTGATACCAAAACCAGGTAAAGACACCACACCAAAAAAAAAAAAAAATTACAGACCTATATCCCCCATGAACTTAGATGCAAAAATCCTCAGCAAAATTCTAGCCAATAGAATTCAACAACATATCAAAAAAATAATTCCCCATGACCAAGTGGGATTCATACCAGGTATGCAGGGATGGTTCAACATAAAAAAAAAATTAATGTAACCCACCACATAAATAAAAGACAAGAATCACATGATTTTATCAATTGATGCAGAAAAGGCATTTGACAAAGTTCAACCTCCATTCATGATAAAAACTCTCAACAAAATAGGTACAGAAGGAAAATTCCTCAACATAATAGAGGGCATTTATACAAAGCCAACAGCCAACATCATCCTAAATGGAGAGAGCCTGAAAGCACTTCCCTTGAGAACGGGAACCAGACAAGGATGCCCTTTATCACCGCTCTTATTTAACATTGTGCTGGAGGTCCTATCCAGAGCAATTAGGCTAGACAAAGAAATAAAGGGCATCCGGATTGGCAAAGAAGAAGTAATATTATCTCTATTTGCAGACGACATGATCTTATACACAGAAAACCCTCAAGAATCCTCAAGAAAACTACTGAAACTAATAGAAGAGTTCAGCAGAGTATTGGGATACAAGATAAACATACAAAAATCAGTTGGATTCCTCTATACCAACAAAAAGAACATCAAAGAGGAAATCACCAAATCAATACCATTTACAGTAGCCCCCAAGAAGGTAAATACTTAGGAATAAATCTTACCAGAGATGTAAAAGACTTATACAAAGAAAACTACAATACACTTATGCAAGAAACCAAAAGACACCTACATAAGTTGAAAAACATACCTTGCTCATGGATAGGAAGACTTAACATTATAAAAATGTCTATTCTACCAAAAGTGATCTATACGTTTAATGCCATTCCAGTCCAAATTCCAATGACATTCTTTAATGAGATGGAGAAAAAAGTCACCAACTTCATATGGAAGAGAAAGAGGCCCTGGATATGTAAAGCATTATTGAAAAAGAAGAACAAAGTGGGAGGCCTTACCCTACCTGATTTTAGAATCTATTATACTGCCACAGTAGTCAAAACAGCCTGGTGCTGGTGCAACAACAGATACATAGGCCAATGGAACAGAATTGAGAATCTAGACATAAATCCATCCACATATGAGCAGTTGATATTTGACAAAGGCCCCAAAACAGTTAAATGGGGGAAAGTGTCTTTTTAACAAATGGTGCTGGCATAACTGGATATCCATCTGCAAAAAAATGAAGACCCATACCTCACTCCATGCACAAAAATGAGCTAAAAATGGATCAAAGACCTAAATATAAAATCTAAAATGATAAAGATCATGGAAGAAAAAATAGGGACAATGTTAGGAGCCCTAATGCATGGCATTAACAGTATACAAAACATTATTAAGAATGTAGAAGAAAAACTAGATAACTGGGAGCTCCTAAAAATCAAACACCTATGCTCATCCAAAGACTTCTCCAAAAGAGTAAAAAGACTGCCTACGGATTGGGAAAAAGTTTTTAGCTATGACATTTCCGGTCAGTGTCTGATCTCTAAGATCTACATGATACTGCAAAAACTCAACTACAAAAAGACAAATAAGCCAATTAAAAAATGAGCAAAAGGTATGAACAGACACTTCACTAAAGAGGACATTGAGGTAGCTAACAGATATATGAGGAAATGCTCATGATCATTAGCCATTAGAGAAATGCAGATCAATGAGATTTCATCTCACTCCAACAAGGCTGGCATTAATCCAAAAAACACAAAATAATAAATGTTGGAGAGGTTGTGGAGAGATTGGAACACTTATACACTGCTGGTGGGAATGTCAAATGGTACAACCACTTTGGAAATCGATTTGGCGCTTCCTTAAAAAGCTAAAAATAGAACTACCATATGATCCAGCAATCCCACTCCTTGGAATATATCCTAGAGAAATAAGAGCCTTTACACGAACAGATACATGCACACCTAAGTTTATTGCGGCACTGTTTACAATAGCAAAAAGATGGAAGCAACCAAAGTGCCCATCAACAGATGAATGGATAAATAAATTATGGTATATTCACACAATGGAATACTACGCATCGATAAAGAACAGTGAGGAATCTGTGAAACATTTCATAACATGGAGGAACCTAGAAGGCATTATGCTGAGTGAAATTAGTCAGTTGCAAAAGGACAAATATTGTATAAGACCACTATTATAAGATCTTGAGAAATAGCTTAAACCGAGAAGAAAACATTCTTTTGTGGTTACGAGGTAGTAGGGAGGGAGGGTGGGAGAGGGGTATTCACTAATTAGATAGTAGATAAGAACTACTTTAGGTGAAGAGAAAGACAACACACAGTACAGGGGAGGTCAGCACAACTGGACTAAACCAAAAGCAAAGCAGTTTCCTGAATAAATTGAATGCTTCGAAGGCCACCATAGCAGGGGCAGGGGTTTGAGGACCATGGTTTCAGGGGACATCTAAGTCAATTGGCATAACAAAATCTATTAAGAAAACATTCTGCTTCCCACTTTGAAGAGTGGCATCTGGGGTCTTAAATGCTAGCAAGCAGCCATCTAAGATGCATCAATGAGTCTCAACCCACCTGGATCAAAGAAGAATGAAGAACACCACGGACACAAGGTAATAAAGAGCCCAAGAGACAGAAACGGCTACATGAACCAGAGACTACATCGTCCTGAGACCAGAAGAACTAAATGGTGTGCAGCTACAACCGATGACTGCCCTGACAGGGTACACAACAGAGAACCCCTGAGGGAGCAGGAGAGCAGTGGGATGCAGGCCCCAAATTCTCATAGAAAGACCAGACTTAATGTTCTGACTGAGACTAGAAGGACCCTGGTGGTCATGGCCCCCAGACCTTCTGTTGGCCCAGGACAGGAACCATTCCCAAAGCCAACTCTTCAGACATGGATTGGACTGGACAATGGGTTGGAGAGGGATGCTGGTGAGGAGTGAGCTTCTTGGGCCAGGTGGGCACTTGAGACTATGTTGGCATCTCCTGCCTGGAGGGGAGCTGAGAAGGTAGAGGGGGTTAGAAGCTGGCAAAATGGACATGAAAAGAAAGAGTAGAGGGAGGGAGCAGGCTGTTTCATTGGGGGGAAGTAATTGGGAGTACGTGGCAAGGTGTATATTAGTTTTTGTGTGAGAGACTAACTTGATTTGTAAACTTTCACTTAAAGCACAATAAAAATTATTTTTTAAAAATGTGATGGAACACATAAACATTGGTATCCTAGGCATTACTGACCTGAAATAAACTGGTATTAGCTGTTTTGAATCAGACATTCATATCGTACTACTATGCCAGGAAAGACAAATTGAAGAGGAATGGCACTGCGTTTATCATCAAAAAGAACACTTCAAGATCCATCCTGAAGTACAACGCTATCAGTGATAGGATAATGTCCATATGCCCTACAAGGAAGACCAATTAATATGACTAGTATTCAAATCTATGCACTAACCAGTAATCCCCAAAATGAAGAAATTGAGGATTTTTTACCAACATTTGCAGCCTGAAATTGATCAAAAAGGCAATCAAGATGCATTGATAATTACTGGTGATTGGAATTCGAAAGTTGGAAACAAAGAAGAAGGAACAGTAGTTGGAAAATACAGCCTTGGTAATAGAAACGACACCAGAGATTGCATGATAGAATTTTGCAGGACCAATGACTTCTTCATTGCAAATACCTTTTTCCAACAACATAAATGGTGACTTTACATGTGGACCTCACCAGATGGAATGCACAGGAATGAATCGACTATATCTGCAGAAAGTGACCATGGGAAAGCTCAATATCATCATTCAAAACAAGGTCAGGGGCTGACTGCAGAGCAGACCATCAATTGCTTATATGTAAGTTCACTGAAACTGAAGAAAATTAGAATAAGTCCACAAGAACCAAAGTATGACCTTGAGTATATTCCACCTGAATTTAGAAACCGTCTCAAAAATAGATTTGACTCATTAAACACTAATAACCAAATACCAAATGAGTTGCAGAATGACATCAAGGACATGAAGAAAGAAAGAGGTCATTAAAAAGACAGGAAAGAAAGAAAAGACCAAAATTCATGTCAGAAAAGACTCTGAAACTTGCTCTTGAACATAGAGTTGCTAAAGAGAAAGGAAGAAATTATTCAGTAAAAGGGCAGTGCAGAAGATTTCAAAGGACAGCTCAGGAAGACAATGTAAAGTATTATAATGAAATGTGCGAAGTCCTGGAGTTAGAAAATCAAAAGGGAAGAACACGCTTGGCATTTTTCAAGCTGAAAGAACTGAAGAAAAACTTCAAGCCTTGAGTTGCAATATTGATGGATATTGGGTTATGGAGAAAATATTGAACAATGCAGGAAGCATCAAAAGCAGATGAAAGGAACACACAGAAAGAATTGGGGAAAGTTCAACCATCTCAGGAGATAGCACATGATCAAGAACCCATGGTGCTGCAGAAAGAAGTTCAAGCCGTACTGAAGGCAGTGGTGAAAAAGAAGGCTCCAGGAATTGACGCAGTGCCAATTGAGGTGTTTCAACAAACGGATGCAGTGCCGGAAGCACTTACTTGTCTGTGTTGAGAAATTTGGAAGTCAGCTACCTGGCCAACCAGCTGAAAGAGATCCACATTTGTGCCCATTCCAAAGACAGGTGATCCAAAATAATATGCAAATTATCAAACGGTATCATTAATATCACACACATGTAAAATTTTGCTGAAGATCATTCAAAAGCAGTTGCAGGAGCACATCAACAGACAACTGCCAGAAATTTAAGCCAGATTCAGAAGAGGACGTGGAATGAAGGATATCATTGCTGATGTCAGATGGAACTTGGCTGAAAGCAGACAATACCAGAAAGATGTTTACCTGTGTTTTATTGACTACGTCAAGGCATTTGACTATGGGGATCATAACAAATTATGGATAACATTGCGAAGAATCGGAATTCCAGAACACTTAATTGTGTTCACGAGAAAGCTGTACATAGATCATGAGGTAGTCATTCAAACAGAACAAGGGGATGCCGAGTGGTTTAAAATCAGGAAAGGTGTGCATCAGGGTTTTATCTTCTCACCACACTTACTCAATCTGTATGCTGAGCAAACAATCTGAGAAGCTGGACTTCATGAGGAAGAACAGGCATCAGGATTGGAGGAAGACTCAATAACGATCTGAGATATGCAGTTGGCACAACCTTGCTTGCTGATAGTGAAGAGGACTTAAGGCACTTACTGATAAAAATCAAAGGCTACAGCCTTCAGTATGGATTACACCTCAATTTAAAGAAAACAAAAAGCCTCACAACCGGACCAATAAGCAACATCATGATAAACGGACAAAAGATGAAAGTTGTCAAGGATTTAATTTTCCTTGGATCCACAATCAATGCCCATGGAAGCAGCAGCAAAGAAATTACACGACACATTCCATTGGGCAAATATGCTGCAAAAGACTTCTTTACAGTGTTAAAAAGCAAAGATGTCACTTTAAGGACTGAGGTACACCTGATCCAGGCTGCGGTATTTTCGATCACCTTATATGCACATGAAAGCTGGACAGTGAGTAAAGAAGAGCAGTGAAGAATTGATGCCTTTGAATTATAGTGATGGTGAAGAATATTGAATATACCATGGACTACCAGAAGAATGAACAAATCTGTCTTGGAAGAAGTACAACCAGAATGCTCCTTAGAAGCAAGGATGGCAAGACTGTCTCACATACTTTGGACATGCTATTAGGAGGCACCAGTCCCTGGAGAAGGACATCATGCTTGGTAAAGTGGAAGGTCAGCAAAAAAAAGGAAGACCCTCAACAAGATGGACTGACACAGTGGCAGCAACAATGGGCTGAGGCATAACGATGATTGCAAGGATAAGGCAGGACTGGGCCATGTTTCATTCTGTTGTACATAGTGTCTCTGTGAATCAGAACTGACTCGATAGCACCTAACAACAACATATATATATGTAAATATGTGTGTGTGTGTGTATATGTATATATATATATATATATGCACAGAGAGAGATTTATATCAATGCTCACGCAGTTGTGGAGGCTGGAAAGTCCCAAGTTCATGTCAGATACAGTCTTCCAAGCTTGATTTTGCAACTGAATTAAATGGAGAGAGGAGTAAGAATCCATTTTACCTAAAAGCATCTAACAGGTGCACCTTGGTTCTGACAGTGGCTTCCTTCTCCCCAGATTGCAGCCAAGGTCTGAGTTCCTGGGACCAAGAGGCAAGCAACATCTGCAGAGTCATTTTAGGACTCATTCCTGAAGGTCTCATTGAAAGCCTGTTATTCCAGCCATTCCCGCAGGTCTGTAAACGCCTCATCTCTGTATTAAATCTTTTCCTGCTTAAAATTGCTAAAGTGGTTTCTATTATCTACACCTGATCTCCTCCTGATCCAGCCTCTTCCTACACTTTATACACCATGCTGTCTCCCACTTCCCTCTCTCTGTGCATCTTGTTACTTCTACTTGGACTGTCTTTCCCATCTTATTTGTGCATATTACTTTAGTGAGATTGGAAATTTTGCAAACAGTGAGGGAGCTGTCAAGGAACTATAGTATGTAAATGTGTCAATCCTACGATTTGCAAAGCTAAAATTTTCTTCTGTAATATTTCTCCTGCTCCTCAGGCAATTTTTACTAATAACAAGGTATATCATTTCAAATCACCAGTTCATTATATGTCCACAAAATTTTGGCTAAATTCCAAGCGCTGACTACCGTCTATTACTTTCTCCTCTTTAAAAAAAAAACCAATTTACATTTTTAAATTCTACTTCTGTCTGTCTTAAGTTCCAAGAAGCAAACCAAAAATAAAAGCTTCTGAGAAACTCTACCCACCCTTTTTTCCCCTGGAATCTGTTTTCTATGGTATTCATGGAAACCTTCCATAGTACAAGGAGAAATAGAAGTGATTAGAGTCTTTTTTCAAAAGTACAAGATTGATTCTTTCATCCAATTCTCTGTGCTCATGCACTGGAAGGTTTTTTTCCTATGAAGACCCAGATCTCTCAAGATCATGACATGGCCTCTATTGTCTGTGAAACTAAAATGGATTTTTTATTGAGTAGCAGAACATTAGTGCTGGAAGGAATATTAGTGGGCATTTTTCTCTCTTTACAGATGAGGATACAGAGACCCAGAGGGGATAAATGACATACCTACAATGGTCTAGAATATTTATGGCTGAGTTGTGTCCCCTAATGCTAATTGAAGTATCATTTTTACTATTTCTTAATGCCTTTCTTTTTCAACACGTCCAACACTGGATTAATGGTTTGCAAGACCCAGTTTTTAATTTGCTAATTTTGGACAATGACGAAATAGAGAATTTGACACAATGCTACCAAGAGCACAGAACCATACATTATTTAAAACCTGGAAACCAGATTAATCTTTTTTGAATAATCATTCATTCTATCCTTGGCTAGGAGAGAACAGGCCTTAGAAAATTAGTACATGATACAAAGCAATTCATCTTAATCTTTTCTTATGTTCCTGTGGAGCGTGAAAGGACAGACGTTCTGGTTACTGCTTAGATCTGAAGCTATCCTTTAAATGTACTAAAACATAAGCCTATGACGTCTCTCATTTCAAGTACATTTTGGGCTTTCCACAAGGATTTCCATATACATGTTATTTCTTAACCAAGTTAACATACTGATAAGTATGTGAGACCTCTTGCTTCAGCCAAGTGGAAAATAAATCTGTTTCAATGAGACCTGTTTTATTATCATTCTCACTGTCTTATTTTGAAGCTTTCTGACAACCCAAAAATTCAAGACAAGATCCGTAATAATTTGTGAACCTCCAGAAATTAAGAAACTGGTAATTACCAGGGACAGTAAGTTGGCACTCCTCCAGATATTCACGTACAATCTCATACATTATCAGTCCCTTCGAGAATCAAGAGCAAGCCTGAGTTGCCATTCCATTGCTGACGGGCAGGACACCATTTGACTCCAAGTCAGATAGCAGTTTTTACAGATCTAACTACTGTTGTTCAACTGGGTGTCCATGGAAACTGAAAAATTGGTTTGTTGCCTAGAGAAGTGGAAATAAAACCAAGTCTTGTGGTTTCTATGAAGCTAAAGAAGTTTCTTGGCAAATGATAAAATCAAGGATGGCTAAAGCTACATGATTCCTTTGGTCAATTCTTGATCTTATCAAAAATAAGCTTTATATATATTACTTTAAAAATACAAAAATATTCCAAATGAAGGAGTACCAGGTTCTCAGGTTCTTTGATTCTTGTTTAGTTTAGAAACAATTCTTTAAAAGAGCGACCAATATATGCAACAAAATTGAATAGCTTAAAAAGTCCTTGGATTCATTACATATGGAAAATGTTCTTCATCCACAAATTCAACAGAGTTCCAAGTATTAAAGAAAAAGCTAGTATTTAATAAGGGTGGAGTAGACTGAAACACCTATTCATTAATCCTATGGAAATATTTGTCACTCATATGAGGTTTAGGGAATTGGGGAGAAATAGCACTTTCCTAAGAATCTGTTCATCTGGGCATGGACCTTTATCTATCTGAACAAGTAAATGATGATGTAATAGTAGACACGGAACTTGCACAATGAACCCCCTGATAAACAGTGATGCAGAGGTGACAGCTTGGCATATGTTGGCATGATTTCACAGCATCTGTTGGCCTGCCAGCAGATAGAAAACAACTCCTGGCAGATCCCCTTTCTCAATGAATGCACAAAATTAGCCAGGGCAAGAAAGGTGCTATACATGAGTTATAACCAAGAGTTGGCCTAACCGTAGCTGTTCAGTATTTAGGATAATTAATGCTGCATTTTAGAATACTTAGAAGAAACACCAATAAAAATTCAAGGTCTGAAGGGAAAAGTCAAACTCAGTTAGATCCATGAGTCACAAACTCAAATGCCCACAGAGGCCACGTAGGTAATGACAATGAATATATAAGTAAAATTCATAAGTATAAAATGGATGAGTATAAGTAAAACAGTATCACTAATGTGATGATAAATACCAGTTGACATGTGGGCTCATGGCTGGGGAATAATAGGGAGAAGTGAAATGACTGTAGCAAACTGTGGAACGCATTTCTTGTTGAAGGGAAAAATCACTGCTCCAGTCCAGCCATTTGCTGCCATGTCTTCGGATAGTTTAAGGGATGCTGGGTTTGGTGTGTTCGCATCTTGCAGGAGTCCCCACAATGATCTGTTTATTTAAGGAAAAGAGTAACAAAAGGGATGTTGACAAAATCAACTCTAACAAATTCATACATTAAAATTATTCTGAAATTTTGTACAAATCACAAAGTTTCACTAAAAATGTAACTTTGTCCAAACTTATGCACTGCTAAACACAGAGACATGCACACACACACACTCTCAGGTACATGACCCAGAGATTAAAAAAAAAAAAAAAAGGCTTATGGTTAATACAGTGAAAACTATAATGTGGGCTCTGAATCCAGTGGGAGGCGTGGGACTATGGTGTTTCAATGCTTCATTTTCTTCCCTCATGCTCCTAGATCATCTCCTATGTGTGTTTTGGCTTTGTGGTTGGGGTTTAAGTAATCAAGAGGTTTCAGTGAAGGAGTATGTGGGATAATTGTTCACTTCTCCTTTCTCTGTTCATGGAAGTTATTTCATTATAAGTCATGTCACTTCAACCATTTCATGTTCCAACTCAAAACCTTTCCTGGTTTCTCAGAACTTGTCAAAGTCCCAAATGCTTAGTCCAGGACCCAATGAGCTTCCCAACATGGGTTCCACTCCCCACAGGCATCCTCAGCTTCCACCTGACCCTCCTCTTCCTGATTCTTCGTATCCCACATTGTCCTCTTCCACTGTTGTGGAATTTTCTTTTGCTCTGTTCCTCTCCATCAAACGGCTACTTATCTTTCAAGTTCCACCTCAGGGCAGGGTCCTTCCTTGTTAGCAACCCCAAAAGTTCCTTGGTGTTCCTTGGCATTTCTTGTTGTATATTTTCCCCTTGTGTCTCTCTGTGTCTATTTTGCTCTTCTTTATAACTCAGAAGTGATTAGGTTCAGGACCCAACCTATTCCGCTATGACCTCATTAATGTAACAAAAGAAAAACTCTATTTCCAAACAGTATTACATCCACAGGTATAGGGGCCACGACTTCAGTACATGTTTTGAATGAGACACAATTCAACACATAACAATTCCCATACATAACTAATACAATTTCAAAATTTTAATAGAAAAAAAAATCACATTTACAGCAGCACTAAAAAAGTGTGCTCAGGAATAAATCCAGAAAAATTATGTATAAGACAATTATGGAGAAAATTATAAAATATTATTGAAGGCTCTGAAAACATCTGATTAAAAATAGTTCTCTCCCAACTTAACCTTTAAATTCAGTGTAATTCCAATCAAAACTCAAATCTAATTTATTTTATGGAGCTTGAGAATTTTACCCTTTGGATGATGGTGACATAGCACGTGGTAGTAAATGCTGGTCAGATTTCATAGATTCTGATCCTAGCTCTGATGCTCATTAATTGTGTCACCTTGGGCAACTTACCTGACCTATGTTTCAAGTTCCTCATTGATACAATGGATCTATTAATCGTTGTTGTTGTCGTTAGGTGCTGTAGAGTCAGTTCCAATTTATAGCAAGTCCACGTACAACTGAAGGAAACACTGCATGTGTTGAGGTGTAAACCATACTGAAGTCTGTAGTCTTTGATTTTTATCAGTAAGTGCTTCAAGTCCTCTTCACTGTCAGCAAGCAAGGTTGTGTGTCATCCGTGTAACACAGGTTGTTAATGAACCTTCCTCTAATCCTGATGCCACATTCTTCTTTATACAGTCAAGCTTCTTGGATTATTTGCTCAACATACAGATGGAACAGGTATGGTGAAAGGGTACAATCCTGACACACACCTTTCCTGATTTCAAACTGAGCAGTATCCCCTTGATCTGTTCAAATGATTACCTCTTCCTTTATGTACAGGTTCCCCATGAGCACAATTAAGTGTTCTGGAATTTCCATTCTTTGCAATGTAATCCATAATTTGTTATGATTCACACAGTTAAATGCCTTGACATAGTCAATAAAACACAGATAAACATCTTTCTGGTATTCTCTGCTTTCAGCCAAGATCCATTGGACATCAGGATGTCTTTCTTTCCTGTATTTTTTAATGACCTTTTGATTTCTTCATGTATGATGTCCTTGATATTGTCCCACAACTCCTCTGGTTTTCGATCATTTAGTGTTCAACACATCAAATCTATTCTTGAGATGGTCTCCAAATTCAGGTGGGATATTCTCAAGGCTGTATTTTCTTTCTTGTGGACTTGTTTTAATTTTCTTCAGCTTCAACTTGAACTTGCATATGAGCAATTGATGATCTGTTCTACATTTGACCCTTTGCCTTGTTCTCACTGACTATACTGAGGTTTTCCACAGTCTCTTTCCACAGATGTAGTTGATTTGATACCTGTGCTTTTCCATCTGGTGAAGTCCACGTGTACAGTTGCTGTTTATGTTACTGAAAAAGGTATTTGCAATGAAGAAGTCATTGGTCTTGTAAAATTCTATCATGCAATCTCATTTCTATCACCAAGGCCATATTTTCCAACTACTGTTTTTTCTTTGTTTCCACATTTTTCATTCCAATCACCAGTAATTATCAATGCATCTTGATTGCCTTTTTGATCAATTTCAGACTGCAGAACTTGGTAAAAATCTTCAACATTTCATTTTTGGCGTTACTGGTTGGTTCATAGATTTGAATATTAGTGGTATTAACTGGTCTTCCTTGTAGGTGTACGGATATTATCCTGCCACTGACAGCATTGTACTTGAAGACAGATTTTGAAATGCTCAAAAAGAGCATCTGTGAATGTGACACTGTCCCTCTTCAATTTGTCATTCTCAGCGTAGTAGACCACACGATTGATTCAAAATGGCCAATTGCAGTCCACTTCAGCTCACTACAAACAAACAACTCCTATTGCTCTCAAGTCTATTCCAACTCATAGCAACCCTATGGGACAGAGTAGAACTACCCTATAGGGTTTCCAAGGAGCATCTGGGGGATTCGAACTGATAACCTTTTGGTTAGCAGCCAAACTCTTAACCACTGCGCCACCAGGGCTCCTTCAGCTCACTAATGCCTAGCCTGTCTATCTTTATGCAATCCATTTCATTTTTGATGACTTCCAATTTCCTCATCTTTGGCATTAGTGCTTGATGTGTAAATTTGAATAATAATGGTATTAATTGGCCTTCCTCGTAGGTGTATGGACATAATCCTATCACTAACAGTGTTGTACTTTAGGATAGATCCGGAAATGTTCTTTTTGACAATAAATTCCACGCCATTCCTCCTTAATTTTTCATTCCTGGCATAATAGACCATATGATTGTCTGATTAAAAATGGCCAACACTAGTCCATTTCAGCTCACTAATGCCTAGGATATCAATGTTTACGCATACCATTTCATTTTTGACAACTTCCAATTTCCCTAGATTCATACTTCATACACTCTACGTCCTTATTATTAATGGACGCTCACAGCTCTTTCTTATTTTGAGTCATGCCACATCAGCAAATGAAGGTCCTGAAAGATTTATTCCATCCTTGTCATTCAAGTCGACTCTACCTTGAGGAGGCAGCTCTTCTCCAGTCATCTTTTAAGTGCCTTTCAACCTGAGTGACTCATCTGGTACTATGTCAGACAATGTTCTGCTGCTATTCATACGGTTTTCCCTGGCCAGTTTTTTCAGAAGTAGACTGCAGGCCCTTCATCCTAGTCTGTTCCAGTCTAGAAGCTAGGCTGAAACCTGTCCACCATGGTTGGCCCTGCCATTATTTGAAATACAGCTGACACAGCTTCCAGCACCGCAGCAACACGCAAGCCACCACAGTACAACAAACTGACAGACATGTGGTGGGGAGCTATTAATAGTACCTACTTTATAAGGTTGTTATGAAGGTTAAATGAATTAATATTTGTGAAGTTATTGGAAAAGTGCCTGGTATGTATTAAGTCTATAAAAATCCTAAAATTAACATGAAAATTACAAAAGACCAAGGAAGATTAGTGGCTGCCCAAGGCTGAGGATGGGAATGGGGATTAACTATAAATGGGTGATGAAAATGTTCTAAAATTTGAAAATGGTGATGGCTACACAACTCAGTAAATTTACTAAAAATCATTGAATGGAACACTTGAAATGGGTATTTTATGATTTGTAAATTATATCTAAGTATCCCTAATGGTGCAGTGGTTAAGCATTTGGCAGCTTACAGAAAGGTCTACAGTTCAAACCCACCAGCTGCTCTGTGGAAGAAGAGACCTGGCAATCTGCTCCCATAAAGATTACAGTCTAGGAGACACTATGGGGCAGTTTCTACTCTGTGATATAGGGTCACAATGAGTTGGAATTGACTCAACAGCACACAACAACAACAAATTATATCTACATAAACTTGCTGAAAAAGAATCAAGGAAAGCAAATATCAAAAAGACTAGCAAGGTGGAGAAACTTGTTATAGTAGTTTAGAGACTGTAGTATAGTCACAGGCATAGGCAATGGAACAGAATAAAGAACCCAGGGGCTGACCTATGCACATAGGAAACCTTGATAAATGACTGTGCTGGCAGTACAAATCAGTGTGTGTGTGTGTGTGTGTGTGTGTGTGTGTGTGTGCATGTAATTGTGTAGGTCAAGGGGACAGGAAGTACTCAAGAAAAGGTGCTGAAACAATTGGTCATCCTTATGGAAAAATAAATTAGATAACAAACATCATGAGTGAAAATCTACTCTAAGTGGACTATAAAGATGTAAACAGGAAAAGCAAAGCAAAACTTTAAAACTCTATAAGACCTCTAGATCAGAAAAATAGTTAAATTTTTTGTTGAAGTGTAAACAAATTTGCACAAGCTAAGCTTTGAAAATTAATTTTTTTTGGTTAAATTTTAAAAAGATGCAAAATGGACAAACCTAAAGGGAAATGATTGCCTAAATTAGATCACTTTAAATTTTTAAAAATTCTGGGGACAAAAGATACTATAGAGCAAAAAGAAAAGCCAAAGACTGGGAGAAATTATTTGTAGTTACATAACGGACAAAATGAAATTTATTGGATTTTTTTAACCTACACATCAAGAAAAAGACAAACGAAAAAAGGAAAAAAAAGAATGTGTGCAAAGGTTTAATAAAAAATTCACAAAAGAGAAAACCCAAACAGTAATTAAACAAATAAGAATCTCAACTTCACTAATAATCAAGGAATTACAAATTAAAGCATGACAAGATCTCATTATAAACTCATCAGATTGGCAAAAATTAAAATACTTGACAATATCAAACATTAGCAGTAATGTGGAATACAGGCACTCTCATATATTACCTGTTAGGTATAAATTGATACAATCACTTTAGATAGCAGTTTTTCATTTCTGTTAGAGCTGATGGGACCCTGGTGGCACAGTGGTTAAGAGCTACCGTGAGCTACAGGTGCTAACCAAAATGTTGGCAGTTCGAATCCACCAGCTGCTCCTTGGAAACTCTATGGGGCAGTTCTACTCTGTCCTATAGGGTTGCTATGAGTCGGAATCAACTCAACAGCAACTGTTTTTTTTGCTTTTTGTTAGAGCTGACATATACATATTCTTCCGTCCTTCAATTCCGCTAAAGAAATGCCTGCATATGTGCACAAAGAGAACACAGGAATGTTCGCTGCAGGGCTGTTTATAATGGGAAAAACCTGTATACAACTTACAGATCTGTCAAGAGAATGAATACATTGTAATATACTCATAAAATGGAATATTATAAAGCAATAAAAAATAATGATCTATTAGTCCATGGAAAACATGGCTAGGTCTCAAAAACATGTTGAAGAGAACAAAAGCAAGTTTCAGAATGATATAAACCACATGATATCATTTAGTAAAGCCTTAAAATTTATAAGGCATATATTGTTTGTGCAAATGCTAAACACCAATTTCAAATATTGCTTACCTCTGGAAAATGAAATCCTAAAGAGTTTCTCAAGATGTTTCAGCTATGTGTGTACTGTTTTATGACATACACACAAACTATAGGACATACGGCAAAATGCTAAGGTTTAACAAAACTTGGTGGTTGGTACAGGAAGGTTCATTCTGTTGGAGTTGGTATTTTTTGTATGTTTGAACTATTTCACATACACATGAAAATAAAGTCCCAGAATATCAAAGTTATAAACTGTGATCTCCTAACCCTTGAGGTTTGTAGCACGCTTTTAAATTTTCCACATTTGCAATTCTCTTCATTTGTCCCAAAATTCCTGAGCAGGCGGGAGGAATATCACTGATGATGTTTTCAAATACAAGAAACAGAAACCTCAACTCAATCATGAAGCATCCCACCTCATATGACATGATGTCCTCAAGGCTGGTTGTGTCATTGGCTCAATAACATCATCAGGGGCCCAGCTTCTTCCCATTTCTCAGCCATTCTCAGATGTGCTTTTTCCCAGGCTGGTAGTAACTGCTGCAACAATGCTTCATGTCACATCCAGACATAATGATACCCAAAGGAAGAAGCTCATCTCTCTTGTTCTCCTTTAAGAGCCTGCAAACTTTTCCCAGAATCACTACCTACAATTTGGCCAAATTCCTTAACCACTTTGAAATAGTTTTTCATTTGTAAAATGTGAATAGTAATATCTACATCTTAGAGTGTCATTAAATCAAATAAAATCATGTGCCGTGTGTAAATGTGCTTGCCTGGTCTCATGATCCTGGTACAAAACACCTCAGTAAATGTTTATTAACTAGGAATTTGATTAACACAAAAATACTGTTCTTCTGTTACACCACTGAGCCCTGACACTAACCCAGCGTCTTCCTAACGTGTAAATAGTTTACTCGGCTTCCACAAGAATCCAAAATTTTCATTTCTGCTTTTCTTGTCAAAATCAAGGGGGAAAATTGTCAATAAGTGAAGGCTAATTTTTTTTTTTTATAATAACTTTTATTAAGCTTCAAGTGAACGTTTACAAATCCAATCAGTCTGTCACATATAAGTTTACATACATCTCACTCCCTACTCCCACTTACTCTCCCCATCTTGAGTCAGCCCTTTCAGTCTCTCCTTTCTTGACAATTTTGCCGGCTTCCCTCTCTCTCTATCCTCCCATCCCCCCTCCAGGCAAGAGTTGCCAACACAATCTCAAGTGTCCACCTGATATAATTAGCTCACTCTTCATCAGCATCTCTCTCCCACCCGCTGACCAGTCCCTTTCATTTCTGATGAGTTGTCTTCGGGGATGGTTCCTGTCCTGTGTCAACTGAAGGTCTGGGGAGCATGGCCGCCGGGATTCCTCCAGTCTCAGTCAGACCATTAAGTTTGGTCTTCTTATGAGAATTTGGGGTCTGCATCCCACTGATCTCCTGCTCCCTCAGGGGTCCTCTGCTGAGCTCCCTGTCAGGGCAGTCATCGATTGTGGCCGGGCACCAACTAGTTCTTCTGGTCTCAGGATGATGTAGGTCTCTGGTTCATGTGGCCCTTTCTGTCTCTTGGGCTCTTAGTTGTCATGTGGGCTTGGTGTTCTTCATTTTCCTTTGCTCCAGGTGGGTTGAGACCAATTGCTGCATCTTAGATGGCTGCTTGTTAGCATTTAAGACCCCAGACGCCACATTTCAAAGTGGGATGCAGAATGATTTCATAATAGAATTATTTTGCCAATTGACTTAGAAGTCCCCGCAAACCATGTTCCCCAGACCCCCGCCCTTGCTCCGCTGACCTTTGAAGCATTCATTTTATCCCGGAAACTTCTTTGCTTTTGGTCCAGTCCAATTGAGCTGACCTTCCATGTATTGAGTGTTGTCTTTCCCTTCACCTAAAGCAGTTCTTATCTACTGATTAATCAATAAAAAACCCTCTCCCACCCTCCCTCCCTCCCCGCCTCGTAACCACAAAAGTATGTGTTCTTCTCAGGTTTACTATTTCTCAAGATCTTATAATAGTGGTCTTATACAATATTTGTCCTTTTGCCTCTGACTCATTTCGCTCAGCATAATGCCTTCCAGGTTCCTCCATGTTATGAAATGTTTCAGAGATTCCTCACTGTTCTTTATCGATGCGTAGTATTCCATTGTGTGAATATACCACAATTTATTTACCCATTCCTCCGTTGATGGACACCTTGGTTGCTTCCAACTTTTTGCTATTGTAAACAGAGCTGCAATAAACATGGGTGTGCATATATCTGTTTGTATGAAGGCTCTTGTATCTCTAGGGTATATTCCCAGGAGTGGGATTTCTGGGTTGTATGGTAGTTCTATTTCTAACTGTTTAAGATAACGCCAGATAGATTTCCAAAGTGGTTGTACCATTTGACATTCCCACCAGCAGTGTATGAGAGTTCCAATCTCTCCGCAGCCTCTCCAACATTTATTATTTTGTGTTTTTTGGATTAATGCCAGCCTTGCTGGTGTGAGATGGAATCTCATCGTAGTTTTAATTTGCATTTCTCTAACGGCTAATGATCGAGAGCATTTTCTCATGTATCTGTTGGCTGCCTGAATATCTTCTTTAGAGAAATGTGTGTTCATATCCTTTGCCCACTTCTTGATTGGGTTGTTTGTCTTTTTGTGGTTGAGTTTTGACAGAATCATGTAGATTTTAGAGATCAGGCGCTGGTCGGAGATGTCACAGCTGAAAATTCTTTCCCAGTCTGTAGGTGGTCTTTTTACTCTTTTGGAGAAGTCTCTAGATGAGCATAGGTGTTTGATTTTTAGGAGCTCCCAGTTATCGGGTTTCTCTTCATCATTTTTGGTAATGTTTTGTATTCTGTTTATACCTTCTATTAGGGCTCCTAGGGTTGTCCCAATTTTTTCTTCCATGATCTTTATCGTTTTACTCTTTATGTTTAGGTCTTTGATCCACTTGGAGTTAGTTTTTGTGCATGGTGTGAGGTATGGGTCCTGTTTCATTTTTTTGCAAATGGATATCCAGTTATGCCAGCACCATTTGTTAAAAAGGCTATCTTTTCCCCAGTTAATTGACACTGGTCCTTTGTCAAATATCAGCTGCTCATACGTGGATGGATCTATGTCTGGGTTCTCAATTCTGTTCCATTGGTCTATGTGTCTGTTGTTGTACCAATACCAGGCTGTTTTGACTACTGTGGCTGTATAATAGGTTCTGAAGTCAGGTAAGGTGAGGCCTCCCACTTTCTTCTTCTTTTTCAGTAGTGCTTTGCTTATCCGGGGCTTCTTTCCGTTCCATATGAAATTGGTGATTTGTTTCTCTATCCCCTTAAAATATGACATTGGAATTTGGATCGGAAGTGCGTTAAATGTATAGATGGCTTTTGGTAGAATAGACATTTTTACTATGTTAAGTCTTCCTGTCCATGAGCAAGGTATGTTTTTCCACTTAAGTATGTCCTTTTGAATTTCTAGTAGTAGAGCTTTGTAGTTTTCTTTGTATAGGTCTTTTACATCCTTGGTAAGATTTATTCCTAAATATCTTATCTTCTTGGGGGCTATTGTGAATGGTATTGATTTGGTGATTTCCTCTTCGGTGTTCTTTTTGTTGATGTAGAGGAATCCAAGTGATTTTTGTATGCTTATTTTATAACCTGAGACTCTGCCAAACTCTTCTATTAGTTTCAGTAGTTTTCTGGAGGATTCCTTAGGGTTTTCTGTGTATATAATCATGTCATCTGCAAATAGTGATAACTTTACTTCTTCCTTGCCAATCCGGATACCTTTTATTTCTTTGTCTAGCCTGATTGCCCTGGCTAAGACTTCCAACACGATGTTGAATAAGAGCGGTGATAAAGGGCATCCTTGTCTGGTTCCCGTTCTCAAGGGAAATGCTTTCAGGTTCTCTCCATTTAGAGTGATATTGGCTGTTGGCTTTGCATAGATGGCCTTTATTATGTTGAGGAATTTTCCTTCAATTCCTATTTTGGTAAGAGTTTTTATCATGAATGGGTGTTGGACTTTGTCAAATGCCTTTTCTGCATCAATTGATAAGATCATGTGGTTTTTGTCTTTTGTTTTATTTATGTGATGGATTACATTAATGGTTTTTCTGATATTAAACCAGCCTTGCATACCTGGTATAAATCCCACTTGATCAGGGTGAATTATTTTTTTGATGTGTCGTTGGATTCTATTGGCTAGAATTTTGTTGAGGATTTTTGCATCAATGTTCATGAGGGATATAGGTCTATAATTTTCTTTTTTTGTAATGTCTTTACCTGGTTTTGGTATCAGGGAGATGGTGGCTTCATAGAATGAGTTGGGTAGTATTCCGTCATTTTCTATGCTTTGGAATACCTTTAGTAGTAGTGGTGTTAACTCTTCTCTGAAAATTTGGTAGAACTCTGCAGTGAAGCCGTCCGGGCCAGGACTTTTTTTTGTTGGGAGTTTTTTGATTACCGTTTCAATCTCTTTTTTGGTTATGGGTCTATTTAGTTGTTCTACTTCTGAATGTGTTAGTTTAGGTAGGTAGTGTTTTTCCAGGAATTCATCCATTTCTTCTAGGTTTTCAAATTTGTTAGAGTACAATTTTTCATAATAATCTGAAATGATTCTTTTAATTTCATTTGGTTCTGTTGTGATGTGGTCCTTCTCATTTCTTATTCGGGTTATTTGTTTCCTTTCCTGTATTTCTTTAGTCAGTCTAGCCAATGGTTTATCAATTTTGTTAATTTTTTCAAAGAACCAGCTTTTGGCTTTGTTAATTCTTTCGATTGTTCTTCTGTTCTCTAATTCATTTAGTTCAGCTCTAATTTTTATTATTTGTTTTCTTCTGGTGCCTGATGGATTCTTTTGTTGCTCACTTTCTATTTGTTCAAGTTGTAGGGACAGTTCTCTGATTTTGGCTCTTTCTTCTTTTTGTATGTGTGCATTTATTGATATAAATTGGCCTCTGAGCACTGCTTTTGCTGTGTCCCAGAGGTTTTGATAGGAAGTATTTTCATTCTCGTTGCTTTCTAAGAATTTCCTTATTCCCTCCTTGATGTCTTCTATAACCCAGTCTTTTTTCAGGAGGGTATTGTTCATTTTCCAAGTATTTGATTTCTTTTCCCTCGTTTTTCTGTTATTGATCTCTAGTTTTATTGCCTTGTGGTCTGAGAAGATGCTTTGTAATATTTCGATGTTTTGGACTCTGCAAAGGTTTGTTTTATGACCTAATATGTGGTCTATTCTAGAGAATGTTCCATGTGCGCTAGAAAAAACAGTATACTTTGCAGCAGTTGGGTGGACAGTTCTGTATAAGTCAATGAGGTCAAGTTGGTTGATTGTTGTAATTAGATCTTCCGTGTCTCTGTTGAGCTTCTTACTGGATGTCCTGTCCTTCTCCGAAAGTGGTGTGTTGAAGTCTCCTACTATAATTGTGGAGGTATCTATCTCGCTTTTCAGTTCTGTTAAAATTTGATTTATGTATCTTGCAGCCCTGTCATTGGGTGCGTAAATATTTAATATGGTTATGTCTTCCTGATCAATTGTCCCTTTTATCATTATATAGTGTCCTTCTTTATCGTTTGTGGTGGATTTAAGTCTAAAGTCTATTTTGTCAGAAATTAATATTGCTACTCCTCTTCTTTTTTGCTTATTGTTTGCTTGATATACTTTTTTCCATCCTTTGAGTTTTAGTTTGTTTGTGTCTCTAAGTCTAAGGTGTGTCTCTTGTAGGCAGCATATAGATGGATCGTGTTTCTTTATCCAGTCTGTGACTCTCTGTCTCTTTATTGGTGCATTTAGTCCATTTACATTCAGGGTAATTATAGATAAATAAGTTTTTAGTGCTGTCATTTTGACGGAAGGCTAATTTTTTAATGGTTAATGACAATTAGATGGAAGGTAGCTGTTTAGAGAGTAGACCTATTTCACAATGGACGTGAAAATATTCTTCCAAATTAATGACTTTTGATTCTCCTTGATGTATATAGTATGCGAACTATAAGTGAGAAAAAGAAAAATAATATCTGTTATCTATTGCCTTGAAATATCCAAACTACATATACTGATAGAACTGTGATGAATCTTGAACAAGTCACCTAACCTCTCTAAGTTTTGGCTGACTTGTTTGTAAAATGGGGATACAAATGTCTACCGCATAGTGTTATTGTAAAGACTCAAGACTGAGTATACTGAATGCATGAACCATGTCTATTTTGCTCATCATTATAGCTCCAGAATCTGCACGGTGCTTGCCCCAGAGTAAACACTGAGAAAATATGTATTGTCTGAAATCGCAAGTGAGTGAAGGCATATGAAGAAGCAGCACTGATCTTGTGTGTACAGCAGAGGCTTAGGAAACCATAGTAGCGCCCAACAAAGGCACAGTTTGGAAGGACATGCGTGGCCTGGTAACAGAGAAGGGGAGCACCCACCAGTCAGTCACGTCAGCAAAATCAAACCAGACAATCAATCATCTGATAACTGTCCCCATGTCATTGCCTCTTCCCTGCAAAACTAATCACATAAGAGAAAAATAAAAGGACTGATGAATAACCTGGTGTGTTACTGATTCTAAATAATAAGAGGCTGATGCTAATAAAAATCAGGACTCTTTCTACCTTGATAACTTCAGAAATATGTAACTCTGACATCCCACATGATACACTTGCTTATCACACTCTCCCAGCAGCATGGCACAGTAATGACAGGCATTGTTTTGCAGTCAGATAGGCCTGGCTTTGAATTCTGGCTCTGCCACTTACTGGCTATGTGACCATGACTGTGAGTGAGTTCTGGAACCTCTTTAAGCCTTACTTCCCTTGTCTATAACATAGGAATAATAATGCCTCCCACAATATTTCTCAAAATGTCAGCTCTTGTGAAGTTGTTTTTGAATTTTTTAATTTGGAATTTTCATTTCCATCAAAATTGGAAAGGTAACTTAAAAATGTGTTGAGAGTATATGGATGACCAGCTATAACCGCCACCAGAAAATTGTAGTGCCCGTGTTTTATTTGTGTTTATAATCTCATTCTGACCACATGAAAAGACAAAAGGCTTCATGACAAGCTGCACAAATGAGGTTCAGAGTCATTTAAATAGAAAAAAGGCACGGGAAAGTCCAGCCATCACAATGTGTGTGGTGACAGAAAGAAGCAGTCAAGACCACATGCACACTGGGAGTGGATATACTGCATTATTCAAATGATTGGCCCATCAAAACAAAGGGTCAATATTAAAAACAAGATCACTGATTAAGAGAAAAACTAATGATCTTAATATGATGATGATTTAAACAACGGCTTATAGTGCTCAAAATAGAAAGAATCAAGTCAACACAAATATTTCTTTACTATATTGAACCCAAAGTTCAAACAAAACTACCCATCACACCAAGAATATATTGTTTGTCTGAATTACATTGTTTTATTTGTATTAAATTTCTAAATGTGTCATTGTGTTGTTATTTTAATAAGAGCTATAAGTATTAAGCTATCAGAACATAGACCAAGAGGCAGTTGTTTGAACAGAGCAAAGGGACAATGCATGATTTAAAATTAGGCAAGGTATGTATCAGGTTTGTATCCTTTCACCATACTTATTCAATCTTTAAGCTGAACAAATGATCTATATGCTGAGATTGGAGGAAGACTCATTAACAACCTGCGTTATACAGATGACACGCCTTGCTTGCTGAAAGTGAAGAGGACTTGAAACACTACTGATGAAGATCAAAGACTACAGCCGTCAGTATGGATTATGCCTCAACATAAAGAAAACAAAAATTCTCACAACTGGACCAATAAGCAACATCATGATAAGTGGGGAAAATATTGAAGTTGTAAGGACTTTTTTATTTTACTTGGATCCACAATCAATGCAGATGGAAGCAGCAGTCAAGAAATCAAATGACATATTGCATTTGGGCAAATATGCTGCAGAAGAATTCTTTAAAGTGTTAAAAAGCAAAGATGTCACTTTGAAGACTAAGGTGCATGTGACCCAAGCCATGGTATTTTCAATCACCTCATATGCATGCGATAGATGGGGGATGAATAAAGAAGACAGAAGAAGAATTGATGCATTTGAATTATGGTGTTGGCGAAGAATATTGAATATACCATGGACTGCCATAAGAACAAACAAATCTGTCTTGGAAGAAGTAGAGCCAAAATGCTCCTTAGAAGCAAGAATGGTGAGACTTCATCTCCCATACTTTGGACATGTGATCAGGAGAAGGACATCATGCATGGTAAAGTAGAGGATCAGCGAAAAAGATGAAGACCTCAATGAGATGGACTGACACAGTAGCTGCAATAATGGGCTCAAACACAGCAATGATTGTAAGGATGGTACAGAACTGGGCAGTGTTTTGTTCTGTTGTACATAGGGTCATTATGAGTTGGAACTGACTTGATGGCACCTAACAAAACAGCAACAACGTAAGTATTAGGTGTTTAAATCTAGCTTTATCATTGTACTTATCAAATAAGTATGATATTAAAAATTATTGTACTCAGCATTAGAAATCCATGTGAATTATTGTCTTCTCAAAAGATTCTGTACATTTCTCTATGGTGAGGATTCAATGAGACAGTTTGAAAAGTGCTTAGAACTTTCCCAAGGCAAGAAATACAGATTCTAGGCTTGAGCAAATAACTAATGATCAAAATGTTCATGGCACTGAAACCTAAATAAAGCTACACTTCAGATAAAGGGAAACATAGGAAATTTCAAGTAACCAGAATGCTTGAGAGAACCCCTTGTGGTGCAGTGGTTAAAGCACTTGCCTGCTAACTGAAAGGCCAGTGATTTGAACCCACCAGCCACCCAAATAAGAAATTAGATGGAAGACTTTACAAGAGACCCAACAGAAGCAAAAAGGTTGATAAACAGAATAGTAGAAAAAATTGTACTCTAACAAATTTGAGAACCTAGAGGAAGTGGGCAAATTTCTAGAAACACACTACCTCCCTAAACTAACACAAACTGAAGTAGAAAATCTGAACAGACTCATAGTAAGAGAAAAGCTTGAAGAGGTAATTAAGAAAAACTCCTACAGAAACAGAACCCTTGCCCAGCTGGCTTCACTGGAGAATTCTGCCAAACATTCGGAGAAGAGTTCACACCAGCACTACTCAAACTATTTCAGAGCATAGAAAAGACAGGAATACTCCCAAAGTCATTCTGTGAAGCCAATGCAACCATGATACCAAGCCAGGTAAAGACATCACATAAAAAGAAAATTATAGACCAATATTTCTCATGAATACAGATGCAAAAAATTCTCAACAAAATTCAGCATCATATCAAAAAAATGCTACACCACAACCAAGTAGGATTCGTACCAGGTATGCAAGGATGGTTCAATTTGAGATAATCAATCAACATAATCCACCACATAAATAAAACAAAAGAAAAGAATCACATGATCAACTCAATCAACACAGAAAAGGCATCTGATAAAATCCAACACCCATTTGTGATAAAAATTTTCAATAAAATTGGAATAGTAGGAAAATTCCCCAACATAATAAAAGGCATCTTTACAAACCAACAGCCAACATTGTATTCAATGGAGAGAGGCTGAAAGCATTCCCCATGAGAACAGGAAAAAGACAAGGATGCTGTTTATCACCACTCCTAACATTGTGTTGGAAGTCCTAGCTAGAGCAATAATGCAAAAAAAGGAAATAAAGGACTTCCAAATTGGAAAGGAACAAGCAAAACTATCCCTATTCAGAGATGCTATACCATACATAGAGAACCCAAAGGACTCCACAAGAAAACTACTGGAACTAATAGAAAGATTCAGCAGAGTAGCAGGATATAAGAGCGACATACAAAAATCAGTTGGATTCCTATACACCAATAAAGAGAACTTTGGAAAGGAAATCAGGAAAATGCTACTATAATAGCCCCTAAAAAGATAAAACACCTAGAAAAAAGTCTAGCCAGGAAGGTAAAAGACCTATACAAAGAAAACTACAATACACTATTGCAAGAAACCAAGAGGCCTATATGAATGGAAAAACATACATGCTCATGGATAGGTAGACTCAACACTGAAAACATCAATTCTACCCAAAGTGGTCTATAGATAAAATGCAATCCCGATCCAAATACCAACAGAATTCTTTAATGAGATGGAAAAACTAATCACCAACTTTATATGGAAAGGAAAGGTGCCCCTGATAAGCAAAGGATTATTGAAGAAGAACAAACAGGCCTTGCACTACCTGATCTCAAAACCTACTATACAGCCACAGTAGTCAAAACAGCCTGGTACTGGTACAATGACAGATACATAGACCAATGGAGCAGAATCAGGAGCCCAGTTGTAAATTCATCCACCTATGGTCAGTTGATCTTTGACAAAGGACCAAAGTCCATTAAATAGAGAAAAGACAGTCTATTTAACAAATGGTACTGGCAAAGCTGAATGTCCATCTGTAAAAAATGAAACAGGACCTATACCTCACACCCAAAACAAAAACTGACTCAAAATGTATCAAAGACTTAAATAGAACACTTAAAATGATAAGAAAAAATAAGGACAATGCTGGGGCCCTAATACCAAACATAACTAACAAACACCAGAAGATAAACTCGATAACTAGGAGCTCCTAAAAATTAAACACTTAATGCTCATCAAAAGACTTCACCAAAAGAATAAAAAGGGAACCTATAGATTAGGAAAATTTTTTGGCTACAGCATATCTGACAGGGTCTAATCTCTAAAATCTACAGCTCAATACCTCAACAATACCTCAATACCTCAAAAACAAAAAGACAAATAATCCAGTTAAAAAATGGGCAAAGGACATGAACAGACACTTCACCAAAGAAGATATTCCGCCGGCTAAAAGACACCTGAGGAAAGGCTCATGATCATTAGTCATTAGAGAAACGCAAATCAAAACTACAACGAGACACCATCTTCCCTGATACTACTGGCATGAATCAAAAAAACAGAAAATAACAAATGTCGGAGAGGTTTCGGGGAACTTGGAACTCTTATGCGCTGCTGGTGGGAATGTAAAATGGTACAACCACTATGAAAAACAATACGGCACCTCCTTAAAAAAGCTAAAAATAGAAATACCATAGGATCCAGCAATCCTGCTCCAGAATATATCCTAGAGAAATAAGATCTGTCACATGAATAGACATATTCACTCCCATGTTCATTGCAGCATTATTCACCATAGCAAGAAGATGGAAACAACCTAAACGTCCATCAACAGATGAATGGAAAAACAAATTATGTTACACACACCCAGCGGAATACTACACAGCGATAAAGAACAATGATGAACCTGCAAAACATCCCACAACATGGATGCATCTGGAGGGTATTATGCTAAGTGAAATAAGTCAATCACAAAAAGACAAATATTGTATGAAACCGCTA
Organism: Loxodonta africana; assembly: GCF_030014295.1. Taxonomy (NCBI): domain Eukaryota; kingdom Metazoa; phylum Chordata; class Mammalia; order Proboscidea; family Elephantidae; genus Loxodonta; species Loxodonta africana. The sequence goes on along the minus strand of NC_087349.1, from coordinate 62,754,065 downwards.
TTATAAAAACTCAAGAAAAGGTTTACACACAGAAAATAACAGTTTTTGATGGTTACCGAGTGTGGGGAAGAGTGGAGAGGGGAAATCACTAACTAGATAGCAGACAACTGTTAACTTCAGTGAAGGGAAAGACAACACACAATATAGGGGAAATCAGTACAACCTGACAAAGGCAAAGTCATAAAAGCTTCCTACGGCGTAGTGGTTAAGTGCTACGGCTGCTAACCAAGGGGTCGGCAGTTCAAATCCGCCAGGCGCTCCTTGGAAACACTATGGGGCAGTTCTACTCTGTCCTATGGGGTCGCTATGAGTCGGAATCAACTCGACGGCAGGGGGTTAAGACACATACAAGAACTTCGATAGAATGAGTTACTGGGGCTAAGGGCTGGGGATCATGGTGTTGGACGGTATCTAGGTCAACTGGCATACCATAGTTCATAAAAAAATGTTCTGCATCCTACTTTCGTGAGCAAAGCCTGGGGTCTTCAAAGCTTATGAGTGCTCATCTATTGGTCCCATCCCATCCAGAGCAAAGGAGCCTGAAGAAAACCAAAGACACAAGGAAAATATTAGTCTGAAGGACTAATGGACCACATGAACCACAGTCTGTACCAGCCTGAGCCCAGAAGAACTAGATGATGTCTGGCTACCACTGCCAACTGCCCTGACAAGGATCGCAATAGAGGGTCCCTGACAGAACAGGAGAAAAATGTAGGACAAAATTCAAATTCACAAAAAAGACCAGACTTGCTACTTTGACAGAGACTGGAGGAACCCCCAGGGCTATGGCCCCTGGACACCGTGTTAACTCAGAAGTGAAGCCATTCCAGAAGCCCACCTTTCAGCCACAGATTAGACAGCCCTATAAAACAAAACAGCATGCTTGAGGAATGTGCGTCTTAGTTCAGTCAAGTATATGAGATCAAATGGGCAACACTTGCCCAAAAGCAAAGACGAGAAGGCAAGAAGGGACAGGAAAACTGGACAAATGGAGTCCGGGGTGGCAAAGGAAAGGGGGAGAGTGTTGACACATTGCGGGGATTGCAACCAACGTCACAAAACAATTTGTGTATAAATTTTTGAATAAGAAACTAATTTGCATTTTAAATTTCCACCTAAAGCACAATAAAAAAAAAAAAAAAAGATTTGCACCCTTGGAAACTCTACGGAGCAATTCTACTCTGTCATTTAGGGTCGTTATGAGTCAGAATCAACTGGATGGCAATGAGTTTGGTTTTGGTTTTTTAGAATGCTTGAAACTGATGTGCTCTGAATAAAGTTAATCAAAAGTATGTTTTTAAGTTTCAGCCTCCTTGAAAATATTTTTTAAAATGTACTGGTATGTTTTTCTTATTAAAGAAAGTAATTTAATCTGTGTTTTATGATTTAGAAACTGTCAAGCTTCAGATTCCTCTTCCAAAAATAAATTCTTAATGTAGATTCATGAGTGCAGAAAACGAAGAATGTACTCTTCAAAATATATAGGATATAAGGATTTTTCTTGCCATTTCACTTCTTTTTCAGCAACGGGATAGATAACATTCTTTAATTAATTGGGGTTTCTCATTGTTGTTGAGTCCAGTTAATTGAAGATATATATACATATATATACACACACATACACATATATATATACATATATATGACTGATAGGCCTAACTGTAAGTAAAATTTTGCAGGAGATCATTCAAAAGTGGTTGGAGCAAGTACATCGACAGGAAACTGTCAGAAATTCAAGTCAGATTCAGAAGAGAACGTGGAATGAGGAGGAATATCATTGCTGACGTCACATAAATCTTGGCTGAAAGCAGAGAATACCGGAAAGATGTTTACCTGTGTTTTATTGACTATGCAAAGGCATTCGACTGTGTGGATCATAACAAATTATGAATAACATTGCAAAGAATGGGAATTGCAGAACACTTAATTGTGCACATGAGGAAGCTGTACATAGATCAAGACGCAGTCATTCAAACGGAACAAAGGAATACTGCATGGTTTAAAGTCAGGAAAGGTGTATGTCAGGGTTGTTTCCTTTTACCATACTTATTCAATCTGTATGCTGAGTAAATAATACAAGAAGCTGGACTACATGAAGAAGAATACGGCATCGGGATTGGAGGAAGACTCATTAACAACCTGCATTATGCAGATGATGCAACCCTGCTTGCTGAAAATAAAGAAGATTTGAAGCACTCACCTACTGATGAAGATAAGAGACTACAGCCTCCAGTATGGATTACACCTCAAGGTAAAGAAAACAAAAATCCTCACAACCGTACCAATAAGCAACATGATGATAAATGGAGAAAAGACCTACGCTGTGGAGAACTTTATTTTACTTGGACCCACAATCAATACCCATAGAAGTGGCGGTCAAGAAATTAGACGACATATCGCATTGGGCAAATCTGCTGCAAAAAACCTCTTTAAAGTGTTAAAAAGCAAAGACATCACTTAGAAGACTAAGGTGTGCCTGACCCAAGCCATGGTGTTTTCAAACACATGTGAAAGCCGAGCAACGAATAAGGAAGACCAAAGAAGAATTGGCGCCTTTGAATTACGGTGTTGGTGAAGAATATTGAATATACCATGGACTGCCAAAAGAATGAACAAATCTGTCTTGAAAGAAGTACAAGCAGAATGCTCCTTAGAAGCTAGGATGGTGAGACTAAGTTTCACATACTTTGGACATGTTATCAGGAGGGATCAGTCCCTGGAGAAGGACATCAGCGAAAAAAAGAGGAAGACCCTCAACAAAATAGATGGACACACTGGCTGCAACAATGGGCTCAAGCATAACAACAATTGTGGAGATGGTGTAGGACTGGGCAGTGTTTCGTCCTGTTGTGTATAGGGTTGTTATGAGTCAGAAGCAACTCGATGGCACCTAACAACAACAAACAACATATACGTACATATATGATTGATAGACCTAACTGTGGGGGGAGGGGAGGTGAATCATTTGTCCGTACGTGAAAAATGACCAGAAAGTTTATATTAATTTTAAACACTTTCATTAAGTCGTTGCTATGAAGAAGAAACTGTGGCAGGCATGAGGAAAGAAATAGAAGTCTAAGTGAGATACTATCACCAGCATCTTAGATATTTACAGCCAACAGAGAAATAGAAGCTTTGTGATCCCGTTGCATCAGGGGATCTCAACACACAGTTGCAGTGATCAGGTCTGAGGCTGAGAGGTGAACCCTCCAGATTCCAACAACATCCACAGTGGTGGTGACAGTTCTGCCTACCGGGAAGTAATCTTGCAAAACCATCACCTTAAGGGATGGATGTGAAGACGGGGCTGTTCCTGAAGGAGTACCACAAGCTCTGGGCGGAGAGAGCCCTGTCCTGCCAACATTTTTTTTGAAAGATGAGAATAGAAATATATTTTGCAGATTTATCAGCTTTGGAGTTAACAACAAACCAGAAAGGACAGCAAACACAGGATGAGGGAATCAGGATCCAAGAAGCTGAAACGTTTGGCTGAATTTAACAAGATGATTACAATGGGAAAATGTAAGTTCCTGCACTCTGACCCATAAAAAAACGCTGTGTACAAATACAGGATGGGAGAGGCATGGAACAGTGTGTGTGTGTGTGTGTGCGTGTGTGAGACAGAGAGTGTGTGTGTGTGTTTTAAAGGTTCAGGTTTGAGCTGGCCTGAACTGACAACTGTATAAAGAAGAAATATAAACAACTAATGAATAAATAAAACTGTTTATCATCATTATTAATCAAAGAAATTCAAATTGAAACAGTAATCCCCCAATCTATCAAATTGATAATGACAGAAAGAATGGTAATTCTAAATGCTGACAAGGGTGTGAAGAAACAGGCATTTTCATATACTTCAGGTCAAAGAGTTAATTGCTAATTTTTTCTAGAACACTTTTGTGGTATGAATTGGAACTCTTAAAACCATGCAAACCTTTCATCCTAATAATAACACTTTCAGGAACATTTTAGCTAAATAATCAAAGGTGTACATATTTGGCTACCAGGGTATTAATCACAGAATTGTTAATAATGGCAAGACACACACACATACATGCACTCAAAATGTGCCAAATAAGGAATAGTTGTGTAAATTGTGTTTTTGTGTATGTGGCTATTTCAAATTTTAATGACGTAAAAATAAATTTCTTGAAACTGGTAACATATGAGTAAGCTCTATCAGCCGGTTAATGGTATTGTACAAATGTGTGTGTGTGGTTTACAACAGCATCTCCTTTAAATCTCATACCAACTAATAAAGTAGATGTTATTATTTCCATTTTACATATGAGAAATGGTATTAGAAGAGATTATACAATATTTCAAATGTCAGACAGCTAGCCAGTTTTCGAATGTAGGCCTCTCAGGCTCCGAAGTCTTAGCTACGTTCCAAAAAAATTACTACCTAATAAAATTTTTTTTTTTTTACAGTTTAGAAAGATACATGTCAAAATTTTAACCATAGTTACCTCTGTGCAGTGGATTTTGGTGGCTTTATTATTCTCCTTTTGTTTATTGAATATATATCACTTATATAATTAAAAAATAACATGTTTTAAAAGACCAGTGGTTTCATTGAAAGCAAGGTCAGTATGAGTCCACAGGATGAAATGACTATTAAAATAGCAAAGTTTGACTACATTAACAAAAAGAATAGTATTTAAGATAAAGAGGCTGTAGTCATATTCAATTTGGGAGAGATCGAACCCAATCTGGAATATGGAACTCTGTTCCAGGGGTCACACTTTGGTAAGGACATCAATATAAAGGCTGAGGTACTTAGAGAAAAACAAAATGGTGAGAGGGTCCAAAAACACATCAGAATGTGGATAATGGAGGGAACTGGGTACATCTAGTTTGGAAAGAAACAGGGTGAGAGGGAATGTGATAGTATCTTAATTTTTTAATGTCATCACCTAGGACAATAATCATATACTGCCACCATTTAATGGGTACTCACTGTGAGCTAAGTGCATGCACTATCTCAATTAATCCTTACCACAACTCTGTAAAGCAGATACTAATATTATCCTGCCTTTATAAACGAGAAAACTGAAACTCAGCGAGGTCAGATAACTTGCTCAAAGGCACACATCCATTAATGATAGAGCTGGGATTCAAACACCGAACTTGTCTGTTCCAAAGGGCTCTCTCTCACATTACAACAAAGGAAAAGGGGCTGAACTTGTTTATGTGGCTCATAATGAGTTGACTTAGGACACAAAAGAGAGATTTGGGGGCATGAATAACCAGTGAATTATTCAGAAGATTGATCTCAGAAAAGTCAGTTGTCCAAATATGGCATGAGTTGCCTTAAAAGGTAATGAATGTCTTTCTATGTCTTCAATGCAGAGTCAGTGACACTCAGCAATAAGGTCAGGGAGGAAAGTCAATCAACAGATGGATCTCAGACTTCAGAACGCATCAGAATCACCTGGGAGAGCTTTATACCAGAGACTTCTATGCTCCACCCCCAGAATTTCTGTCCTGGGCTGGTGAGGTCCATGAATTCATGTTTCTGTCAGGCTCCCAGACGATGCTAATGCTGCTGGCCCACATCGACCATTGAGATTCCTTCAAACCCTAAAAGTTGATGACTTTTTAAAACTCAAACTCTACGGATTGGACCAATTTTATGTTCCTTACAATCGCTCTCATGGAATGGCACCCACAATGACCTTGAGCCAAACAACAAGGTTTATTTGTTTGTTTCCTATTCAAGTTGTCCGCTGATAGAATGTCATACATGCTTCTTTTTATAGTTAGATTCTTTTTTTAAGTTTCAGAGTTTGCTAATACATTAGAAACAGTGTTTTGTTTTTTTTTTTAAAGAAATCCATCTGTATTTCTGATAAGGAATAGATAGAAGAAAACCACATTAAATTATGAGATAAAAAAATTGATAAATCTTAACATGCTCAGATTAACAGGAAGAAACATACTTTTCTAATATGATTTATTCTTCAGTTGTCTGGCTCAATTTAGAATGGAAAGTGGAAATGCTATTGTTTGCCATGAAATAACGATGATAGCCGTACGTTATAAACTGGGTTTTATTATTTTCAACACACTGGCAAACTGAGCATTAACTAGTGACAACTTTTCTGAAGTTCTAAACTCAACTTATGTTTACCCTAAAGATAGCTTTATTCCGCCCCCCCCCCGACTTTTTGATGGGGTAAAAACTGTTAAATGCCTTTAAAGTGGACAAAAGCACTCCATATTCAAATATTAAGAAAGAATTACAAAAAAAATTCAACATGGAGTCGCCATGAGTTGAAATTGACTTGACAGCAACAGGTTTGGTTTTTTGGTTTGGTGCACTGTGCAGAGTCCTTGGGTGACCCAAATGGATAATATACTCAGCTGCTCACTGCAAGTTTGCTTGTTCAAGTCCACCCAGAGGTACCTCAGAGGAAACTCCTGGTAAATTCTCAAAAATCAGCTATTGAAAACGCTATGGAGAACAGTTCAACTCTGACACACATGGGGTCATCACGAGTTGGAGTCCATTCAGTAGCAACTTTAAAAGACAAAAACAAAGAAAACTGGTGGACTAGGCCATTGACCCTCTGCTTCCTGGAAGGCAGCTGATACCCTACTTACAGCTGCTTCTTTACACATGGGATTGTTCTCTGCCAACTTGAACAGCCAGCATCCCCATAGGAAGAACCACAAGCAGCTTTTAAGGTGATAAAATAGAGTTCATTTTATGACATAATTTGGCCGGTGTTCTTTACAGAGTGCCACCGGGTGAGTAACTTTAAACGGTCATAAACATTTGATTATGGAGTAATTTAATTTAATGATTTATTTAATCTTCAAATCACAAGAAGCTGTTTTCAAAGCACTTTGTTGCCATGTTGTTCCTCTGTTAACCTACAGGATTAATAATTGATGTTGAAATCTGTTTGGGAAAAAATTGACAATGAACTTCATTCTAAAGGAAATGGCACCTGGATGAAATATCAGAGTTATGCATCGATTCCCCCAGATAACAGACACCTTTAAGTGGCCGAAGTGTTAAAATCACAAGCATTTCGGACTGAAACCTTTGTACAATTTTGAGTATACTTTCTTAACTTCTTAATCAGAGTACTGGAACATATTTTAACATTCTTTGATGAATCCAAATAATCCATATAAACATCAATTTTGAATGTATAGTAACTGAATGGTATCCTCAGACTCAGAGAATACATTTGAGATTTAGTGGATTTTTCTTTTTTTTGCGTCTGAAATGTCCTCAGAACCTTATACCATGTTAGCCCTTTTACTGAATTTTTATAGTGTTACACTTTCCTTTTTCACTTAAAAATACCTACCACTATTAATTCTTCCTTCCCTTTTAATTTGCTGTTAAATTTACTGTGTGCTAGAAATCTGGGTTACTAAACTTACTGGAAGAGTTTAGTATGGAGACGCTTTTTGAGAATTGTCTGTGGCCCTTAGTATGTGTAGAGTTTGTACCAAAAAGTTTAGTTTCTCAAGGAGTTATTTTTCATAACTCCTGCTTCTTATCTGCTGTTCAATAAACTAGGTTGCCAGATATGTAATCTCTAATTAAGGAAGGTAAAACGTGGTCATATGATGATACTCACTGATGTTTGTTTTATTACCACGCTGCTCTAGCCATGCGAACTTTTCTTACTCAAATCCAAGTTTTAGAGTGTAGCACCCACAATAGCAAATGGTATGTAGATGACTTTCCTTTTCAAAGCCTAGGCCTTCACATCCCTTCAACTTTTAAAACTCAGAAGTGTAGCCAGCGTAACAGAAGGTATGACTTCAGTGGGACTCTCCTCCTTCAATACTTCATGAACTGATACACGAGGTTGGAAAGCTTAAGTTCTGAAACTGTTTTGCCCCTTTGATGTATACTCTTTTTAAAACTCTCCAAGGTATTAAAGCCTCCAAAATAAAAACTTTCATAGTAAACAGAAAACTCAGCCTTATAACTCCCTTTTGTTCAACAAGAATCTCATTGTCTGGGAAAACCTGACGTGGGGAATTCCCCAATCAAAGGTAGGTGTCCTGAACAAACATCTAGGAAAACGCTTTCTACTTATCTCTATCTTTTCTGGTTACACAGCCACACCTCACTCTACCAATCCCAATGTTTTTGTAAAGTTATAAGCTAAATCACACTTTCCCAATAACGTATGTTATATAGGTAGAGGGGTTTTCTCTTAGTTTAAAATTGCTCTTCAGGTGGCCCCAAAAGTTTTCCTTTCAGATTTCTCCAATCTTCTCCTACCTCCACCCAGCATCTCCCTTTGCCAAGAGGATCAACCAACCAACCAACCAGTTGCTGTCGAGTCAACTCCAACTCATGGCAAGTGTGTCAGAGTAGAACTGTGCTCCACAGAGTTTTCAATGACTGATTTTCCAGAAGTAGATCACCAGGCCTTTCTTCCAGGGTGCCTCTGGGTGGTCTTAAACCTCCAACCTTTTGGTTAGGAGCTGAGTGAGTTAAGCTTTTACGTTATCCAGTGATTCCACCAAGAAGCTAATGATGGCCTTCTCCTGCCTCTGCATGGCCACAGCCTTGTTCATGCTGATTCAAGCAGTAATGGTGGAAACTGGGGCAGAGTCTATACTATTCTGGCCCCGTGTGCCTCAGCACAAGTCTTCTGCTTGTGCTGCTGCTGCCACCAAATCCAATGATGTGTGAAGTGGCATAAGGAGAATACTTTGCTTGTGGTGACTTTTCAAAGGTAATACGTTATTTGTTAGTATCCATCGGCAATATACTCATTGCCTGATAAGAAAGGCCTTAATCCAAAGCCTCACAATTCTCAAAAACCAAGTAAAAGCATCTTGCTCCCACCAAGAGTTTGCTATAAGTCTACTTCATGAGAAAACCCCCCGAGTTTCAAATTGTGAGCTTTTATTGGGTTTGGTAGCACTTGGGAGCTCCTTGTAAAATTCTCACTTAAAGGGTTAAAAATTCTGCCTGAGGGGATCCTTACTGTTATGAATTCAGTTGACTGAAGAGGGAATAGATAAAAGCTATGAGTCTTTTCAGTACACCAAGTTATTAAGGCCTGAACGTGGGCTGTGGTAGTGGAAAAGGAAAGACTCTAAAAATATTAAAAATATGAGAAAGGAGGGCACTTGGTATCTGAAGCATCCATTTCTGCCAGTGTATTTTCCTTAGCTTCTTCAAGTTAATTGATCACATGGGAGAAAGTTCCCTATTAGAATAAAATTACAGGAAGCCTCTTCCTTTTTTCCCCTTTAAAAAAAAAACAACAAACTGATTTGCTACAAGAGCTCTTTACTCTCATGGAATTTCAAGGAGATCCCATAAAACTGTGCGTGAATTGTGCCTCCTCCAAGGACACTCCCTCATGCACACGACGCTGGCCCTGATTTTATAACTGCGTTTATGACTGATTTACGGAACTTTTACTTGGCAGGCCCTGCTGTTACTGTTAGCTGGTTACTATGGATCTTTCAACTTGCCACTCTGGCATGTTGCATTAAAAATAACCTCCCAAGACTGTACAGAATACATAGAACAACGGGAGTACAGTCATAACTGCCGTCGCTATGCTCCTATATGAAGCAACTGCAGGCAAAAAAAAATCAAACGTCATTTAAAATGCCTGGTCTCATTGTAGTTTTCCTAAACTTCTCCCAAGCAGAAATTCTCAGAGGTCAGCAACATCCCAAGAAACTGTAGGCCAAAAGAATAACCCAACATAAACTACAAATATCTGTTCAGGGCATGGGCTCTGAAGTCAGACCGTCTGGGTTAGAATCCTAGCTCCAGCACTTACTAGCTTTGGAGTCTTAGCAAGTTGTTCCAAAGCCATGGCTATCTCCTCTGTAAAATATCAATCTCAAAGGATTATTCTGAGTATGAAGAGAGATGATTTAGGTAAAAGTTATTGGTTCAGTGCCAAGCACATAGAAAATATTCATTAACCGATTATTATCCTTTGAACTTCATCTTCTTCCCGTGTAGAATCTATCAGCATGTAACTTATGTTACAGTGTGTCGCTTGGAGTGGGTGATTAATATATATTTGTTGATTAAAAGAATGAAGCCCAGTTATTTATGTACATGTCTCATTCTCCTTTCTAGATTATATACTTCTTAAGATCAGAAGCTACATTCGAATCATCTTTGTATTCTCCACAATGGCCAGCTCTAGAGTAGATGCTGAATACATGTTTATTGAACTAAATGGAAAAAGAAAGGCAGTTATAATGTAAGAAACAATAGTTAGTAAGTAAACTAGTAACAAAGAAAAAAACCACGAATTTAAGTGCAAATATAATCCAGAGCCAAGAAAGCACTGACATTCCCTGAAACTAAATGAATATATCAAGCTACATATGAATACAATATTTGTAATGCTGGGTCTGGTTCAGTGAGTCTGGTTCTAGCTGGGTACCGCAGAGGGGAGAAACGCTTTTATCTCTATCCCACCCCTGGCCTCAGCCCATGAGCCAGGCTTGCCCACGACTCAAGAGAAGAATTGCTCTCCCAGAGCCAGATACCACAGTCACCACAAGCAAAGTAGTTTCTTTATGCCACTTCAAGCATCATTGGATTTGGTGGCAGCAGCACAAGCAGAAGACTTGTGCAGAGGGACACAGGGCCAGAATAGCATAGGGTCTGCCCTAGTTTCCACCATTAGTGCTTGCACCAGCATAAGCAGAGCCATGGCCATAAAGAGGTAAGAGAAGGCCAACTCTTCCTGACAGGAAAGGCAGTGGGCCATTTGGATCTTACTGCAGGGAGCAGTAATAGGGTTCTGTGACTCTGGACTCATGGCTGACCCCAGAGCAAAAGTGATAATAATAAATCTGTTAAGTGTGTGTGTGATTTCAGAAGAACAATGTTTCCTTCTTTTCTGACAGGGCGTCAATGACTCTCAGTCAACGACCACTAAGAATATACCTGTAGTTGAATAAGTTGAGTTTATCATTGCACGGGGGGATAATACTCTCTATGGGAAACTGTGGGACATGTCAGCAGTAAGAATGTGTTAGAAAGAACCTATTATAAGATTTGGCCATTGTTTGAGTGATTTGGGGTAAGCTATAGGGAAGTGGGAATTTGTCCTAGGCTGAGTACTGCTAGAAAACAGAGGTAATTCTATGATTAAGTATCTCTGTAAATCTTATCTATAGGTAGGCTGGAGAGAGGACAAGGTTGTAACTGCCAAAGATGCAGCCATCATTTACATTAGCTCGGAGAGAAGGATGCTTGGTATTTGTGGCTTGGACAATATTCATGTTTTGTCTCTGCTCAGACATGATTACAGAGTCATTGTCTTTATCTATCATGGTGACAAAGTGGCCTTGTTTGATGTTGATGTTCTGTAAAAATGTGTATGTTCAACAGGAGAACATCACGGTTTAATCATGAGTGTCAGGCCAGCTAGCAGTAATATCAAAGACTCACTGATAGTGCCAAGAGCACTCTCCAAGACAGTCAGAGGCTGCTCTCCCCTTCCTCAAGAGTTACTAATGTAGTAGAAGAGAAAAGCAGTAGACCAAGTGGGGATGTGCTTCAACAAGGTTTCTGATAAAGTCTTTCATTCCTTCAGAAGGAATATAGCATGTGGCTGTACTGAGAACACAAGGTGAAGGAATGGGGACTCAGAACAACCACATGCTCTTTTAACTGATTGATGATGGTGCCCTATGAGTACTGATGGAATGTCAGGTTTGAGGGAAAACTGCCCTATCAACTGATATACCACAGGGCACCATTCTTGGTTCTGTCTTGTCAATTTGTTTATTGTTGAAAGCATGTGATCAAAATCTAAAGAGATAGTAAATATATTAGGTGGTAGATTCCGAATTAAAAACAAAAATCTCCACAGGCATTGATGATGGCCTGAATCAAATAAAATGAGGTTTAATAACAATTAATGTCAAACACTTAATTTGGGTTCAAAGAAATCAATGCATAAGAATAAGACAGGAGATACCAGGCTTAGAAGCGACAGAAGGAAAAAGCTAATAATTTAGCTGACTATGGCTGTAGGGTCACTATGAGTCGGAATCGACTTGGTGGCAACGGGTTTGGTTTTTTTTTAATGGGGGTGCAGTAGTTAAAGCACTCAGTTACTAACCAAAAATGTTTGTAGTTCAAACCCACTAGCCCTTCGGGGGAGAAATATGTGGCAGTCTGCTTCCGTAAAAGATTTACAGCCTTGGAAACCCTATGGGGCAGTTCTACTCTGTCCTATAAGGTCGCTGTGAGTCAGAATCAACTCAGTAGCACTGGGTTTGGTTTTGGGCATAAGTTTAATAACCATCAATAATGGTCCTCAAAAAAATTAATAATGCAATGTTAGATTACATTAATGAAAGTGTGGAATATGTAATGAGGGAGTGGACAACCTTATCCACCCTACACTGATCTGGCTGGGTTCAGGTCTGGGCATCACATATTTGAAGAGCAAAGTAAATGCTTCAACCAGAGAAAGCGACTAAGACTCTCCCCCCCTTTACTTAGAAACTCAACATGGACCATGCCAAATTAAAAACATAGAATTGCATGTGGGTTGATTGAGGAAGTGGTAGACATTTAGCCTGGAGCACAGGAGTTCCAGGGAAAATGTGAAAATTGTCTTAAAATATTTTAAGGACTGTCATGTGGAAAAGGAAGAAGAAGTAGACCATTTTTGTCTGCCTTAAGGAACCAGGATTAGTCAAAGTTATAGGGAGACGGATTTTCCCTCCAAAACACATACAAACACACACACAAAATGACATTAGAAATCATCTTTCTAGTAAGGAAACAAACTTCTCATGATTAGAACTCTGCAAGCAAAAGTGGGAGGATGACTGGTGAGGATGTTGGGAATGATTCAGGCACAGAGGCTGGGTGTCCAACTCCTTGATTTAAGCTTTTATAGAGAAAATACCCATAGGATGATATTCTTTTCTTATTCTGAATTTGCTTGACATGTTTCCAATAAGTTTTTTTTTTTTTAAGGCACATATCCCATTCCTCATAGAACCTCATAGAATAGTCTACATGCTTATCAAACTAATGTATAACTCAGCAAGAATCTTAACAAGAACTTAGGTTTGTTCTTAAACAATTCAGCAGTTTTGGGATTGGCAAACTGATTTGTCTTTACTCCCATCTACTCGTACCTATTAGTATTAGTATTTTAAATTACAGGCATATCTCGTTTTATTGCACTTTGCTTTATTGTGATTTGAAGGTAATTGCATTTTTTATAAATTGAAGGTTTGTGGCAACCCTGCATCCAGCAAGTCTATCGGTGCCATTTTTCCAATAGCATGTGCTCACTTTGTGTCTCTGTGTCACACATTGGTAATTCTCCCAATATTACAAACTTTTTCATTATTCTTATATCTTTTAAGGTGATCTGTGATTAGTGATCTTTGATGTTACTATTGTAATTGTTTTGGGGTGCCACAAACTGAGCCTATATAAAACAGCAAACTTAATCAATAAATATTGTGTGTGTTCTTACTGCTCCCCCGACCGGCTGTTCCCCCATCTCTCTGCCTCTCTTCAGGCCTCCTTATTTCCTGAGACATAACAATATCAAAATTAGGCCAATTGATAACCCTACAATAGCTTCTAAGCGTTCAAGTGAAAGGTAGAGACTCATGTCTCTCACTTTAAACCAAAAGTTAGAAATGATTAAGCTTAGTGAGGAAGGCATGTCGAAAACCAAGATAGGCTGAAAGCTAGGCCTCTTGTGCCAAACAGTTTTCCAAGCTGTGAATGCAAAGGAAAAGTTCTTGAAGGAAGTTGAAAGTGCTACTCCAGTGAACTCACGAATGATAAGAAAGTGAAACAGCCTTATGGCTGATATGGAGAAAGTTTTAGTGGTCTGGATAGAAGATCAACCAGCCAGAACATTCCCTTAAGCCAAAGCCTAATCCAGTGGACCGCCTGAACTCTCTTCAGTTCTCTGAAGGCTGAGAGAGGTGAGGAAGCTGCAGAAGAAATGTTTGAAGCTCGTAGGGGTTGGTTCATGAGGTTTAAGGAAAGAAGCCGTCTCCATAACATTAAAGTACAAGGTGAAGCAGCACGTGCTGATGTAGAAACTGCAGCAAGTTATCTAAGAGATCTAGCTTAGCTAATTGATGAAGGGGGCTACACTAAACCACAGGTTCTCAATGTAGATGAGACAGCCTTATATTGGAAAAAGATGCAAACTAGGACTTTCATAGCTAGAGAAGTCAATGCCTGGCTTCAAAGCTTCAAAGGGCAAGCTGACTCTCTTGCTACAGGCTAATGCAGCCGGTGACTTTAATTTGAAGCCAATGCTCATTTACCATTCCAAAAATCCTAGGGGCCTTAAGAATCATGCTAAATCTACTCCATTTGTCATCTATAAATGGAAAAACAAAGCTGGATGACAGCACATCTGTTTACAACATGGTTTACTAAATATTTTAAGCCCACTGTTGAGACCTACTGCTCAGAAAAAAAAAAATTTTTTTTTAAAGATTTTTTTCAAAATATTACTGCTTATTGACAATGTACCTGGTTACCAAGAGCTCTGATGGAAATGTAAGAGGAGATTAATGTCGTTTCTATGCCTCCTAACACACCATCCATTCTGCAGCCCATGGATCAAGGCATAATTTGAACATTTAAGTCTTATTATTTAAGAAATACATTTCATAAAGTTGCAACTGCCATAGATAGAGATTACCCTGATGGATCTGGGCAAACTAAATTGAAAACATTCTGGAAAGGATTTACCATTCTAGATGTCATTAAGAACATTCATGATTCATGGAAGGAGATCAAAGTATCAACATTAACAGGAGTTTGGAAGAAGTTGATTCCAACCCTCATGGATGACTTCAAGGAGTTCAAGACTTCAGTGAAGGAAGTAACCGCAGATATGATGGAAATACTAAGAGAACTAGAATTAGAAGTGGATCCTGAAGATGTGACTGAATTGCTGCAATCTCATGATAAAAGTTTAACGATGAGGAGTTGCTTCTTATGGATGAGAAAATATGTGGTTTCTTGAGAGGAAATCTACGCCTGGTGAACATGCTATGAACATTGTTGAAATGACAATAAAGGATTTAGAATGTTACATAAATTTAGTTGAAAAAGCAGTGAGAGGGTTTGAGAAGATTGACTTCAATTTTAAAAGAAGTCCTGCTGTGGATAAAATGTTATCAAACAGTAAAACATGCTACAGAGAAATCTTCTGTTAAAGGAAGAGTTAATCGATGTGGTAAACTTCATTGTCTTATTTCAAGAAATTACCACAGACACCCCAAGCTTCAGCAACCACCACCCTGATCAGTCAGCATCGAAGACCCATCAAGGCAAGACCCTCCGCCAGCAAAAAGAACATGACTCACTGAAGGTTTAGATGATGGTTAGCATTTTTTAGCAATAAAGTATTTTTCAATTAAGTTATGTACATTGTTTTTGTAGACATAATTTTTTTTTAATGTTATTGCACATTTTAAAAAATAGAATACAGTATACTATAAACACAACTTTTATATGTACTGGAAAACCAAAAAATTCGTGTGACCTGCTTTATTGTGATACTCACTTTATTGCAGTGGTCTGAAATCGAATTTGCAATATCTGAGGTTTGTCTGTATTTGTTTTATATCTGAATATTAAATACTCTGCATTACAAATTCTGTTGTTTTGATAGCTACAGTGGTCTGTGCCACTTTCAAATCTTGTGTAAGAACTAGATTTACCTTCATAACAATACAGTTCTAGCTTTGTAGAATTTGAGAATTATAAGTTTTTATTATGATCTGAAAGTCCCGAAAGCTTTCTGTCCTCCCCTGACTTGACAGTGAAAAATTGGTAAGTACAAAAAGCAACCCATTCTGTATGTACATAATTATCTGTTAATTTATAATCAACTCAACTTTTATTCTTCAGGATTTCTTAAGTAAATCTTGCATATAATTCATTGTTAACCTTAAATAAACTTGTATAACATTAATTCATTTTGCATGAAGCCTTCTCTTAGTCTGGAATCTCTAGAGAGCAGGGATTAAGTGTTGATGTTTTATTTGGGAAATACAACCCTTGTCCAGCAAGAGTGAAAGGAAAAGAAAGTGAAACAGGAAAGGAAGAAAATGAAATAGGAAAGGATGGGAATTCTTACAAGGTGAGACATTACCATGTTGACCACTGCCTTACAACAAGCCATGAAGAGAGACAGATCTCCTGACACCTTATAGAGAAACTATGCCTCAGGTGTTGTTATTGTTGTTAAAAAAATGTTAGGCGCTGTCAAATAGGTTCTGACTCATAGCCGCACTATATACGACAGAATGAAACAGTGCTCATTCCTGCGTCATCCTCACAATCATTATTATGCTTGAGCTCATTGTTCCAGCCACTGTGTCAATCCATCTCGTTGAGGGTCCTCCCCTTTTTCACTGCCCTGTACTTTACCAAGCCTGGTGCCCTTCTCCAGGGACTGATCCCTCCCGATAACATGTCCAAAGTATGTGAGACGTAGTCTCGCCATCCTTGCTTCTAAGGAGCATTCTGGTTACTTCTTCCAAGACAGATTTGTTCGTTCTTTTGGCAGTCCATGGTATATTCAATAGAAACCCTGGTGGCATAGTGGTTAAGTGCTATGGCTGCTAAACAATGGGTTGGCAGTTCGAATCCGCCAGGCGCTCCTTGGAAACTCTATGGGGCAGTTCTACTCTGTCCTATTAGGGTCGCTATGAGTCGGAATCGACTCGACGGCACTAGGTTTGGTTTGGTTTTGGTTTGATGTATTCAATATTCTTTGCCAACACAATTCAAAGGCGTCAATTTTTCTTCAGTCTTCCTTACTCATTGTCCAGCTTTCACATGCGTATGAGGCAACTGAGAATACAAAGGCTTGGGTTAGGTGCATCCTAGTCCTTAAAGTGACATCTTTGCTTTTTAACACTTTAAAGGTGTCTTTTGCAACAGATTTGCCCAGTGCACTGCCTCAAGGGAGGAAGGAAGAAAAAGAACTGTATCTTCCCAGTTCCCTCCTGACTCCTGTTTTCCATTAAGTTTAACCCACTAGCATCTAGTTTTCCAGCTTTCCAGTTTCTCTCATTCAGCCTTTTGGCATCTACTTGGGAAGCCAGATTCCACACCTCATGGTACAGCATTTCATTCAAGTCCAGAAGAGGCAGGGGAAGCTACACAACTCAGCCTTCCCAGTGACTGGTCAGCATCAGGTGCTGGAACCACTTGGACCCAACTGTAATTGGTTGTCTGCAGCTGAGACTGAAGCAGAGCAGGTAGCTGAGGGTTCAGGAGATGTTAGCAGGCAGTGGCTCTGAGGAACTACTCAAGCTGTTTCTGAGACAGTTTCTCTGACCATCTAAGCCTCCATCAGTTTCTATTTTTGGTGAACTTCTAACACTTAATCTATACTCTCTATGGCACAGACTTCTAGTGTGCACTCATATGTAGTTCTTCTCTCCTTCCTGGGCACACAGGAAGATTAGTTGCAGTCAGGTGGGGGATGTAACCGGTTCTGGCTAATGATCATGAGAGAAAGTGCCATGTGTACTTCTGGGTCAAAGCCTTTAAGAGAGAATATGAGTCCTCACATTCTTTCTTTTCCTGCTGCAGCCATCATCTAAGCCAAGCTAAAATGGTGGAACCACAAGATGGAGGCAGACTGAATCTTTAAGACATCTGGTGTTGAAAGGAGCTGTATTCGTATTTCATTAGTTAGTGTTTCATTATTTCTCTCAAGAAATCAACCCGAAGGAAATTCTAGATACATAGATAATAGGCTGTTAAGAACTTGCTATGTGTGACTAGAGTATGTTCATAATCTTTTGAGACTTTCCATAAAATGTTCCTTGGTGTAAAAACAAATAGTGATATTGATGGACCAATAATCTCACCAAGTTAGCATTTCTTGTATCTTAAATTCTTGAAACCCGGAATTCAGAGTTTGAAGAGGATTTTCCTAGTCAATTTTATAGAACTAACTGGAACAAGGTAAGTAGAGGTAAGTGATAAAGTTAAAAACCAGAAAGCAGGCTCTAGAGATAAAATAGAAAAGCGCACATCTAAAGATACCTAGTGTTTGATTCAGCAGGACTTGTATAGTAGATGCCAAGGCAAGATGGCACCATACAAAACAAGAGGGCTTCAGAGAGGCAAAAATTCCAGGTCCCCTGTTGCAACATATGATGACACCCTTGGGGTGATTGCTAAGACAGTGACAGTTTTGGCCATAATCAGCAGGGCAACAGTCAAAGGCAACATGCTTTAGGTAAACATGAAAGGTATTCACTCCTTGTGTATTGCCTTTAAAAAGTATGGAGTGGTTTCAAGTGCCCTAATTAAAGGCAACCAGAGTAAGACTGGGTTTTTGCCCTTAATAATACCCACCATTGATTGGCTATTACATGAGAGGAACTATACTACACACTTGACATTAAAAAAAAATAATAATTTAATGCCATAGATTCAATATCAATCATGTCTACCCCATGTGTTACAGAGTAGAACTGCTCCATAGGGTTTTCTTGGCTGTATTCATATTTTATGGAAGCAGTTCACCATCCCTTCTTCTTTGGCACCACTGGGTGGGTTCAAACCATTAACCTTTAGGTTAGTAGTCAAGAGCAAATCATTTGTGCCAACCAATGACCTTGGTGCTTGACATATACTGCCTCGTACACCGTTTATAGAACTTTTACAAATGAGGAAATGGAGCTCAGAGAGATTCTATGATTTTTCAGAATTATGTAATAAATGGCAGAATTAGGAACTGAATCTAAGTATGCCTGGTCCTAAGATGCATTTACACACAGTATCAAAACAGTATGTGGAGAGGGCACTTGACATATGATGAAAAATAATCCCATTGTGAATGGTGCTGATGGGTTATTAGAATGGTGTTTCCTTTGGTGACATATTAACTTGCCAACAACAAAACAAAAACCATCTTCATAGTAACATTACCACACTTTTTATAAATTCAGTGATCTTTTGTCAGTGATACTGGGAAATTCTAGCTACAACTCTAACAACCTGGTCATCATTTTGTATATTAGTAAATATTCTTTTTTATAATATACTTCTGCCTAGAAAAAATCAATTTTTACATATTACTGAAATATCCCCCAAATAAAGGTTAATTAGCCATAATTAGGTATAAATACTGCCTCCCTAGAATGTGTTTCCATTTTCCTTTGATAATTAGAACAACATGATTTGCTGTGTTTCCCTTTTGCCCTAGCTTTCTGAGCCAAATCTGATGCTCAATAACCAAAATACATATTAATTCCTATGCTTAAAATACTTGCATTCTCTTCTTTTCCTTGAATCTGATTTTTATCTAATTAGCCACTTACACAGTAACTATTTGAGTACCTAATACATGCCAAACACTCTGCCAGGTACAGCAGACACAAAGATGAACACAGGTTGGTTCCCACCTTCAAGGACCTCATAGCCTAGTGAGAAAACATACATGAAACAACTCTAAGATAGTATGAGAAATGCTATATTGTTGTTAGTTATTAGGTGCCATCCAGTCAGTTCCGATTCCTAGAGACCCTATGTACAACAGAACAAAACAGTGCCCAGTCCTGTGCATCTGCACAATCTTTACTATGTTTGAGCCCATTGTTGTAGCCACTATGTCAGTCTATCTCATTGAGGGCCTTGCTCTTGTTCTCTGATTTTCTACTTTACCAAGCATGATATCCTTCTCCAGAGACTGGTCCCTCCTGGTAACATGTCCGAAGTACATGAAACAAAGTCTCACTACCCTTGCTACTAAGGAGCATTCTGGCTGTACTTCTTCAAGACAGATTTGTTCATTCTTCTGACAGTCCACGGTATATTCAATATTCTTTGCCAACACCATAATTCAAATGCATCAATTCTTCTTCAGTCTTCCTTATTCACTGTCCAGCTTACACATGCATATGAAGCAATTGGAAATGCTATGGTTTGGGTCAGGCACACCTTAGTCCTCAGAGTGACATCTTTGCCTTTTAACGCTTTAAAGAGCTCTTTTGCAGGAGATTTGCCCAAAATACGTACTTTGATTTCTTAAGTGCTACTTCTATGGATATTGATTGCTGATCCAAGTAAAACAAAATCCTTAAAAGTTTCAATCTTTTCTCCATTTGTCATGATGTTGTTTATTGGTACAGATGTGAGGATTTTTGTTTTCTTTATGTTGACATGTAATCCATAGTGAAGTCAGTAGACTTTGATCTTCATCAGTAAATGCCTCAAGTCCTCTTCCCTTTCAGCAAGCAAAGCTGAATCATCTGCATATTGCAGGTTGTTAATGAGTCTTCCTCCAATCCTGATACCGAGTTCTTCATATAGTCCACCTTCTCAGATTATTTGTTCAGCATACAGATTGAATAAGTGTGGTGAAAGGATACAACCCCGAGGCACACCTTTCCTGACTTTAAACCATGTAGTATCCCCTTGCTCTGTTCAAATGTCTGCCTCTTGGTCTGTATACAGGTTCTGCATGAGCACAATTAAATGTTCTGGAATTCCCATTCTTTGCAGTGTTATCCATAATTTCTTATGATCCACGCAGTCAAATGCCCTTGCGTAGTTAATAAAACACAGGTAAACATCTTTCTGGTATTCTCTGCTTTCAGCTGAGATCCATTTGACATCAGCAATGATATTGCTGGTTTCACATCCTCTTCTGAATCTGGCTTAAATTTCTGGCAATTCCCTGTCGATGTACTACGGCAACCATTTTTGAATTATCTTCAGCAAAATTTTACTCTCATGTGATATTAATGGTATTGTTTAATAATTCCTCATTCTGGTGGCTCACCTTTCTCTGGAATGGGCACAGATATGGATCTCTTCCAGTCAGTTGGCCAGATATGTGTCCAAATTTCTTGGCACAGACAAGTGAGCACTTCCAGCTTTGCATCCGTTTGGTGAAATACCTAAAAAGCATCAATTCCTGGAGTCTTGCTTTTCCCCAATGCCTTCAGAAAGAATGTTTCCCATGCCAATGGAGCCTTATGCAACTGAGGAAGAGGCAGGCAGTGGAAACACGGCCCGCTCATAATGTCCAGAAGGAAATCCATATTTACTTGCAGATTCAGAGCTCTTAGTTGACCACTTCTTGAGAAAATTTGAAGCTTATCTTGTTAATCCTTTCTCATTGCTGCTATTCTCCATGCTCCAGTTGCAGTCTAGTCTGTCCCCACTCATGACAACCTCATGCATGTCAGAGTAGAACTGTGCACCACAGAGTTGTCAATGGCTGATTTTTTGGAAGTAGATCATCAAGTCTGTCTTTCAACGCACCTTTGGGTGGACTCAAACCCCCAACCTATTGGTTAGCAGCCAAGCTCATTGACTGTTGGCAGTACCCAGGGACTTCTTTCTTCATGGTCACACCATATCTTTCTTCTCTTTAGCTGCTCTCCTAGGACACTGGCACAAGTCTCAGCTGATTTGTTTTTTTCTTAGTGATAAATACACTTCAGTTCAGTCATTTCATTTAACCTGCTGTCCATAACTCCACTCTTTCTCACACAAGGAAATGTGTGAGAAATGCCGAGGTTGTTGCATTATATTGTTGCTGAGGGTGTACAATTAGACAGACTGTGTTCTAACCCTCCTGTTGATTCCTCATTCCTTAATGTTCTCTGTTTTGGGTGGGCACTTAGAGTAAAAAAACATGGACTTTGGAGTTAGGCATAACTTGGAATTCTGATTCATCTACTTTAAGAGCTCTGTCACCTTGGGTAAGTTACCAAAGCTCTCTGAATATCGGTTTCCACATACGTAAAATGATAAAGCTAAAATCAGCCTTTTAGAATAGTTTTTGGGCTCTGCTGAAACAATATATACGAGGAGTTTAGCACATTGCCTGGCATATAGTAGTTTCAATATACTGTACTAATGTTTCCACTCTCACTTATCTCAATAATGTCACAGTCAGATTTATTTTCTTCACCTTTTCCCCTACTCTCAAAAGTGTCTCCGGGGCATTATGCTGAGTAAATGTCATGTTTACTTTTTTTTTAAATTGTGGTGAAAACACACACACTAAACTTCCACACTTTTCATATTGTGCCACCATTATCACTATCTTTTCCCAAAATATTCCACCACCATTAATATAAACTCAACGACCCCCCAAAACAAATCCCCTTTTCCCTCTCCTTCCCATTACTAGTAGCCATTACTAATGTTTGGTTCCTACATATTTGTTTAGTTCGTATAAATGAGATCATACAGTATTTGACTGACTTATTTCACTCAACATAATGTTTTCAAGGTTCATCCATATTGTGGCATGCATCAGGAATTTATTTCTCTTTACAGCTACATAATAGTCCATTGTATGTATACACCACATTTTGTTTAACCATTCATCTGTTGATGGACATTTTGGTTGTTTCCATCTTTTGGCTGTTTTGAAAAGTGCTGCAATGAACACATATACAGATTTGCCATGTTTATTTTTAAGAGATTTCTTTAAAAGCCCTCCATTTCTCCCACATTTCCACCTCTACTCCTATAGCTTTCCTTCTCTCCTACCTAGCCGGCCTCTCCCTTCCTGCCAAGCCTTCCACATGTCAAAATCCTACCCTTCTGCTCTGTTGTCCGCATTGGAACATAAGCTCCCCAGGGCAGGAAACTTGTCTTTCTACATATTTGTCAAGTACCGTGTACATTTAGAGAGCTAAATAAATAACAGATATTACACAGTCAGAATGAACTTGTTCAGTAAATACCTTAGGTATTATCTCTAGGCTCTAATTACACCGAATCTATGGACATGAGATGTATAAACAGAAGGCTAGTTACAAAATAATAATATTACATTTTTGGCTGCTCTACATCAGAAATAGGTTGTCAATGTGGATGGATAGACAAAGCGTATCCCATCCCCTACTCTTTACAATCCGAGTTTCAGCTACCACTCACACCAGAGGTCATACTCAAAGGGCCAGCATAAGTCAAAGACTAGCCGGATACATTTATCTTTGCCCTGCAACATTGACCAGAGCCAAGCTGTTAAAACCTCTCAGGTAAAATTCCTCCAGCAGGTGTATGTTGTGCCTTACAATCCCTTGCCTGTGTATATGTTGTTTTCTCGTTATTTTTATGGGCCATTTTCTACTTCCTTAACTAAACTCTAAGCTTCCAGAAAGAGCCTTCCCTTCTTTTTTACTTCCCTGCAATACTGGGCACTTAAGCTGTGCCAAAGAGTTACTTCATTTAGCTTGAAAAGCCACAAAAGTGATGGTCCCCCCTTTTAACACAAAATATCTTTCAGTTGACTTTGACCCATATCATTCATATCTGAAGTTTTTGACTACTACAGATGTAATTACCCATAAAAAAATACATATTGTTGTTTCATGTGTTTTAAATTTTTACATATATAACCATGTTGAACATATCTTTCTGTACCTCAATTTTTTCTCCCCAAGATTCTATTTTTTGAGGCTTGTCTATGTTGACATGTATGTGGATCCAGTTAATTTATTTTAGCTTCTAAACAATAGTCCATGGGCATATCCAACTTTGAAAGAATATGCCCCTTTGAATTGTCTTTTAGTTGGGAAATAAAAATCATTTAGGGATTTGAAGACCTACATAAAAGAAGGTGGACTGCTAGTAAGCAATGATATTAATAGAAACTCAGTAGACAGCAAAGGCCTATTGGGAATCTGTTGGTGACTCTCAGAGAGGGTCTGAGCTCTCTTGGGTGGTGTACATAAAGGGAAAAGAGAACTCTTTTCCAAAAGGGGCAAGAGAAGAGAGGAGCAAAGTATGAGGGCTTGTAGAGTAGATGAGGTGAGGAGACAGAATTTCAGGGAAAGAAGTCAATAGGAAGGAGGAATCCAGAAGGCCCACTCATCTATATGATACAATGTCAGCCTCCGCAGCATCTCTGATTTGTTTCTTCCACTTCATTTCTGCAGCCACATCTACCCTCCAGATCCTCGCTCCCTCAGACCCATGTGGCTGCAGTAGCTAACCAACAATGTGCTGAACCAGAATGGCAAGGTAGGTATTATGAATACAAGAACTAAGGCTCAGGACGATTCATTAACTTGCTCAAGTTTACATGTTTTGAGGTGAAACCAGTTGTTACGATTATAGGTTTCAGGGCTCTTGGCATGAAAAGAATTGATAATCATCTCATATCTTTCATTCTTGGATTCAGAACTTCAATAGGGTCCCATTTCTCTCCCAAAACTGTCACAATTTCTCTGTCAAGACCATCACAACTCCTCTGTTCAACTTTCAAGACCTCCTATTAGGTGGCTCCAGACTGTCTCCCAGGCCTATATTTCCACTACTCTCTTAGCCACAATCTCACCTCTCCAACCAAGGCATCTCCTGGATGATTCAGGAGCTCAACAAGCTTATTCCCACCTCTGTGCCTTTCTTTATGCCATTTTCCTCTACTAGATAGCCTCCCCTCTTTTCTCTATCATTTTTCTAGGCCCTGTTCAAGTTTTATAGACTCTCTGATAGCTTCTGTGCACAATCTTTTAACAGTTATATTGACTGTTTCATCATAAAATATAACTCTATTTTATATTCTCTAGAATCATCCTCCACCACTCATCTGTCAGTTTGTCATACTGTAGTGTCTTGCATGTTGCTGTGATGCTGGAAGTTATGCCACTGGTATTTCAAATACCAGCAGGATGACCCACGGTAGATAGGTTTCAGCAGAGCTCCCAACTAAGACAGACTGGGAAGAAGGACCTTGGCTATCTACCTCTGAAAAAATTGGCTAATGAAAACCTTATGGATAGCAGTAGAACCTTGTCTAATATACTGTGAGAAGATGAACCCCTCAGGTTAGGAGGTACTCAAAACATGACTGGGGAAAAGCTGCCTCCTCAAAGCAAGGGTCGACCTTAATGACGTGGATAGAGTCAAGCTTTCAGGACCTTCATTTGCTGATATGGCACAACTTAAAATGGGAAGAAACAGCTATAAAGATCCATTAGTAATCAGAACATAGAACGTATGAAGTGTGAATCATGAAAAATTGGAAGTCATCAAAAACGAAATGAAATGCATAAAGATTGATATCCTAGGCATTAGTGAGGTGAAATGAACTGATATTGGCCATTTGAAATCGGAAAATCATATGGTCTACTATGTCAGGAGTAACAAATTGAAGAGGAACTGTGTCGTATTCATCATCAAAAAGAACATTTCAAGATCTATCCTTAAGTACAATGCTGTCAGTGATAAGATAATACCCATATGCCTACAAGGAAAAGCAGTTAATACCACTATTATTCAAACTTATGTACCAACCACTAAGGCCAAAGATGAGAAAATTGAAGATTTTTACCAGTTTCTGCAATCTGAAATTGATCAAACATGCAATCAAGATGCGTTGATAATTACTGATGATTAGAATGAAAAAGCTGGAAACAAAGAAGAAGCATCAGTAGCTGGATAACATAGCCTTGGTGATAGAATGACATCAGAGATCGCATGACAGAATTTTGCAAGAACAATGACTTAATTCGTTGCAAATACCTTTTTTCAACAACATAAACATCTACTATACACGCGGACCTCACCAGATGGAATACACAGGAATCAAATCTGTGAAAAGAGATGATGTAAAAGCTCAATGCCATCGGTCAGAACAAGGCCACAAGCCAATGGCAGAACAGATCATCAATTGCTCATATACAAATTCAAGTTGAAGCTGAAGAAAATTAAAACAAGTCTACAAGAGCGAAAGTATGACCTTGAGTATATCCTACCTGAATTTAGAGACCATCTAAAGAATAGATTTGACACACTGAACACTAATGACTGAAGACCAGACAAGTTGTGGGATGATATCAATGACATCATACATGAAGAAAGTAAAATATCATTAAAAACACAGAAAAAAAAAAAATGCCAAAATGAATATCAGAAGAGATTCTGAAACTTGCTCTTGAACATAGAGTAGCTAAAGCAAATGGAAAAAATGATGAAGTAAAAGAGATGAACAGAAGATTTCAATGGGCAGCTTGAGAAAACAAAGTATTATAATGAAATGTGCAAAGGCCTGGAGTTAGAAAACGAAAAGGGAAGAAAAATTCAGCATTTCTCAAGCTGAAAGAACTGAAGAAAAAATTCAAGCCTTGAGTTGAAATATGGAAGGATTCTATGGGCCAAATAATGAACGACTCAGGAAGCATCAAAAGAAGATGGAAGGAATACAAAGAGTCACTGTACCACAAAGAACTGGTCAACATTCAACCAGTTCAGGAGGTAGAACATGATCAAGAACTGACGGACTGAAGGAAGAAGCCCAAGCTGTACTGAAGCATTGGGGAAAAATAAGGCTCCAGGAACTGACGGAATACCAATTGAGATGCTTCAACAAACGGATGCAAAGCTGGAAGCACACAAGAAATTTGGAAGATAGTTACCTGGCCAACCAGCTGGAAGAGATCCACATTTGTGCCCATTCCACAGAACGGTGATCCAGCAGAAGGTGGAAATTATCAAACAGTATCATTAATATCACATGCAAGTAAAATTTTGCTGAAGATAATTCAAAAATGGTTACAGTAGTACGTTAACAGGGAATTGGCAGAAATTCAAGCCACATTCAGAAGAGGACATGGAATGACAGATATCATTGGTGAAGTCTTGGCTGAAAGCAGAGAATACCAGAAAGATGTGTACCTGTGATTTATTGACTATGCAAAGGCACTCATCTGTTTGAATAGTAACAAATTATGAATAACATTATGAAGAATGGGAATTCCAGAACATTTAATTGTGCTCCTGCAGAACCTGTATACAAACCAAGAAGCAGATGTTTGAACAGAACACGGGGATACTATGTGGTTTAAAATCAGGAAAGGTGTGCATCAGAGTTGTATCCTTTCACGATATTTATTGAATCTGTACGCTGAGCAAATAATCCGAGAAGCTGGACTATAGGAAGAAGAACTTGGCATCAAGATTGGAGGAAGACTAACAACCTGTGATATGTAGATGATGCAACCTTGCTTGCTCAAAGTGAAGAGGACTTGAAGCACTTACTGATGAAGATCAAAGACTACAGCCTTCAGTAGGAATTACACCTCAACATAAAGAAAACAAAAATCCTCACAACCGTACCAATAAGCACCATCATGATAAATGGAGAAAAGACGGAAGTTATCAAGGATTTCATTTTACTTAGTGCCACAATCAACACCCATGGAAGCAGCAGACAAGAAATCAAACTTCATATCATATTGGGCTGATCTGCATAATTGTCCTCAAATTTTTATCCTATGCAGCAAAATGAAAAGCAGTACTTTGTTTGCTTTTTATTTTCTTACCAGCTACTTCTTGTTATATAGAGATTTTCCAATTACTCTTAGCCTAATACTAAACATATATCAGGCCTTCAATAAAGACTTGATAACTGATGAAATATGAAAAAATGAAAGAATTAATAGCAGATAGAAGTACGAAAGCGTGGATGTCAGGGTAAAATCAGTTGTCATGATAAAAGTATTAGGCATGATGGAAAATTTAAATGTCAAACTAGTATGACAAAATAGTTTAAAAGATGCTTAGCCAGACATCAGGAATAGACTGAACCATAGATTTTTCTGCATTTCCTGCTATCGTTGCTCTGGCCTTCTGGCTATCGGAAAAGAAGGAAAGTGATTTTCTATGACTACTGAACAAACAGGCTTATGCATGTTCATAAATAATCACTATCACCTGCAAATTATGATCACATTGTTTGCTCCTGCTTCCAAAGTTGTATCTGGCATTGTATGAAATGGTTCTCATACTTGATTTTCCAAATTTAATGAGTATTTTCTTGGAACAGACTACTGTAACAAGTATGGTGGAGAGATATCAAGAAGGTCATGACCCCTGCCCTTGGGGAGCTTAAAGTGTGTGTACTTAGCGGGAAGGCATGCATTCATGCACTCACATAATTAAACAGGTACTTTGCAAAACAACATGTGAGCAAATGCAAATAATGAATATAACACTGTAGGTGTATTCATATTGAGGTGATACTGATAAAAATAACCAGGCGGAAGACTTCAGGGACAAAGTGAGTAAAAGAGAAGAACTTAATTTCACGGAGAGAAAGGGGGAAGACATATTAGTACGTGCAAGGTCACAGAAGTAGAAGCAAATACCTTATCGCAGCACAGCTGGTAGAAGTAGATATCATTATTATTAGTAGTACCAGTATTAGAATTAGTAATCCTGTTTGGTAATAGGAGTATCTGGGCATTTAAATTAACTTGCCCCAAATCATACCTCAAGTTACTGGTACAGCTGAAACAAGGGATATTTTGGGAACAGTTTACATCATAAAACACTGAAACTATGTATTTTTTTAATAAATGCAAGGTATGTAGACACCCTTAGAACTTCTTGGCCAACAATGAGTACAAACTAAAACAGACTCCTAAAATGCTTTCTTCACAAATATTGCAAAAACAGGGCAAGACACCTTTATTTTCATAAAATGAAGGAAATCAGAGAATATTAAACAATAAAAAGAATCATTAACAGCATTTCCTCAGGGAGAATATAGACTTCCAGCCTGTGCCAGAATTTCATATTACTACCCGAATTAAAAGATTAAGGGTGTGTTTTGCCCACACCCTAAATTTTTGAGAACATAGGCCATGCCATTATGTAAGGTTTACTTGGGAGGGTAACACGTGACTCTTCACTTCATGGATGGGCCCTTATTCTGATCCATAATATCTAGTTTATAAATACACCCAAACCATTAGCCAAACTGACATATTATCACCCAAATTAACACACATCTATTTTTCTCTACCACTGCCCGCTCCTGTAAATGCCTGTAGATTTACACAAAACAGAAGAATATCTTGGAATGACTAGTATCCGTGTTTCAGTAATCTTCAGGGCCATCACATCGGAAGAACTCAGAATAGAAAAGTAGCTGATTTCGAATATGATTTAATGTTCCTCCCAGAGCACTGCTGAGAGCCTAGCACACCACTATATAGTGTGGGCCTTTGTTGAGGCTTATATTTCCCACCTGTATTTCTTTTTCTTTTTCCAGCAACAGTCTGCCTTTGTGCCAACTTCTAAATAACCATAAATTTTGTTCTTATAAACCTTAATGAATGCTTGGCCAAGATGCTGTAACTATTGGCTTCTACACTGGAGCATAAATGGAAAGAAAAAAAAAAAAGTGTGCACTGTGAAAAACTGGATAAAATGGAAAAAAGATCACAGCAAACCCAAAGTCGCAATTTGCCTTTAATGTGAAGGAGGCCTTGTTTTCACGGTGTGGCAGCTTTCAGGGGTTTTAATCTCAAAGTGGCTGATCAATTTAAGGTAAGTGGCAGGCATTTGGCCTGGTTCCCAGGCTTTGCTTTGCTGCTCTGAGAAAAGAAAGGATTCAGTCAGACACACAGACAACAGGCATCATCAGCGGCTCCCACATTCCAAGCATTTTAACACAGATTAGGTTGGCATGATTCTACTGTTTACTGAAATCTCCTAGGTGTTGCATTTTTCCTTCTCCTTGCCGTGGTTATCCAAGATGGTTTTCTCAGGTCAAGACCTTCATAGGCCAAATAGTTTGCAGGGATGTGAGGGGGAAAAAGAAGAGGCTGGTTCAAGACTTCGAATGAAAATGCTATTTCACTTGCTTACTGCAAAATATGAGACTTCAGACAGCAGGTAATTGAGCGCTGAACTTTTGCCTAAGGCGCACATCGAGACAGAAACTGTTTTACATGCATTCCTGAGGGGGGAAGAAAACTAAGATAATTTCTTTCACAAGGACAAACTTAATTCAGCTAGAAATACCTAGCAGATTAACAGGATGATTTGCAGTTATTTTCTCTTCAAATTTTATAAGCATGAGCCTTACACATAACATTGAGCCTGACGATCACAACCCATACAGTCCATGTTTTAAATTAACATTTTCACCTTATAGACTCTTTTTCTTTCCCACGACAGTTAATATTGAATGATGAGCTTGACTGACTCCTTTGCTACTGTTCAATTTTTTTAGCAAAAGTGAATTTTCTTAATCCATTTGATGTATAAGCTAAATTAAATAAAATATGCATTCAGTTTATCAAATAGAAAAAGTACATATCATTTTTCAAACATGCTTGTGGCTACATTGCGCTTTGTGGAAAATTTGTGTTTTTAAATACATTTCACAGTTTTTAAAGATATTTTGTGTTCCTTTAATATATTCAAAGCCCTTTTCCTTTAGTCATCCTTATGGCAGATTTCCTTGTGGTTTTTTCTGTCTAAGAATTTAATCAAAATAAGAAACTAATATGGATTTTAAAAAATCATTTTCCAGCTACTAAACTTTTCACAAGCATGTCCAAATTACTAACTATACTTACTATACCCAGAAATGCCTTTTCAACATTTATGTAATTTACATTGACATATTTCTTTCAAACATTGTTGGACTTGAGTGATTTATATTAAGAGTATATTTTCTTGTTTGTAAGGGTTAGCTTAGAAACTAATGCAACTACATTTGTGTATTTTAATTTCAGTTGTTAGATGTACGAGTGTGATTTTAAAAAAACAATACACGAGTCCTCATTGATTAAATAAAGACAAAAGAAGGCAATCGTCCTGCTGCTGCTGCTGCTGGACGTGTTGTGTTGACATGTGATGCCTGGAACTGCAGTAGCCTTCCTGCAACCAGCCAACCTAAAAAGACAAGCTGGCGTGCTGAGTATGACAGACAGGGAAGATGGAAAGAACCTGGTTCTTGATTATGTCATCCAATGTCTACCAATAAGGGAATGGTTAATTAAATTGAATGTATCAATGTTATGGAATACTTAAAGCATTTAAAGACAATGAGGTAAATATTACATACAGATATGAAAAGCTCTCCAATACACTGTTGACTGAAAAAGCAAGTTTGCAGAATGATTGGTGTACTTTAATACCATCGAAAGAAAGGAAAAAAAAAAAACCTTCAAGCCCACCCAACTAAGTATATCTACACGAAAATTATATGTTCCTTGAAAGCTTGAAGTAATACTTTACCAAATTTTAAAATGTATCCAGTCATTATTGGTCAGTCCAGATTTCCTAGTTTTCTCTTGAGTTGATTTTGTTAAAATATGTTTTCCTAAGAAATCATACTTTACTATAATAAACACATGTAATAAAAAAATCTGTTCACATCCATTCTAAATGTTATTTAAATTTTAAACCAAATCAATGCAATTTCTTTAAAAGTAAAACAGACGACTTGAATGTCTAATCCCTTCTCACAGAGAAAAACTGAAAGCTGAATTAATAAAAAGAAAAAAAAAAAAACTGTTCAAAGGCATAGGAGAGAAACAGGGGCCCAGAACATAAGGGTCCAGGTCCAGGGGAAAAAAGAATAAAAAAATAAGCAATTCTGTGTGCAATTTTCTTTTGAAGCATTTGCTCATTTCTAAAATGAGCATATGTGGAGATAGATGACAGAAACCAAGAAGAAAACAGCTATTAAGGGAATGAAAAACTAAGCAGAGATTTGAGCAGTCTCATGGTAACAAGAAAACAAAAATTGGAGTTCAGGGCCCAGTAAGGAAGAGAGGGTTTAGTAAATATCCCAGGCTTTCAGTTAAGTTCCTGAAAGGGATATACCCTAAGAGTAAGGACAACCCAGAAACAGACAAGTCTTGACTGGACTGAAGTCATCTGCATGTGTTTTATTTACCTGCCAAAACAAAATTAAATCTCCGGAAGATCATCACATCATCCAGAGACTCCACAACTTCTCATACAAAATGCCTGGCATTCAATAAAAAATTACCAAGTATTCCAAGAAACAAGACCAAATTAACAAAAACCAGAAGAAAAAAAAGAAAAAACAGATCTAGACAATGGCTTTATTGGACTTTGGTTTTAAAATAGCTGTGATTAGTGTGTTGAAGAAAATAAATAAGAAGATGAAGAATTTCACCAAGGAGTTGAAATCTTTTTTAGTATCAAATAGAAATCCTTGAATGGAAAAATAAATATCTAAAATTAAGAATTTGGTAGATGGATTTAACAGCAGAATAGACACAGTAAAGGAGAAGATTAGTAAAGAAGTAGAAAATATTCAGACTGAAACAAAGAGAAAAAAAGGATAAAAAAGTAAAGGAGACTTAAACACCTGTAGATAAGGTGAAGAGGTCCAACATAACTCCAATTGGAGTCCCAGAAAGAGAAGAAAGAGAGAGTGGGGCAGGAAAAAAATACGTGAGGAAATATTAACCAAAATTAAAAAAAAAATTAGTGAATGACATCAAGCCAAGTTTTAAGAAGTGCTATGCAATCCAAGCAGCGTAAATTCAAAGGAAACCATGGTTACACAAACAATAATAATAAAACTGCTGTAAACCAAGGACAAAGAGAATGCCTGAAACACATCCAGAGAATGTTTGTAATTACCTTCAAAGGAGCAATAATAAAACTTCTAGCTGACCTCTCACCATAAAAAATGGAAGCAAGCCCCCCAACGCTTTGTTAACCCAGGACTAAAACCATTCCCAAAGACCCTTCTTCAGACCAAGATTTGAATGGACTATAAAACATAGAATAATACTCTCAAAGAGTGTGCTTCTTAGTTCAAGCAGAGACAGGAGACCAAATGGGCAGCTCCTGTCCAGAGGCAGGATGAGAAAGCAGAAAGGGACAGGAGCTGGTTCGATAGACACAAGGAAACTCAGGGTGGAAAGGGGGAGTGTGCTGTCACATTACAGGGATTGCGACTAATGTCACATAACAATATTTGTATAAATTTTTGTATGAGAAATTACATTGAGCAGTAAACTTTCACCTAAAGCACTATAAAAATAAATAATAATTACTAAGTTAAAAAAAATGGAAGCAAGAAGATAGTAGACTAGCATCTTTAAAAGATAGAAAGACAAGAACAGGCAACCTAAAATATCCTTCAAAAATAAAGATGAGGGACCAGGAGAACTAGATGGTGCCTAGCTACCACCAGTGACCACTCAGACAGGGATCACAATAGAGGGTTCCAGACAGAGTGGGAGAAAAATGTAGAAAAAATTCAAATTTACTAATTAAAGACCAGATTTACTGGTCTGAACAGACACTGGAGGAACTTCTCAAGACAATGGCCCCTGGACACACTGCTAACTCAGAACTGAAGCCACACCTGAAGCCCACCTTTCAGCCAAAGATTAGACAGGCCTATAAAACAAACATGCAACATGCTTCTTAGTTCAATCACGTATACAAGACGATGAGGAGGCAGGAAGGGACAAGAAAACTGGAAGAATGGACACGGAGAATCCGGGGTAGAAAGGGAAAGGGTGAGAGTGCTGACACATTGTGGGGATTGCAACAATGTCATGATACAATTTGTGTACAAAATTTTGAATGAAAAACTAATTTGTGTAGTAAACTTTCACCTAAAACACAATAAAATTAAAAAATAACGGTAGTATAGCCTCATTTCTCTCTGCTTTTTCCCACTAGTTCAACTATAAGCTCTAGAAATAGCATAAGAGGCAAGCAAAGGAGAACTTCGAAAGGTGGAAAGAGGAAGGCAAACTGATTAGGAACCTCAGGACTGAAGGAACAACACAGCATCAGGACATCTTATGATCCACACCCAACAAAAGAAAGTGACTCTGAAAGTGTCCAGCATTTTGTTTCAGTGCCGAAAGAAAAGAACTGCCAACTGCAAGTCCTATATCCAGCAGGCCTATGTTTTAGGAATGAAAGGGAAATAAAGTTATTCTCAGATAAAGAAAAACTAAAAGAATTTACTGCTAACAGACCAACCCTTACAGATTGGCTAAAGGAAGTACTTCAAAAGCACTTCAAACAAAAGCAAAGTAATAAAAGAATCTCGGAGCATCAGGAAGAAAGAAGGAACAATGTAAAGAGCAGAAATATGGATACATATTTATAAGAGTTTTATAAATCACATTTGATGATTGAGACAAAAATTGTAACAGCATTTGATATTCAAGACATTGATATTTGAAATGAGGAAGGTAATGGCACCTAAATGGAAGTAAGCTTTCCACATTTCAGTTGAAGTGGTAAAATGTTTATACCGGTAGACTGTGATAAGTCATGTATATATTGTAACACCCAGAGTAATAACTAAGAAAACTATACAGAGATACATAAAAAAAACTATAAATAAATCAAGAGAGAATTATAAAAAATGTTCAAGTAACCCATCGGAAGCCAAGAAAAGTAAAACAGTGGCCCAAGGAACAGGGGAGACAAAGAGAAAACAAATAATAAAATGGCAAATATAAGCTTTAACATACCAATAATTACCTTAAATGTAAGCAAGAATCTGGAGACACTAAATCACTCATACATTACTGCTGGGAATATAAAATGGTACAGACACTCTGGAAAACAGTTTGACAGTTTCTTATAAAACTAATCATGCAATTACCATATGGCCCAGCAATTACACTGTTGGGTATTTATCCCAGAGAAGTGAAAACTTATGCTCACAGAAAAACCGATACATCAATGTTCATAGCAGCTTTATTTGTAATAGCCAACAACTGGAAATAACTCAGAAGTTCTCCAAAGGGTGAATGGTTGACCAAACCATGGTACATCCACACCAGGAATACTACTCAGCAGTAAAAAGAACAAACTATTGATACAGGCACCAACCTGGATGAAACTCCAGAAAATTATGCTGAGTGAAAAAAAGCCAATCTCAAAAGGTTATATACTATATAATTCCATTTATGCAACACTCTTAAAATGAAAAAATTATAGAACTGAAGAACAGATTAGTGGTTGCCAGGGATTAGGGACCGACACAGGGATAGTGGTCAGCAAGAGAGAGGTGGGGTATAAAAGGGCAGCATGAGGGATCCTTATGGTGATAGAACTGTTCTGTATCTCGACTGCAGTGGTGGATACATGAACCTCCACATGTGATAAAATTGCACTGAATTAAATACACACAAAGACACATACAAGTAAAACCGAGGATATCTGAATAAGATGGGGGGATGGTACCAATGTCAATAGCCCAGGAGTGATGTTGTACTATAATTTTGCAAGATGTTACCATGGGGAAAAACGGACTAAGGGCACATGAGACCTCTCTGTATTATTTTTTTACAATTGCATATAAGTCTGGAATTATCCCAAAACAGAAAGTTTAATTTAAAAATAAAATTAAGACATTTTTGAGCCAAAACCTGAGAGACTTTGTCAATAACAGCAGTCCTTCCATAAATAAATTACTACATAGAATTCTTCCGGTAGAAGAAAATGATCCCACTTTGAACTACAGTCACATATGAAGGCATGAAGAACACAAGAAAAGTTGCATGTGTGGGTAAATTTAAACAAATACATGCTGCTTAAAATAAAATCATAATGTTTCTGGCGTTAAAATATATGCAGAATTAAAACGCATAACCATCATAGGAAAAATGATGGGAGGTGGGTAAACGGAGTAAAAGTGTTTTAAGTTTCCCACATTGGGAAGTAATAATATCGTTAATTTAAGGTAGACTAGAAGTCAAACACGTATGTAATAATCTTTATAATAACCCCTAAAAGAAAAATAAAAGCTAATAATGCAAACTAGTACAATAACAAAAGAATAATACAAGCTAATAAAGAGGAAATCAAATACGATTAATCCAAAGTAAATATGATTAATCTGAAAGGAGGTATGAAAAGAGAAAAAAAAAGAACAAAGGAAAGATGGCCTAAACAGGAAACAAAGGGCAAGATGACAGATTTAAACCTAAATATATCAGCAAGTACAATACTAGATTTAATACTCCAATAAAAAGACAAAGATGGTCACACTGGAATTTTTAACAGGCCAATCATGTGCTGCTTTCAAGATACACATCCTAAGTATAAGGAAACAGAAACATTGAAATAAAAGGATAGAAAAAGTTATTTTATGTTAAAACTAACCCCAAAAAACAACAAAAAAAAAGCTGGCACAACTATACTAATAACAGTACAATTTAAAGCAGAAAGGTAGAGGGACACTTACAATGATAAAAGGTTCAATAAAGCAGAAAGATATAAAAAAAAATAACAATCCTAAATTAGCATTTACCTCATAGCAGAGTCTCAAATTAATTAACTTCACCTTAAACGGTTAAGTGTTTGGCTGCTAATCAAGAGGTGGGGGTTCGAATTTACCCAGCAGCTCAGCAGAGAAAGACTTAGCAATCTGCTTCCATAAAGATTACAGCCTAGAAGACATCATGGGGCAGTTCTACTGTCACACAGGGTCGCTATAAGTGGAAATCTACTGGACAGTACCTAACAACAATTGACACATATATACAATGGTCTACCCAACAATTTTAGAATGTAATTTCTTATTAGGTCTGCAAAACATTTCCCAAAATAGAACACTTGCTAGGCCAAAAAGGAAGTCTAACAAACATAAAGGAATTTAAAACATATATATACTATGTTCTATATACTGGTAACAAATTCTATTAATTTTAATAGAATTAATTTTTTAAAGGTAAAATAATACCATCACAAATATCTAGGAATAAATGTAATGAAAGATGTATAAGATTGCTATATGGAAAGCTATAAAATATTATTGACTCACTGAAGGGGAACAAAAAAGAAAGAAGTAATCCAAGTAGCTTATGAATACAGCTCTTGACCATGATTCCTTAGTGGCACTGAGGGTGAAATGCAAATATCATGAACTCTTTAATACCCTTGTTTTTTTAGTGGCATAGGCAAAGCAATACTAAAATTATTTTAGATGTAATATAGGAAACCCTGGTGGCATAGTGGCTAAGTGCTACGGCTGATAACCAAGAGGTCACCAGTTCAAATCCGCCAGGTGCTCCTTGGAAACTCTATGGGGAAGTTCTACTCTGTCCTATAGGGTCACTATGAGTCGGAATCGACTCGACGACAGTGGGTT
Source organism: Loxodonta africana (assembly GCF_030014295.1). Classification (NCBI taxonomy): domain Eukaryota; kingdom Metazoa; phylum Chordata; class Mammalia; order Proboscidea; family Elephantidae; genus Loxodonta; species Loxodonta africana. The sequence goes on along the minus strand of NC_087349.1, from coordinate 62,717,178 downwards.
TGTTTTGGAGTAATATAGGTTAAGCAAAGAACTAAATGTGTTGACGTTGTTGGGAGCTGTATGGGGCATACAAATATAGAGTGGAGGAAGGCAAAAAAAAAAACAAAAAACAGCTGAGATGGATCAGAAATGGAATTACCATTTGTGAACACATAAATTATAAAATACATGTACATACATGTGTATGCATGCCTAATCAGCACCCATGGAAGCAGCAGTGATGAAATCAAATGATGTATTGCATTGGGCAAATCTGCACAAAAGACCTATTTAACGTGTTAAAAAACCGAAGATGTCACCTTGAGGACTAAGGTATGCCTGACCCAAGCCTTGGTATTTTCAATCACCCCATATGCATGCAAAAGCTGGACAATGAATAAGGAAGAGCAAAGAAGCATTGGTGCCTTTAAATTATGGTGTTGGCAAAGAATATTGAAAATATACTATCTTAGTTATCTAGTAACCCAAGTGGAAACCCTGGTGGTGTAGCGGTTAAGAGCTAGGGCTGCTAACCAAGAGGTGAACAATTTGAATTCACCAGGTGCTCCTTGGAAACCATATGGGGCAGTTCTACTCTGTCTTAGGGTTGTTATGAATCGGAATCGACTCAACGGCAATGGGTTTGGTTTGGAGTCATTTAGTGCTGCTATAACAGAAATACCACAAGTGGATGGCTTTAACAAAGAGAAGTTTGTTTCCTCACAGTAAAGTGCACTAAAAAGGCCCAATTCAGGGCATCAGCTCCAGGGGAAGGCTTTCTCTCGCTGTCGGACTTCTCATCAATCTTCCCCTGGACTAGGAGCTTCTCTGCACAGGGACCCTGGGTACAAAGGGTGCGCTCTGCTCCTGGCACTGCTTTCATGGTGATCCCTGTCTCTCTGCTCCCTTTTCTCTTTTATAACTCAAAAGAGATTGCCTCAAGACACAAACCAATCTTGTAGATTGAGTCTTGCCTTACTAACAAAATTGCAGCCTATACCCACTCATTAACATCATAGAGGCAGGATTTACAACACATAGGAAAATCACACAATACCGGGAATCATGGCCCAGCCAAACTGATACACACTTTTTCGCGGGGGACATAATTCCATCCATGACATATACCAAGGACCGCTAGAAGAATGAACAAATCTGTCTTGGAAGAAGTACAGCCAGAATGCTCCTTAGAAGCAAGGATTGTTAGACTATGTCTCACATACTTGAGAGACATTATCAGGAGGGACCAGTCTCTGGAAAAGGACATCATGCTTGGTAAAGCAGAGGGTCAGCAAAAAAAAAGGAAGACCCTCAACTAGATGGATTGACACAGTGGCTATGACAATGGGTTCAAGCATAACAACAATTCGAGAATGGCACAGGACCCAACAGTGTTTCGTTCTGTTGTGCATAGGGTGGTTATGAGTCGGAACTGACTCCACGGCACCTAAAAACAACATGCATGAGTATATGCAAATATATGTATATATGTAATGTGTACGTACATATACAAGTACATTTATGTATATATACAATGCCTATCTTCCCTAACTCTACCTGCTCAAAGTGACTAGGCTAAATATATTCCAGTAGCAGTGATCACACCTAACATCTAGTTGTGAGCCTGTAATACCATTCTAAAATGAACCAGAAGTACTTGGTGAAATGGTTGACTCCGTGGATGGAGCAAGGTAGGTACAAGATAAACCTAAATATCATGTTGCACATATCAGAAAGTAAGAAAGTGCTCAAAAATAAAAACGGGAACATGTTGCAAGGACTTGTGGACACTCTCTGGCCAATTCTGGGACAATTTAAGCACCAAAGTAATTAAGAAGAGTGAACCAAAAAGCCAAACCCATTGCCATCAAGTGGATTCTGACCCAGAGGGACCCTATAGGACAGGGTAGAACAGACCCATAGGATTTCCAAGGCTGCAAATTTTTTTGGAAGCAGATTGCCAGGTCTTTTCTCCCATGGAGTGGCTGGTGGGTATGAATCAGCAACCTTTCAGTTACCAGCCGAGTGCTTAACCACTGTACCACCAGGGCTCCTTTTAATTAAAGAGAGTAATGAATTATAAACCATTAAAAACTTAGGACTCCGTAAGTTCATATCAATAATAATTGCATAAGTAAATAAATAGAAAAGAAAGAAGTGTTCTTGCTTACAAGAGAATGTGTAGTACAGACTGGTTGAAGTAAAGGAAACGATGGGAGTTAGAAAACAATCATTTTCGTCATTTTGCGACCAACATAGTACAGATTTTTTAGGCAAGAATCGTCAGTGCATAGTAAATTTACCAGAAATTTTGATAAGGAGCAAAATATTTGTTGGTCTTATTATCTCCCCACAGATTGTTTACTGTTTGGAAAGAAAGAAAAAAAAAAAGTAACCATGCAGTGGACAAATCTGACAATACCTTGGCTGAGTGATAAAAATTGGCATCACCAATGAGAGGCATGGGCCTCTAGAAGAGATACCCTAAGAAGGACCCGTCATTTATGAGTTTTCTGCCAGGAGTGCATAACCTGATTCTAATAATGAGAAAACATCAGACAAATCCAAAATGAGGAACAGTCCATTTAAAAATGAGTAAACGAAAATGTCAATATCATTAAAAAAAAAAAAAGACTGTGGAAATGTTCCAGATTAAAGGAGGCATGCCAAATAAATGCAATATCTGCTGGAGGAAAGAAAATATTTTAAAGAACATTACTGTATCAATTGACAATAAAGTATTGTATCAAAATTCAATTATCAAAGGTGATAACTGTGCTATGGTTATATAATATCTGTATTCTTAAGAAATATACACTAAAGTATTTGGAGGTAAAGGGCCATGGTGTATGCAGTTTACTCTTAAATGGTTTAGAAAAAAATCATATACGCACAGAGAGAAAGAAGGCAAATATAAAGCAGATGGGGGTAAAATGTTAATAGGTGAATCTCAATAAGGGCTATATGATATTCTTTGTAGTGTCCTTATTCTTGCAATTTTTCTGTAATTCTTAAATTATTTCTAAATAAAAAGTCAAACACAATAACAAAAAATTACTCAGAAGAATTGAAGGACCAAGTAAACAGAGCAATGTACTGCGCTCATGAAATGGAAACTCAATGTTGTGAAGGTATTGTGTCTGTTGTGGTTGTCATTGTTGTTAGGTGGCATCTAGTTGGTTCTGACTCAGAGCAACCCTATGTACAACAGGACACACAGCCCGGTCCTGTGTCATCCTCACAATTGTTGCTATGTTTAAGTCCATTGTTGCAACCACTATGTCAATCCGTCTTGTTAAGGGTCTTCCTCTTGTTCCCTGACCCTCTGCTTTACCAAGCATATTGTCCTTCTCCAGGGACTGGTTCCTCCTGATAACATGGCCAAAGTATGTGAGACAAAGTCTCACTATCCTCTCTTCTAAGGAGCATTCTGGCTGTACTTCTTTCAAGACAGATTTGTTCATTCTTCTAGCAGTCCATGGTATATTCAATATTCTTTGCCAACACCGTAATTCAAAGGTCAATCCTTCTTCAGCCTTCCTTATTCATTGTCCAGCTTTTGCATGCCTATGAAGCAATTGAAAATACCATGGCTTTGGCCAGGTGCAACTTAGCCCTCAAAATGACATTTTTGCTTTTTAACACTTTAAAGAGGTCTTTTGCAGCAGATCTGTCCAGTGCAATACGTCATTTGATTTCTTTACTGCTGCTTCCGTGGGTGTTGATTATGGATCCAAGTAAAATTAAATCTTTGGTAGCTTCAATATTTTCTCCATGTATCATGATGTTGCTTATTGGTCCAGTTGTGAGGATTTTTGTTTTCTTTATGTTGAAGTGTAATCCATACTAAAGGCTGTGGTCTTTGATCTTCATCAGTAACGCTTCAAGTCCTCTTTGCCCCGTACATCACCCTAAATAGCAGTGGTCTTCAACGTGTAGGTCAAAGATCCCTGAAGGTCTCTAAGACCTTTCAGGGGATGTATGAGGTCTAAGCTATTTTCATAACAATACCAAGGCTTTTTTGTCTTTCCCTGAGTTTTGACATCTGCAATGGTGGTACAAAAGCAATGGTGGGAAATACTGCTGGCATCTTTGCACAAATCAAGGAGGTTGATACCAAACTGTTCTAGTTGTCTTTATATTCTTTACTGCTATGCACTCATAGTTAAAAAATAATAATTTTTTTTCAGTTTCACTTAAAAGATTTCTTGATTAAGCAGGAAAATGATTAATTTCATTAAATCTTGACCCTTGAGGATACTTCTATTTAACAGTCTGTGTGACAAAATGGTAAGTAATCATAAGTCCCTTCTGCTGAATACCAATGTGGAATTGTTGTCTCGAGGAAAAGTGCTTGTGCTATTGTTTGAGTTTTGAGCCAGACGAGCTGCTTTCTTCATGAACACTGTATTTGAAAGAACAAATGACAGACCACCTATGGTAATTCAGACAGGCATTTGACAGGCATTTTCTCGAAAATGAACAAAGTGACTCTGTCATTTTAAGGGAGACAACTGACAGTATTTATTGCCAATGATAAAATTTGAACTTCCAAGCAAAAAAGAAAAATTTTGGAAAACTTGTGTCTGCCAATGTGCTCTTAACAGCTTACAGGCTTTTCTGATGAATTCAATAGTTAATTAAGAAATGTGAGTCTGTTGTATTGTATAATGAAATGTCTCAAAACTTGGATAATCTGAATAACTTAATGAAACCTTATATTCCAAATGACCGATGCAATAATGTTACCAAATTACACACAGGTAAAAGATCCATTCCAAGTGTGCAGGATTTTAATGCAGCAGAGTATGAATACTTCACTGATACGGTCTCAGATTCCACATTGCAAGTAACTTTTAAAGAGTTACCACTTGTTGACTTTCATTGTAGTATCAAAGAAGAGTACCAGGCAACATCAATTTATAATTTATAATAAAAATCATTCAGTAGTTACTTTGGTGGAAGAGAACACGAAGTAGGCCTCTGGGGTGTTGGTAATGATCTTGTCTTGATCTGCGTGATTTCACTTTGTAATAATTCATCAAGCTGTTAACTTGAAATTTGTGCCTTTTTCAGAGCATATGTTAAATTTAAATTCAATACGCAAAACAAATGTATAAACACATAGCAGACAGCCTAAGTCAATCAACCATAAATTAAAGTTATGAGCCATAAAAATTGCTAAATTATCTTTTAACCCTATCATTGCATCAAAGAGGAAACTATTCTTTTTTCTACATAACCATTCTGACAGTGCCATTATGCTTGAATCTTAAAGCTAACATATAATGATCTCTAATGTCTAAAATCCCAAGCTATCATTCCTAACATTAAGACAATGGTGAGGTCTGATACCAAGGTTCACTTTTACTACAAAGAGTCTGATTTTATTCCTGTGCCCCTGAAATATTATTAAAAGTAATAGTTAATATTTGGGGACTTTTATTATGTGCCAGACATTATACTGAGTGCTTGTACACATTAATGTTGTTAAGTTCCTCAACAACCCTAAGAGACAAATACTATTAAGGCACTGTATAGATGAGAAAATAGAATAATAAAATTTCAGAAATTTTCCCAAGGTCATATCAGTCAATATCCTTAGCTACATTTAAAAGAGCCAATAGTTTGGTTTCAGCTAAAAGGGCTGTATTAAAAGGTCATTGCATAACTCTTAGAATTACCTGGACAGCCAGCTTAAGGACTCTGCAGACATGAATGATACCCTAAATCAAGTCATGAAGCTGGTTCAGTAGGACAACACTATGTTGCTGACCACCACTGGGCACTGAGACCCACCATGCCAGCCAGGGATGGTAATCCATCCCTGGAGCCCATTCAGCCACCAGCAGAGCTGCCGCTCTGTCCCAAGGACTAGAGCGTGCTGTAACCTCTGTCACTACTACCATCAGCACAGATGACTCTCAGTCCCCATATACCAATCACATTATGAGAAGACACACCATGCCCAGGGGCAAAAAAAGATATGTGGACTCCGGAAACCCTGGTGGTGTAGTGGTTAAGAGCTACCTCCGCTAACCAAAAGGTCAGTAGTTCAAATCCACCAGGCACTCCTTGGAAACCCTATGGGGCAGTTCTACTCTTTCCTTTAGGGTCACTATGAGTTGGAATTGACTCTACAGCAACGGGTTTGCTTTTTGGTTTATGTGGACTCTATGATCACAAGTCTGGAAAGTGGCAAAGCAGGGGTTTGAACTCAGTCAGCTTGGCTCATAACCCAAGGGCTCAAATGCTATGCTAGGCTGCCTCCAAACTGGTGATGTCACCTTATCATTTTAAGGACCTGGTAAAGCAATCAAGTGCAAAAGCCCAACAACCCCTCATGCCACGATATCATTTAGGTCAGAGCTTCAAAACTTTCTTGTTTGACTAATTTGGAGAAACAGAATAGAAGACTACTCATATTGGTAATCAGCCATCTGAAAAATCACCCAGTGCTTTAACGAAGGCAAGTAGGGAGGTCCCGGTATGACAGCTCATCCTAGAGCCATAACTGTACCATGTGGGGCCATGTGGCTGCACACTGACTCAGAATAAGGGTGGGGAAGGGGGACTGCTTCTGAATCACCAAGACCACATCCTGCCCCTCCCTCATCTATTCTCCTGGAAGCTACCCATCAATCTTGTTGGTGAGATCTCCACCCCAAGCGTGGGGCTCAGGTATTTGCAGCAAATGTCTGTGAACCTAAGAAGTCCCATTATCCAGGAAACTTTTGGCCCTAGTTCTTTTAGTGGCGTCTGTGTGTGAAGTTGCCTATGACTAAGTGTGAAACTGATAGTCTGTGCATGAAGACTCCGGGGTTCAGCTGGGGTTATTTATTTTCATTGTGCTTTGCTGAACACAAACCAATATCTAACATCATTTGTACTTACCTTTAAAACTATTTTTAGTGATTTAAATCTGAAAGAAAATTCTTAAACTAAATACACAATACCAGCTAGATGACAGCTTAGGAGAGATGTGTTCTTTCTGAGAACTGTATTAGAGACACACATTCATTATAGTCAAAGTCTAAGCAGGCATTTCATCCTGCTCTGATTCATCTTAGACAAACATGCAGCAGTCAATTCAAAATTCTCCCCATTTACCTTCAAATAAAGAGTAAAAGGAAAGGTCAAATTTTTTTTTGTTAAGAAATTTAGTAAAATCAGTATCTGTTGGGGTTTTTTCTGGTTTTGTTTTGTTAGGGACTTTTTTTTTTTTTTGGTTTCCAATGAAGATAGTGGTGGGGGTTAGGATTAGAAGGGCTGTGAGGCTGCAGAAGTCAGATTATGGGGGAATTTAAAGCTCACGATGAAGATCTGAACTTTATTTTTTAGACCGGGAGTAATTTATAAGGGTTTTTGATCCAATTTATTTTTAACAATTTTATAGTCAAATGCTACAATCAGAGAAGTGTGAGAAACACATGTACAATTTCATCAAATATTTTAAAGTAAAAAGTATGCAACCAACACTGAAGTCAAGAAATAGAATATTGCCAACTCCCCCCAAAATTTCCCTAAGTGTCATTAAATTATTTTTACTATGATCAAATAAAGGCAAAGCATAAAACATGTATGCTCAGGTTAACATGTCACTATCATCAGGTCAAGAAGTTGAAAACAGGCAGCACCCTAGAAGTCTCCTGAGTTCACCTCCCCAGTCACAATTCCTTTCCTCTCCCCAGACATTTGGAATAATCATTTCTTTGCTTTTATTGATGGTATTATCATCTAAGCATGCATCCCTAAATAAAGTAGCTTAATTTTGCCTGTTTTGAACTTCATTTAAATGGAATCATACTTTATGTTTTCTTTGGTGTTTTGTTTCATTTGTACAATAATATTTTTGAGAGTCAACCATGTTGTTGCTGGTAATTTGTTGTTGTTGTTAGATGCCACTGAGTCGGTTCTGACTCATAGTGACCCTATGCACAACAGAACGAGAAACTGCCCGGTCCTGCACCATCCTCACAATTGTTGCTATGCTTGAGTCCATTGTTGCAGCCACTGTGTCAATCCGTCTCTCTTCCTTTTTTTCACCGACGCTCTACTTTACCAAGCATGATGTCCTTTTGCAGGGACTGATCCCTTCTGATAACATGTCCAAAGTATGTAAGACGCAGTCTCTTCATCCTTGCTTCCAAGGAGTATTTTGGTTGTGCTTCTTCTAAGACAGATTTGTTCGTTCTTTTGGCAGTCCATGGTATATTCAACTATCTTTGACAAAACTACAATTCAAAGTCATCAATTCTTCTTTGGTCCTCTGAAGGCATGCATATGAGGTGACTGAAAACACCATGGCTTGGGTCAGGAACATCTTATTCCTCAAGGTGACATCTTTGCTTTTTAACACTTTAAAGAGAGCTCTTGCAGCCGTTTTGTCCAATGCAATACGTCTTTTGATTTCTCGACTGCTGCTTCCATGGGTGTTGACTATGGATCCAAGTAAAACGAAATCCTTGACAACCTCAATCTTTTCTCCATTTATCATGCTGTGGCTTATTGGACAAGTTGTAAGGATTTTTGTTTTCTTTATGTTGAGGTGTAATCCATACCGAAGGCTGTGATCTTCGATATCAGCAAGTGCTTCAAGTCCTCTTCACTTTCAGGAAGCAAGGTTGTGGCATCTGCATAACATCTTCCTCCAATCCTTATACCCTGTTCTTCTTCATATAGTCCAGCTTCTCGGGTTATTTGGTCAGCATACAGGTTGAATAGGTATGGTGAAAGGATACAACCCTGACGCACACCTTTCCTGACTTTAAATCACTCAGTACCCCCTTATTCTCTTCAAACGACTGCCTCTTGATCCATGTACAGATTCTTCATGAGCACAATTCACTGTTCTGAATTCCTATTCTTCATAATGTTATCCATAATTTGTTATGACCCACACAGTCAAAGGCTTTAGCATAGTCAATAAAACACAGGTAAACGTCTTTCTGGTATTCTCTGCTTTCAGCCAGGATCCATCTGACATCAGCAATGGTATCCCTGGTTCCACATCCTCTTCTAAATTCGGCTTGAATTTCTGGCAGTTCCTTGTCCATATACTGCTGCAGCCGATTTTGAATGATCTTCAGCAAAATTTTGCTTGCATGTGATGTTAATGATATTGTTCAATAATTTCTGCATTCAGTTGGATCACCTTTCTTGGGAATAGGCATAAATATGGAACTCTTCCAGTTGGCTGGCCAGGTAGCAGCCTTCCAAATTTCTTGGCATAGGTGAGTGAGCACTTCCAGTGCTGTAACCATTTGTTGAAACATTTCAATTGGTATTCCATCAATTCCCAGAGCTTTGTTTTTCCCCAATGTCTTCAGTGCAGTTTGGACCCCTTCCTACAGTACCATCAGTTCCTGATCGTATGTTACCTCCTGAAATGGTTGAACGCTCACCAATTCTTTTTTGCATAGTGACTCTGTGTATTCCTTCCATTTTCTTTTGATGCTTCCTACGTCGTTTAATATTTTCCCCGTAGAATTCTTCAGTATTGCAACTTGAGGCTTGAAGTTTTTCTTTAGTTCTTTCAGCTTGAGAAATGCTGAGTGTGTTTTTCCCTTTTGGTTTTCTATCTCCAGGTCTTTGCACATGTCATCATAATACTTTACCTTTTCTTCTCATGTTGCCCTTTGAAATGTTCCGTTTAGCTCTTTTACTTCATCATTTTTTCCTTTTGCTTCAGCTACTTGCCACTCAAAAGCAAGTCTCAGAGTCTCTTCTGACATCCATTTAGGTCTTTTCTTTCTCTCCTGTCTTTTTAATGACCTTTTGCTTTCTTCATGTATGATGTCCTTAATGTCATTCCACAACTCATCTGGCCTTCGGTCATTAGTGTTCAAATTTATTCTTGAGATGGTCTCTAAATTCAGGTGGAATATACTCAAGGTTGTATTTTGGCTCTCGTGGACTTGCTCTAATTTTCTTCAGTTTCAACTTGAACTTTCATATGAGTAATTGATGTTTTGATCTGCAGTCGCCCCCTAGCCTTGTTCTGACTGGTGACATTGAGTTTTTCCATCGTCCCTCTTTCCACAGATGTAGTTGATTTGATTCCTGTGTATTCCATCTGGTGAGGTACATGTGTACAGTCACCATTTCTGTTGGTGAAAAACAGTATTTGCTATGAAGTCATTGGTCTTGCAAAATTCAATCATGCGATCTCTGGTATCATTTCTATCACAAAGGCCATATTTTCCAACTACCAATTCTTCTTCATTTCCAACTTTCACGTTCCAATCACCAGTAATTATCAGTACACCCTGACTGCATGTTCAATTAATTTCAGACTGCAGAAGTTGGTAAACATCTTCAATTTCTTCATCTTTGGCCTTAGTGGTTGGTGCATAAATTTGACTAATGATCGTATTAACTGGTCTTTCTTGTAGGCATGTGGATATTACCTTATCACTGGCAGCATTGTACTTCAGGATAGATCTTGAAATGTTCTTTTTGAGGACAAATGCAATGACATTCCTCTTCAAGTTGTCATTGCCAGCATAGTAGACCACAAGATTGTCTGATTCAAAATGACCAATAGCAGTCCATTTCAGCTCATTAACTAGGATATCTATCTTTATGCATTCTATTTCATTTTTGACAATTTCCAGTTTTCCTAGATTCATGCTTTGTACACTCCAGGTTCTGATTAATGGACGTTTGCAGCTGTTTCTTCTCATTTTGAGTAGTGCCACATCAACAAATGAAGGTCCCGAAAGTTTGACTCCATCGACGTTATTAAGGTCGACTCTACTTTGAGGAGGCAGCTCTTCCTCAGTCATATTTTGAATGCCTTTCAACCTGACGGGCTCACCTTCTGGCACTGTATCAGACAATGTCCTGCTGCTAGTCATAAGGTTTTCACTGGCTAATTCTTTTCAGAAGTAGACCACCAGGTCTTTCTTCCTAGTCTATCTTAGTCTGGAGGCTCAGCTGAAACCTGTCTGCCCTGGGTGACTCCGCTGGTATTTGAATACGGGTGGCATCGCTTCCAGCCTCACAGCAACACACAAGACCCCACAGTATGATAAACTGACAAATGCATGGAGGTTGTAATTTATAGTCCTTTTGGGTGGTTTTATTTTCTTTATTGTAAACATTCCATAACAAAGTTATTTATCCATCCTGTTATAAAAAATGCTGTGGGTCAAACAGATATAAGCACACCCATGTTTATTGCAGCTCTGTTTACAATAGCAAAAAGCTGGAAGCAACCAAGGTGTCCATCAACGGATGAATGGGTAAATAAATTGTGGTATATTCACACAATGGAATACTACGCATCGATAAAGAACAGTGACGAATCTGTGAAACATTTCATAACATGGAGGAACCTGGAAGGCATTATGCTGAGCAAAATGAGTCAGAGGCAAAAGGACAAATATTGTATAAGACCACTATTATAAGATCTTGAGAAATAGTATAAACTGAGAAGAACACATACTTTTGTGGTTACGAGGCGGGGAGGGAGGGAGGGAGGGAGGGAGGGAGGAAGGGAGAGGGTTTTTTACTGATGAATTAGTAGATAAGAACTGCTTCAGGTGAAGGGAAGGACAACACTCAATACATGGAAGGTCAGCTCAATTGGACTGGACCAAAAGCAAAGAAGTTTCCGGGATAAAATGAATGCTTCAAAGGTCAGCGCAGCAAGGGCGGGGGTTTGGGGACCATGGTTTAAGGGGACTTCTAAGTCAATTGGCAAAATAATTCTATTATGAAATCATTCTGCATCCCACTTTGAAATGTGGCGTCTGGGGTCTTAAATGCTAACAAGCGGCCATCTAAGATACATCAATTGGTCTCAACCCACCTGGAGCAAAGGAGAATGAAGAACACCAAGGTCACACGACAACTAAGAGCCCAAGAGACAGAAAGGGCCACATGAACCAGAGACCTACATCATCCTGAGACCAGAAGAACTAGTTGGTGCCTGGCCACAATTGAAGACTGCCCTGACAGGGAGCACAATAGAGAATCCCTGAGGGAGCAGGAGATCAGTGGGATGCAGACCCCAAATTCTCATAAAAAGACCATACTTAATGGTCTGACTGAGACTAGCGGAATCCCGGCGGTCATGGTCCCCAAACCTTCTGTTGGCACAGGACAGGAACCATCCCCGAAGACAACTCATCAGACATGAAAGGGAGTGGACAGTGGGTGGGAGAGAGATGCTGATGACGAGTGAGCTAATTATATCAGGTGGACACTTGAGACTGTGTTGGCATCTCCTGCTGGAGGGGGGATGGGAGGATACAGAGAGTTGGAAGCTGGCAAAATTGTCATGAAAGGAGAGACTGGAAGGGCTGACTCATTAGGGGGAGAGCAAGTGGGAGTGTGGAGTAAGATGTATATAAACTTATACGTGAGAGTTTGACTTGATTTGTAAACGTTCACTTGAAGCTCAATAAAAGTTAATAAAAAAAATGCTGTGGGTTTTGTGTGTGTGCAAGACAGAAAAAGAGAAAGAGAGAGAGAAGTAGTACATTAGGAAGATCTATCTAGCCATACCCCCACTCGTCTGTCAGTTTGTCATACTGTGGGGGTTTGTCTGTTGCTATGATGGTGGAAGCTATGCCACCGGTATTTCAAATACCAGCAGGGCCACCCACGGTGGACAGGTTTCAGCAGAGCTTCCAGACTAAGGCTGACTAGGAAGAAGGACCGGGAGATCTACTCCTAAAAAAAAAAACTGACCAGTGAAAACCTTATGAATAGCAGCAGAACATTTTCTGATATAGTGCTGGAAGATGAGTTCCTCAGGTTGGAAGGCACTCAAAATACGACCTGGGAAAAGCTGCCTTCTCAAAGCAGAAATGACCTTAATGACGCTAATGAGGATGGTGCAGGACCAGCAGTGTTTCAAGGTGTCAGAGTAGAACTGTGCTCTACAAGGTTTTCAATGGCTAATTTTTGGAAGGCGATCACCAAGCCTTCCTTCTGAGGCACCTCTGGGGGACTTGAGCCTCCAACCTTTTGGTTACCAGTCAAGGTCATTAACGATCTGCACCACCCAGAGACTCTTCTATGGGAGCAGAGAGGAGGGAACAACCCACACTTCATGAGTAAAGCTGGGAAAACTTAAGGGGAAGGTGTCCTTTCAGCTGGGTATAGGAGGATGAACAGAAAATGCCTGCAATGCCCTCTAGGCATTTTCCTAAGCACGTAAAATTCTTACGGTGCTGTGAAGTCAGTGTTTATATACACCCTTATCTTAAAACGAAGAATCGAAAAAATGCTTACCAAAAAGGCACGAAATACGCTATAAAGCTATTGTGGGACTAAACGATAAAAGTATGTGGTTTGAGACTCATAAACATTCTTTATCCTGCATTTTTTACAAGACCACAGATAATCAAGAAAATAATCTATTGTTCATCCTAATTTTATCTGGTAATAGTTATGATTTTTTTGTTTTTCTTTGCTGTGTCAACCAGTAGAATCATTTTGATGTAAAAGGAGGTGCTGAAACACAAGATCATTTAATTATAGTGATGGAAGTGACCCCAATATGTATTTTCAGCTTGGCTGTACTTAATTACTCCTGTTCTAATTTTTCTTTTCTTGAAATATTTTAGATTTTCTACAACTTCCCTTGATAATCTGTCTTTTGTCATCTACGGTCTTAGATGTCATCCGTTAAGAGAAACGAAGTGGCATTTTAATGTGCAATTGCTAGCACAAACAAACTGGAAACCCTAAAGAATACTGGAATGGAATTTCTCAAAAGCTTGATTGCCTCTGAAAAAAAAAAACAAACAATTGCTGTTGAGTTGATTCTGACTAATGGTGAGCCCATATGCGTCAGAGCAGAACAGCGCCCCCTACGGTCTTCAGTGTCTCAGTTGTCAAATGTAGATCTACAGGCCTTTCTTCTGAGGCACTTTGGGGTGAACTTAAAACCTCCAACCTTTGGGTTAACAGCCAAGCATATTAACCATTGGCATCAAACAGGGACTCCAAATTCCTCTGAAACAGTTGCTGATTAGCAAATGGCCTACAAACCACTTTTGGCCCCTAAATATTTTACTCTGTCTCGGAATGAGCGAAGTGCTTTATCTCAGTATGATTTGTCAAGCAATTACAAAGTCATGTGGACGTTTGATTTCCAGGCTGGCCACGCCCTGCTCTGATAAACTGAAATTTCTTCTGTCATTTTAGTGGGAAAGGGACAGAACCGTGGGAAGAGGAAGAAAAATATTTGTTTTAGGGAAAAATAAGAAACTACCCTCTCCCTGAAGAGAAAAATTTCTTCCCTCTAACCTTGGACATTATTACTAATGTCTCAGACAAACACTTTACCCACCTGGTAGGCCTGTTGGTGCTGTTGCGTGACGTCAAGTCCATTCTGACTCATAGTGACTGCATGTGACAGAGTAGAATTGCCCCACAGAGTTTCCTAAGTTGTAATCTTTACTGGAGAAGCCCTGGTGGTACAGTGGTTAAGCACTTGGCTGCTAACCAAAAGGTCAGTGAGTTGGAACCCACGAGAAAAAGATTTGGCAGTCTGCTTCTTAAAGATTACAGCCTTGGAAACCCTGTTGTTCTGCTCTGGGTTCTATTCTGACACATATGTGGTCACCATGAGTCAAAATCCATTTGACGGCAACTGGTGGTCTGCAGCATTTTTCTACTACTTTTGTGTAATTAGCGGAGCTCTGGTAGCGTAATAATTAAGAGCTTGGCTACTAACCAAAAGGTCGGCAGTTTGAAACCGCCAACTGTTCCTTGGAAACCCTATGGGGCAATTCTACTCTGCCCTATAGGGTCACTCAACAGCAATGGGTTTGGTTTAGGTTTTAATCTTTACGGGAGCAGATCTCCAAATCTTCCTCCTGAAGAGTGACTAGACAGGGTTGAACCACCAAACTTAGCAGCCAAGCATTTAACCATTGCACCACCAGGGCTCCTTCCTCTTAGGCCTGCTTACCTCCAAATTAGCCAGATAGCTTTGCTATATATACTTGTATGTTCCCTGCGATTTTGTGTAACTAACAGTGTTATACTGTTCTGTTAAAATTATACTTGCTGTTCAACAGTAGTCTATTTACTTTCTTAAGATGTAGTTCTTTAATTCTTTCAAATGCTCCAATCTTTTTGTTTTTCCCCAAGAGGTTTGGCTTTGGTATGCTGAAAAAAAGAAAAAACTGACTAAATATCACTGAAATGCAGAGTGAACTCCGAAGGTATCTGGAAGTATTTGAGAGTGTTTTTCCCCATGTAATTTGGCAACAAAGGGATGCAAGACCACCTTGAACTTAAATTAATACCGAAAGTTTCCAGGCCTTCTACTAGTTTCCCAGTTATTGCCAGTTCACTGGACTCTCAGAGTGACATATAGTTATTGTTTTACTGGAGGCCAACTAAGTCACTGGTTTTATACCAGCAATATCCTAAGGGGTACAAAAACAGTATTTTATTTCTTCTCAAATTAAAGGTTACTTTCATATGCCATCCTAAGAATTGAGTGCAGAATTGGGAAGTGGCTCAATATAACTGATATTAGAGATCCCCCGACTACCAGCACTTCTGGTCCACCAACCTCAAAACACTAATCTAGCCTAACCACTTCCTGGGACTCTTTGTGCCAAAAGCCTCAAACCTAGATCCTCGGCTTAGAACCTAGATGCTCTCCTTGGATCCTAGAACCTCTTCTTGGAACCTAGAGCCTCTCCTTGGAACCTAGAGCCTCTCCCAGAGTAAATCCAGACCAAGGAATCAGCCCTTCCTGGCCAACTCCTTTTAGCCAGTTTGGAGGCCCCAGAGCCTTAGGAGTGTGGTCAGCCCGTGATTTGGTGACTCCTTTCAAAGATGGCCCACTAGGGGCTGCTACTATTTCCAAAGCCTGTGGAAAGGTCATACATCTTATCGTGGGACCAAGCTTAAGAAACACAATCAATCCAGGTCAGGTGTCCTTTTCCTGAGCAGTTTAAGCACACCTCCATCCATCATTCATTCTTTCAGAAAGTTCACAGGCAGCCAATTCATCATACAAAGGTGAAACCGAACTTTGAAAGATCATGGTGGCTAGAGAGGCCCCTCAGAGAGGGCAGCACAGAGTGGTCAAGAGCTAAAGTTCTGGACCCAGTTGCATGATCTTGGGCAAGTAACGTAACCTGTCTGTGTTTCTGTGCCTTCATCCATAAAATGGTGATAATAATAGTACTTACAACATACATTGTTATGTATGAGGAATGAATAAGTTAATACATGTAAAATGCTGAGAATTGTGCTTGAAACATGGTAAATGCCACGTATTTGCTGTTTTATTGTTAAGTATAGCTAGCAGACTAAGGTATTCATCAGTATGATATGATTAAAAACAAATAAAATTGTACTTGAATAGACTTCACCTTTGGCTGGGTTTCCTTAGATATGTGACTAATCACAGCAGGAGGGCACAGATTTGGTTATTGTTCAAGAGCATCTATCCAAACGCTTCTCAAACTGGTTTTAACAGAAGACTATTCCAGGAGATGGTAAATAGGTGGTCCCAGAAAAGTTTTTCCCTGCAGCAGACAAATTTGTTTGTTCAACCAATAAACGCAATTTAATTGATTTCTTGGCTCCAGAACTTCTCAGTCTTTCATGCGATATGCGCATCATGAACCCCAGAGAGAGATTTGGCATGCAAGGTTTACCGAGTCTGTTTGAAAGCAGAACCTTTTGTTCTTGGAACTCTAATATATCCACTCGATTCCCCAACCTGTGTTTCAGAAGGGATGCTAGTAGACGTTACTTGGCAATTGACAGAATGATTATTATGCCAAGTAACATTTAAGTTCTGCCCTCCCACCCCCTAATTGGCATAAACAAATTATATGGTATTGAGGAAATGATTCGTAAGTGGGGAAACCAATGAGTGGCTTCTAGATTTCAAAAACCTGTAAAATCAATAGATTGCCACTAATTTATCTCACCAAGAAAGATAATTCAAATGAACAGTCATTAATTATGAACATTATTCCATAAAAGAAAAGCATTTTAATAACCAAAAAAGCAAGGAATAATATAACTTAGGAACAAATGGCAATGATTTAAATTGAATATATTTAGCTGTATTAAAAAAAAAAATCACTACGTTGTCTGCATTTTTCTCATTTTGCCTTGGATCAATGAAAACTTTCTCTTGGTCTGTCATTTGGGACTCATCAATGTATCCAGCCACACATGGCACTTAACAAACTAACACTACGTATTTCAGATTCCATTTATCTTGCAATAGATTGCTTTTTTCTTATTTATTTCCCCCACTGTCACCGTCATGGAGTCCTGCATGTCTGGGCTACCATCATGCGCAAAGAGATGGTACTTTCATCTTGCAGGTAGGCTAGGAACACTGTGGTGGTGGGAGGAAGGGTAGACAGGGAAACAGGAAGGCTGCTCCAGGCTACAAACCACCCGGTGAACACATCTCTGTGCTGTTCTGGGAAGCTTCTCCTTGACCTACTTCCCAAGCTTAACACCATATCCTCTGGAAATCCCTTCTGTAATAAAAGAACACCCTCTCTTTCTCCAGACTCTTTACCGAAAGTATGCTGCCTTGCCTTAATTAAGACACAATTCTACCTTGAAGAGCTACAACCTCCTCTGCAGTCTTTCCAAAAGAGGTTATCTATTTCACCCACCCCATCTGGGTTAGAAGGTGGGGTCATTGTCCTCTTCATTCCCCAATATAATTTTCAGAATTTCTTGCTCTATCTCTGTATAAAACCTGGTTGAAACAGCGTCTTTCCAGGCTTCAGGAGCACTCCTCGATCCTGATTTTTCTCCTGCTTCTCTTACTTCTCAGACTCCTTCATAAGATCCTTTCTTTACCATCCGTTCAAATACAGCAGCCCTTGGTTTGACCTTAGACCTTACTCTTTCTCACTTTATATACTTTCCCTAAACATTTTCATCCACTCCCAGAGAGTCAATTATCGTCCATTCGCTGATGAATCTCCAATTTTTACATCTTCCCAAAAATTCTTTTCTGGGCTTCAGACCTGTATGTCCAACTGCTCACCCTCCCCCTGCATATCCCACAGGTTCCTCAAGCTTAACCTGTTCATAATTGAGCTCATTTTCTTCTCCCAAAACCCGTTTTTCCTATCTCAGAAAATGACCATCATCCATTCACTCGATGTTAAAACCTGTGGAACACTTTAACACTTTTTTTCTTCATCCTCCTGATCCCCAGAGCCAAAATCCAATTTCTTGTCTAAATCAGTCAACTTTACTGTCTAAATTTCTCTATAAATCTACTATTTTCTCTCTCTCTCTTTTTTTTTTTTTTTTGTACTAGCCTCTGCTTTTGTGCAAGTCACCATCATCTCTCGCCTGCCTAACTAGACTCACCCCTTTGGTATTCTCTGCACTCTGCAGAGTGATCTTTCTAACACTCAAATCTGATTACAGTATCCCTAAAACTCTTCAATGGCTTTCCCCACCCAAACTCTTTAACAGAAGGACAAGGTTCTCTATGATGTGATGCCTACCTACTTCTACAGCCTGTGCTGTCTCCCTCCATATCCAAAAACTTTTAGGGCCCTAAGAAGCCACACTCTCTTAGGACTCTGGGTCTTGTCTGAAACACTCCCCCCCACCCCCACCCCAACATACACACCACATCTCCCTTTGACTGGCTCATGTTCTCTCCTCCTTTTGGCCTCAGTTTGGATATCTCTTCCTCCAGGAAGCTTTCCCTGATGCCTCAAGATTGTGTTAGGTGCTCCCTATATGCTCATATAGCACCCTGCCCTTTCACTATTGTAGAATTTCCCCCTCAAAACAATTGTTTGCTTATTTGTTCATATCCCCCACAAAACTGTAAGCTCATGAAGACATGGACCATGTTGTTTTTATTAGCCATCATATCCCTTGGGCCTAGCACTTGGCCAGCTCATAATAGCCACTCAATAATAGTTTGACTAAAAAATGAATTACTGCATTTCATGACTGTTTTGGATTCCAAGTGTTCTTAATTAGTGGATATATCACTTGGGTCTCAAGAATAAATGGATATCACACTCAAATAGGATAATTTGGGGAGAGTTTACTTACAAAAGGATTATGTACAAATATGGGGTATAGGGGAACCACTAGGAATACTACAGTAACTTGTTACCACCCTTAGGCCAGAGGCAGTTGCTAGGACCTGGAAAGAAAAACAGTCAGGTAGAGTCAGCCACTCGAGAGGAGTGGTAGCCTTTGGTAAAGAGATACAGCCAGCTCAAGGCCACCTTCCTGATCCCCTTCCAGGGCTTTCCATTGACTAAACCCAACCAGTAGTCAGAAGGCAGGGAACACATTGATGGAGTCCTTCCAAGTGACTGGGTTCCACAGATTGTCTGGAGAGGGGGCCATCAGGATGGAACCAAGCTCCAGACCATACTCTGTGAGTTGGAGATGAGACTTCTCAAAAGGTGAGTGAGGACTCACGCTGTGTAATTTTTAAAGGAAGAAGCCCCATGAAGACGAGGGGAGCCCCAAAATTAGAGAGGAAGGCTAGAAACAGGAGTGTCTTTTCTTATGCTTTTCTTTTGGGCTATGGGGACAGATCCATTTAGTGTACAGTTTATAATGTTGCCTTTTCTTAGGTAAGAATTCCCATTAATCACATCAAGACTTCCTGATAATTTGGATTCACCTGTATAGGCTCATGTGGTATATTGTGGAGAATAAAGAACCAGAGCAGTACACAGGGATGTGGCCTGGCCTACATCCTCTTTCCTGTGACTGTCCACATGGTGAAGCTGCAGCCTATTGAACTAGGGCCAACCAGGTGTGAAGAGGGAGACAGCTGCCAGGTGGATGACTCAAGTACTGTGAGGCAAACCCACCTGTCAGTATTTCCCACGTGTTAAATAAGGAGACACTAGAAAAGGGTAGACTGTCTTCTGGGTGATATTTTTCACAATCAAGAGTGCAGACTTTGGAGTTGGACGGTGCAAATCCCTGCTTCACTACTTACTGACTGTATGATCCAAGACAAGTTAATTTATAAAAAGAGAATTGGGGTTAGCGTGGGGATTAAATGAATTAATAAAGACTTCAGAAAAATACCTGGCAGGCTGTTTTAGGCTGAATTCGCTAGAGAAGCAAACCCAGTAAATCATATAAATATATACAGAGAGAGAGATTCATACTAAGGAAATGGCTCACACAACTGTAGAGACTAGAACATCTCAAGTCGGTGGATCAGGATAGAGGCTTCTCCTGATTCATGTAGTTGGAGGGGCTGGTGAATCCAAGATGGGCAAGTTGGAGAGCAGGAGCCAGCTGCAGGATACAGAGCAAGCAAAAAGTCAGAAGGGCTGCTTATATTCAGATACAGGCCATATGCCCAAGGAAACTCCTTTTCAAGTGATTGGCTGCTCACAGCAGATCCCATCATGGGAGTGATCACATAGAAACACTGAGAATATTGGCCCAGCCAAGTTGACATACAACCTTAACCATCAAACACATAGCAAGTATTCAATAAATGTTAGCTATTATTTTTTTATTATTATTACTATGATTAAAAGCAAATTGGCTTTCAATTTCCTAAACACAATAAACTTCAAGAATTCTCCATGAATTTAGAGCAGCAGGTGGCAAACTATGTTTGTAACCAAATCTAGCCAGATGCCTATTTTTTTTTTTAATAACTTTTATTAAGCTTCAAGTGAACGTTTACAAATCCAATCAGTCTGTCACATATAAGTTTACATACATCTCACTCCCTACTCCCACTTGCTCTCCCCCTCTTGAGTCAGCCCTTTCAGTCTCTCCTTTCTTGACAATTTTGCCGGCTTCCCTCTCTCTCTATCCTCCCATCCCCCCTCCAGACAAGAGTTGCCAACACAATCTCAAGTGTCCACCTGATATAATTAGCTCACTCTTCATCAGCGTCTCTCTCCCACCCGCTGACCAGTCCCTTTCATTTCTGATGAGTTGTCTTCGGGGATGGTTCCTGTCCTGTGCCAACAGAAGGTCTGGGGAGCATGGCCGCCGGGATTCCTCCAGTCTCAGTCAGACCATTAAGTTTGGTCTTTTTATGAGAATTTGGGGTCTGTATCCCACTGATCTCCTGCTCCCTCAGGGGTCCTCTGCTGTGCTCCCTGTCAGGGCAGTCATCGATTGTGGCCAGGCACCAACTAGTTCTTCTGGTCTCAGGATGATGTAGGTCTCTGGTTCATGTGGCCCTTTCTGTCTCTTGGGCTCTTAGTTGTCGTGTGGCCTTGGTGTTCTTCATTTTCCTTTCCTCCAGGTGGGTTGAGACCAATTGATGCATCTTAGATGGCCACTTGTTAGCATTTAAGACCCCAGACGCCACATTTCAAAGTGGGATGCAGAATGATTTCATAATAGAATTATTTTGCCAATTGACTTAGAAGTCCCCGCAAACCATGGTCCCCAAACCCCCGCCCTTGCTGCGCTGACCTTTGAAGCATTCATTTTATCCCGGAAACTTCTTTGCTTTTGGTCCAGTCCAATTGAGCTGACCTTCCATGTATTGAGTGTTGTCTTTCCCTTCACCTAAAGCAGTTCTTATCTACTGATTAATCAATAAAAAACCCTCTCCCACCCTCCCTCCCTCCCCCGCTCGTAACCACAAAAGTATGTGTTCTTCTCAGGTTTACTATTTCTCAAGATCTTATAATAGTGGTCTTATACAATATTTGTCCTTTTGCCTCTGACTCATTTTGCTCAGCATAATGCCTTCCAGGTTCCTCCATGTTATGAAATGTTTCAGAGATTCGTCACTGTTCTTTATCGATGCGTAGTATTCCATTGTGTGAATATACCACAATGTATTTACCCATTCATCCGTTGATGGACACCTTGGTTGCTTCCAGCTTTTTGCTATTGTAAACAGAGCTGCAATAAACATGGGTGTGCATATATCTGTTTGTATGAAGGCTCTTGTATCTCTAAGGTATATTCCTATGAGTGGGATTTCTGGGTTGTATGGTAGTTCTATTTCTAACTGTTTAAGATAACGCCAGATAGATTTCCAAAGTGGTTGTACCATTTTACATTCCCACCAGCAGTGTATGAGAGTTCCAATCTCTCCGCAGCATCTCCAACATTTATTATTTTGTGTTTTTTGGATTAATGCCAGCCTTGCTGGTGTGAGATGGAATCTCATCGTAGTTTTAATTTGCAATTCTCTAATGGCTAATGATCGAGAGCATTTTCTCATGTATCTGTTGGCTGCCTGAATATCTTCTTTAGTGAAATGTGTGTTCATGCCAGATGCCTATTTTTGTAAATAAAGTTTTATTGGAACACTGCCACGGCCAATCACAGCTGCTTTCGCTTGGCAGAGTTAAGGACTTGTAACAGAGACAGTATGGCCCACAGAAACGAAAATATTTACTATCTGGCCCTTTACGGAGAAAGTGTACTAACCCCTGGTTAGAAAATGAAAAGTGATAACTCGAAAAAAATTATATAAAACTGTTTTTTATTCACAAGAATATATGTCCAATTACAATGCATAAAACTTTTTTTCAAATAAATTTTATCAGTTATTGCTCAGTACTTAGAAACAAGTATAAAGAATGTTCTTCATCCATATTCTTCTTTTTGTTTTGCCTAGACTAAAAAGAGAAGCCTGAAATATGATTTCCAAACTGAATTTTAAAGATGAAGTTTCAAAAAATTCCTTTTTGTTTGGTTGAATGTGTATAACTTTGCTCACAGTCTGTCTATGGCAAATTAGTTCAATAAGTTATAGCCCTGGTAGCACAATGGATAAGAGCTGGGCTGCTAACCAAAAGGTCAGCAGTTCAAATCCATCAGCCATTCCTTGGAAACCCTCTGGGGCAGTTCTACTCTGCCCTATAGGGTCGCCATGAGTCAGAATCTACTCGACGACATATAACAACAATAAGTTAGAGAAGGGTGCTACTGAAGTCAAAGTCAAGACTCTGACCCCTAAATGGGGCTGATGTTTTTGTTCTATACAATGACCTTGAACACAGATCAACAGCCAATTCCAGTCGGCTCTCAATGATGCATGCAGGTGTTCACCACAATGATAACCTAAGAGAGACATTGGACCCTTCTAAATGCATCACTTCTGATATAATCGGTCAAGACACATACCCTCATATGGTGGTTCAGGGATATCCTGTTTACCTACAATGAATGACTTGTTTCCATGGACCACATTAATGTGTGGCTGATCTGATAGGCAGAGTCAGCTGGAGATGGAAGAATTATTAAGCTACTTAAAAACCCCTCTGCCAACAATCTGCCTATCCTTTATTGCAGTGTTTTCTCAACCTTTCCCTACTTTATTAATTGCTACACGTTCCTGACCTTGACTTGGCAAATTTGGCTTTGTTTTCTAAGTCTTGATTTAAACTTCAGAGGTAACATTCTCCTGATCTCCATCCTTCCTAGATTCTCTTCTCCATGTTTTTATACAAACCTGATAACCTGACCCTGAATATTGTTACTTTCTTTGTTACTTGATTTAGGAGATAGGGATGAGCCCCACCCACCAATGAAAATGGAAAACATTGTATCAGTGCAAACAGGATTAAATGTGGAGATCAAGTACTAAGTACTGTGTGTCCTAAATTCATATTGTGGTCAGTATTATATCCATCATCAATCTTCAATAAAATATGCATGTAAATTCCATTTACGAAAAGAGACATTTGGGAAAATGCTTTATTTCTGTAACACAATGACCTGTCTCTTGCCAAACGCTTCAAGAGTTGATATTCAATTAATGTATTTGGAACACATGATTGATTAAACACAGCAACAGTATTAAGTTCTAACTTTGTTCTTTTGCCAGTTTTGAAGTTCCATAAGAGCAAAGGATTTAATGCTCATAAAAAAAATAATAATAATGCTCATAGTAACTAGATAAAACCACTGCTCATGTATGTTTGTCTGCTTTGTCTCCTTGAACGTGTCCAAATCTGCATATGTAATCCAAGTCAGGTGCTGCAATGGACATACATTCTCAGTTCAGTAAATCATTACAGACACCTGCATCACTTAATGTTTTCTAATCTGTATTAGCCATAATTAATTACTTTATTAAATACACTTATTTTCCACAGAGCTGTGCTTGATAATAATAAAGCATAATTCAGAAGATTGGCCAACAAAATAAACTTTATTCCTTGAGCTTACCACACCTTAAACCTTATGCTTCTCAAAATTCCTTTTGAATTTTACTCTCTAAACAAATTTCTTCTTAGAAAACAAAAATTCTTTATTTGTTGAATTTTATTTATTTCACTTGTTTGGTTTTTTGGCCCAATCTTTTAAAGCAATTTCTGCCTTTCCAATTCCCAAAACCACATAAAATACCAAAATATTTAATTCCTTTGCTTCTGAGGTACTAGAAGAATTAAATTAAATCACTGTATTCTTTGGTTCAATTAAAAATTTGTTGGGGGATTTACAACAAATATGCTTCTTTTGTCCTCAGTCAGCTCCCAGTTATCCTCCATAACTACTCCCTCGGGCTGAACTGATGATGAGATCTCCTGCTTCAGATAAAATACACTTCATATTGCCTCCAACCAACTCCAGTACTCTGTACTATCAGTTGTTCTCTCTCCACTCATTGAAGTCTTCCTTTTCATTAATTCCCATCAAACTACAAACAGGCTTAAATTTCTCTGATCCTAAAATTTAACAAATAAAGACATAAAAATGAAAAGTAAACCATGGTTTTTCTACGTACTCCTCCTCAACGTACATCCTTTCCTTTCCTTGTTTTAACTGGCATACTTCTTAAAAGTAGGTTATCTCTACTGTTCTACTTCCAATGATTTCTTCCCTATCATTCTACAGACATTATTTTGGTCCTCTTTCTAGTCGATGTTTCCATGGTATTTGATATAGTTGAACACTCCCCAATGTTGGGAAGAACCTCCATTTTTTTCTGGTTTCATGTAGAGAGCCACCAGAGTAGCACTTCCTTTGCCCTCCACGGGGAGGAGTGAATTTTCTTACTGATTTCTTGAGTTTAGGAGGAACTCTGCTTGCCTTTGCTTCTCAGCCTCTTCTGTGCAGTGAACACATTCTTCCTTGCTCTCCTTGCTGTAAGACCCTCTAGTTCTTTTAGCCAGCTTGCTTGACTAACAGACCTAAAGACACAGCCTTCAACCTAACCTTTATCAGTAATAAAAGCAATTGTTTTGGTCTCTATTTGCCTCTCAGTTGGTTCCAAAGTCAGTGGGATAGAGGGGTGTTAGTTATTAGCACCTCGTCCCCAAACTCCAAAACCCACTTCTTCAGAAGCCTCCTATGGCTTTTAGATATTTCTTCTTTGCACGTACCTACAGGTACTATATTGTGGCACAAATCACACTGCACTTTAAAACATTTTTCTGATTACTTAATTGTTTTGTAGAAAAATTTTTAAATAAACGTAATATAAATATCTGTAAACTTAGACCCAGAAATTTAACAATCTGGAAATTTCTTTCTAGGGGTATAATAAAAATACATATATATTTCTTTTCCATATTAGAATCAAACTTAATATACTTTAGTATCTTGCTTATTTTTTAATTTTTAGTGACCATTTTTCCATATCATTAAATATTCTTTTAGAATGTGGTCTTTAGGAGCTGTTGTTGTTGTTGTTAGGTGCCGTCGAGTCAGATCTGACTCATAGTGACACTATGTACCACAGAACGAAACACTGCCTGGTCCTGCGCCATGCTTACAATCGTTGTTATGCTTCAGCCCACTGTTGCAGCCACTGTGGCAATCCATCTCATTGAGGGTCTTCCTTTTTCCTGCTGACCCGGTATTTTACCAAACATCATATCCTTCTCCAGGGATTGATCCCTCCTGATAACACGTCCAAAGTGTATAAGACGCAGTCTCACCATTCTTGCTTCTAAGGAGCATTCTGGTTGTGCTTCTTCCAAGAGAGATTTGTTCATTCTTTTGGCAGTCCACAGTATATTCAATATTTTGCGCCAGCACCACAATTCAAAGGCATCAATTCTTCTTTGGTCTTCCTTATTCATTGTCCAGCTTTCGCATGCCTGTGATGCAATTGAAAATACCATGGCTTGGGTCAGGCACACCCTAGTCTTCAAGGTGACACCTTTGCTTTTCAATACTTTAAAGAGGTCCTTTGCAGCAGAGTTGCCCAGCGCAATGCGTCTTTTGAATTCTTGACTGCTGCTTCCATGGTGTCGATTGTGGATCCAAGTAAAATGAAATCCTTGACAACCTCAATCTTTTCTCTGTTTATCATGATATGCTTATTGATCCAGTTGTGAGGATTTTTGTTTTC
This sequence comes from Loxodonta africana, assembly GCF_030014295.1. Lineage (NCBI taxonomy): Eukaryota > Metazoa > Chordata > Mammalia > Proboscidea > Elephantidae > Loxodonta > Loxodonta africana. Next base: position 62,690,939 of record NC_087349.1, on the reverse strand, counting down.
TTTATATTTAGGTGTAATCCATACTGAAGGCTCTCCTCTTTACTTTCAGCAAGCAAGGTTGTGTCATCTGTATAAGGCAGGTTGTTAATGAGTCTTCCTCCAAACCTGATGCCCCCTTCTTCTTGATATAGTCCAGCTTCTCAGATTATTTGCTCAGCATACAGATTAAATAGGTATGGTGAAAGGATACAACCCTGGCGCACACCTTTCCTGACTTTAAACCAATCAGTATCCCCTTGTTCTGTCCGAACAACTGCCTCTTCATCTATTTAAAGGTTCCTCGTGAGCAGAATTAAGTGTTGTGGAATTCCCATTCTTTCCAGTGTTATCCACAGTTTTTTATGATCCATACATTTGAATACCTTTGCATAGTCAATAAGACACAGGTAAACATCCTTCTGGTATTCTCTGCTTTCAGCCAGGATCCATCTGACATCAGCAATGATATCCCTGGTTCCACGACCTCCTCTGAAACCGGCCTGAATTTCTGGCAGTTCCCTGTCGATGTACTGCTGCAGCCATTTTTGAATGATTGAACATCGACTAATTCTTTTTTGTATAATGCCTCTGTATATTCCTTGCATCTTCTTTTGATGCTTCCTGACTCATTTAATATTTTCCCCATGGAATTCTTCACTATTGCAACTCAAGGCTTGAATTTTTTCTTCAGTTCTTTCAGCTTGAGAAACACAGAGCGTGTTCTTCCCTTTTGGTTTTCCACCTCTGGCCCTTTGCACAAGTCATTATAATACTTTACTTTGTCTTCTCCAGAGGCCCATTGAAATCTTCTGTTTAGTTCTTTTACTTCATCAGTTCTTCCTTTTGCTTTAGCTGCTCGACGCTCAAGAGCAAGTTTCAGAGTCTCCTCTGACATCCATCTTGGTCTTTTCTTTCTTTCCTGTCTTTTCTTTCTTTCCTCTCTTTTCAATGACCTCTCGCTTTCTTCATGGATGATGTCCTTGATGTCATTCCACAACTCGTCTGGTCTTCGGTCACTAGTGTTCAATGCATCAAATCCGTTCTTCAGATGGTCTCTAAATTCAGGTGGGATATACTCAAGGTCACATTTTGGCTCTCATGGACTTGCTCTGATTTTCTTCAGTTTCAGCTTGAACTTGCATATGAGCAATTGATGGTCTGTTCCACAGTCGGCCCCTGGCCTTGTTCTGACTGATGATATTGAGCTTTTCCATCGTCTCTTTCCACAGATGTAGTCAGTTCGATTTCTGTGTGTTCCGTCTGGCGAGGTCCATGTGCATAGTCGCCGTTTATGTTGGTGAAAGAAGGTATTTGCAATGAAGAAGTCGTTGGTCTTGCAAAATTCTATCATTCGATCTCCAGCATTGTTTCTATCACCAAGGCCATATTTTCCAACTACTGGTCCTTCTTCTTTCTTTCCAACTTTCACATTCCAATCGCCAGTAATTATCAACGCATCTTGATTGCATGTTCGCTCAATTTCAGACTGCAGCAGCTGATAAAAATCTTCTTTCTTCATCTTTGGCCCTAGTGGTTGGTGCGTAAATTTGAATAATAGTCGTATTAACTGGTCTTCCTTGTAGGCGTATGGATATTATCCTATCACTGAAAATGCTGTACTTCAGGATAGATCTTGAAACGTTCTTTTTGACGATGAATGCAACACCATTCCTCTTTGAGTTGTCATTCCCAGCATAGTAGACTATATGATTGTCCGATTCAAAATGGCCAATACCAGTCCATTTCAGCTCACTAATGCCTAGGATATCGAAGTTTATGCATTCCATTTCCTTTTTGACAGCTTCCAATTTTCCTCGATTCATACTTTGTACATTCCAGATTCCGATTATTAATGGATGTTTGCAGCTGTTTCTTCTCATTTTGAGTTGTGCCACATCAGCAAATGAAGATCCTGGAAGTTTTACTCCATCCACATCATTAACGTTGACTCTACTTTGAGGAGGCAGCTCTTCCCCAGTCATCTTTTGAGTGCCTTCCAACCTGGGGGGCTCATCTTCCAGCACTATATCAGACAATGTTCCACTGCTATTCATAAGGTTTTCACTGGCTAATGCTTTTCAGAAGTAGACTGTTGGGTCCTTCTTCCTAGTCTGTCTTAGTCTGGAAGCTCAGCTGAAACCTGTCCTCCATGGGTGACCCTGCTGGTATCTGAATACCGGTGGCATAGCTTGCAGCATCACAGCAACACACAAGCCCCCACCGTATGACAAACTGACAGACATGTGGGGGATATAGATACATAGATGTATAGATAGATATATAGATATGAAACACTGGTGATGTAGTGGTTAAGAGCTACGGTTGCTAACCAAAAGGTTGGCAGTTTGAATCCACCAGGCGCTCCTTGGAAACACTATGAGGCAGTTCTACTCTGTCCTCCAGGGCCGCCATGAGTTGGAATCGACGCGACTGCAGCAGATTATATATATATACATAAACATAAACAAACATATACATAAACATAAGCGTATACATATACATATACAAGCCCTGGTGGTACAGTGGTTAAGAGTTCAGCTGCTAACCAAAAGGTGGGCAATATGAATCCACCAGTCACTCCTTTAAAATCCTATAGGGCAGTTCTACTCTGTCCTATAGAGTCACTACGAGTTGGAATCGACTCAAGGGCAATAGTTCGGCTTTGGTAGTAGTGATTCTTTTTATCCTGAGGAGATTATACTCAATAGATGGTGCAGCTTAGACACATGGTGGTGCCTTAGAATTAAGAAGCCATGGTGATGTTTGTTTTATCACACTCAGTGATATACAGACATATAATATATGGTTGAGACTCAAGAATCTCATCTACACCACTTTTAATCTTTGTGCTTGGGGCAAGTTCTGTAACCTCTCTGGGGCTAATGATAAAATTCCTAACTTCTATGGGTGATGGAAAGATGAAATAAATTGATACACATAGTAAACTTAGTCTTTCACCAAGTTCATAGTAAATAGAAAATAAACGTTAGTTTTTATTATCATTTGGGGACCTTTTAAAGCATAATTTTTTTTTTTTTTAAAGCATAATATTTGTTTTTCTGTGCCACATGTCTGAACATTGTTTATAAATGTGCATGATCTAACTATCACGCAAGTTACAGAGAAAGTCTTGGGTTTTAAGTTTAGTCTTTTATTTACACACAAAAACCTCTATACGGCAAGAAAAAAAGTTTGCAATGAATTTTGAGCTCTAAATTTAAAAATAGTTAAATAAACTTAATTCAAACTGTCAAGTGTAATTCAGACCAAGAGTCTATGAAAATGACTAGCAAGAGAAAATAGCAGATCCCGAATGGACTTGATAAACACTCATTCAATACCACAAAATACTTATAGAAGGGGAAAGATGAATGATTTGATTGGGCACAGCGGTTATTGTTAAAGGAAAATGAAGTAAAAGAAACTGAAATATTTAGGTTCCTATCAAGAAGTGATGAAAGCCAGCTGTGGAAAAAGACTCTGTAAGGAAGAGTTTCTGTATTGCAAAGGAAATAGCTGTACAATGTCAAGAAGGGGATCCGTAAAATGGAAAGCAAGGAAACCCACCACAAGAAGATGTCCTATTCATGAAAGAATTATTCACGTATAAATTCAATATCTTCTTACTGTGCAGTGGTTTTAAAAATTTGTGTCATCACTGTTATGAATTTGCCACCCAACTTTTGTGGTTGTCTCATTAATTTTAATATTTGTCTTTAAGAACATCTCTTGGGCTTCCAGGAATGTATTATGGCATGTCTATCATTCTGCACACTGTATTTACTTGGTTGGGATGGAGATGGAAGCCATATCTATGACAATTTTCACAAGATAATACCTCCATGCTAAAAGCTGAAAGTCTAATGTCTATGACAATGATAAATCAATTATTTGAAATTATTCTTAATACATATTTAAATATTGAAAAATTATTTTAACACTGGCAGACATAACTGTTGACATCACCTTTCTTGTAATAAAAATAATAAGGGTGATGATGTTGATGATGACAGGAACTAGGTATTATCACCTGAAATGTTTCTCTGGTTTTTAAAAATATTTTGAGGTTTAGCTACAAGACCACTCAAATGCTTTTCTAGTAAGATGTGTGACAACTTAAAAATGAAACTGAGTAAAAAACAGCCACTGCTGAGATTTGTGCTCCTTCAAACTTCAAATGTTTTAAAGCAGCATTGTGGATTGGAAAGCCAGCGGTAAGCAAATTGAAACTAGCTGATTTCAGATATTCATCAACAACATAAAATACTTTGGAGTCTTAAACATCAGGCTAGACATCTCGAAGGAACAGACAGTCTTGCAAGATTTCCAGGACTTCCTGTGTTCAGTTAACCCAGCAATGCCACGAGATGAGCCTTTCTTGTTTATTTCTGTACTTCCACTTCCTGCCAAGTGCTGTTAACCAGCGAATTCAGAGGTGCAGGAACATTTAGATAAACTCAAAGTGTGTATAATTATGCATTTAATGCCCCCCCAGCAGGTTCACTTTCTTTAGAGATTTCTGTGGCTTTCATTGCACTCAAATTGGCTGGCAGAATTTTAATTTTAATTCGAAGGTGATTACCACCACCTCTCTCATTTCCCTAAGAGTTTAAGGCAAGGTAATGTTCTTTCTTAGAGAATAACAACAAAAACAGTATACTTTACCTAACAGTGCTTTATGCCTTATACCGGTGGTTCTCAATGTGTGGCCCCCCCGGAAGCAGTTTCAGCATCCAATGAGAACTTACTGGAAATGCACATTCTCAAACTCCATACAGACTTACTGGGGTAGACAGATAGACAGACAGATAGATAGATAGCTTCCATGGAGTTGATCACAACTCATGGAGACCTTATGTACAACAGAACAAAATGTTGCCCATTCCTGGTCATCCTTATGATCACTGGCATATTCAAGTACATCCTCGAGGTTATTTTGCCAGTCCATCTCACCAAGGGTCTCCCATGCCCATGTAGGCCCTCCACTTCACCAAACATGATATCCTTCTCCAGTGATTCATCCCTCCTGATGACACGTCCAAAGCGAGCAAGTCAGTGTTCTGTCGTGACCCATATGGTATTCATTGGCTGATTTTCAGAAATAGATCACCACCAGGCCTTTCTTCCTAGTCTTTCTTAGTCTGAAAACTCTGCTGAAATGTGTTCACCATGGATGACCCTGTTGGTATTTGAAATACTGGCAGTACAGCTTCCAGCATCACAGCAACATGCAAGCCACCACACTAGGACAAATTGACAGACCACTGGTGGATTATTAGGGACCAGCAATCTGTGTTTTAACAAGTTCTCCAGGTGATTCTGATGCGCACTTGAGTTTGAGAACCATTTGCTTACACGATCACTTCATAAACACTATCTCACTGAATTCTCAAAACATTGTGAGTTTGGTAGTATTATCCCCATTTTAGGTGGCATGGTGGTTAAGAGTTTAGCTGCTAACCAAAATGTCCACAGTTCGAATCCACCAGGTGCTCCTTGGAAACTGTATGGGGCAGTTCTACTCGGTCTTACAGGGTCGCTACGAGTTGGAATCAACTCGATGGCACCAGTTTTTTTTTTCTTTTAACCCCCATTTTATAGGAGAAAACAAGGCTGAGAGAAGCTAAAATGGATTTCAAAGATCACATTGATAAAGGGCAGAGCTGAGGCCTGAATTGTGCTCTAAACCCACTGCTCTTTCTACATCATATTTACAGGCTCAATTAAAAGAGATATTTTCCTAACATGTACCCCTACCACCAGCGAGCCCTGGTGACACAAGGGTTAAGCTCTTGGTTGCTAACTGAAAGGCTGGCAGTTCAAAACTACCCAGTGGCTCTGTAGGAGAAAGACCCAGCAATCTGCTCCCATAAAGATTACAGCCTAGAAAACGCTACCAGGCATTTCTAATCTGTCACATGGGGTCAATAAACTTGACAGCGCCTAACAGCAACAATAACCCCTGCCACCATATAAATCTTGGGATATTTTACATAATGGCCCAACACAATGGAAATGTGCCTAACCTAATGGGTAAACAATAGTGAGTGTCTCTTTCATAGAGCTCCTGCTTGTTTTCCCCCTATTTATCCACAGAAGTGAAGCACAGAGAGAACCAGAACCTAAAAATGCTCATTTCATGTAACAGCAATGGTTCATTCCATCTGAACCTACCTCCAACTCTTCCATCAGAAGATTTTCTTGTTGTTCTTTCTGCTCCACAATGATGCAGTATAATTTGTAACAGCAGATGAGTGCAAAGAGCTTAAATGTCCATCAGAAAGGAATGGTTAATTAAATTTTGCAGCTGTCGTAAAGAATAAGGCAGTTCTATATGTATTCGTGGAAACCCTGGTGGGGTAGTGGTTAAGAGCTACAGCTGCTAACCAAAAGGTCAGCAGTCTGAATCCACCAGCCTCTCCTTGGAAACCCTATGGGGCAGTTCTACTCTGTCCTATAGGGTCGCTATGAGTCAGAATCAACTCGACGGCAATGAGTTTGGTTTTTGGTATGTGTATTCATATGGAAAGTTCGCCAAGATGCATCGGTAAGGGCAAACAGTAAGGTGCAGAACACTGTATATAGTGTGGTATCATTTGTATGATGGAAAAAAATAAAAGAAAAATTCACCCACATATACGTTTGTAAAAGCATGGAATTTCTCCTGAAGGATAAGTAAGAAACAGGCAACAGTGGTTTTGTTCAACTAGGGGAACTGAAGAGTTGTGCAGGTGGATTGTGAGCAAGGAATGAAGGGAGAGTTACTTTTCATCGTATATGCTTTTGTATTTTTTTGAAAATTCTTAAACCACAATTAAAATTAGTTCTTTTATTAGTACATAAAAAAGACAATTTTGAACACCCAAACATCCCATCTTCCCTCAATAATCAATTATGAATTCAACTCCAGGAAGCTTATAAATCTAGCCTAAACTACCTCTTAACGTAAATTCCCTGAATTTTGGTGAAGCTGAATTTATTCTTCTTAAACTTGAAGCACTGCTTCCTAACTCTAGTTTACTAGAAGTTGTTCTTAGGTCTATAATTCACAATTTTACAGAATGCATAGATAATTCATAAATCATTTTATTAACTTTAATCCTTAGCCCTACTGAATCAAGTACCTATAACCCAGACGTTGTCTCTGTTCTATTTCAACTCTGAAACACCATCTAGTGCTTCATTGCCTCCTCCACCTTCCCTCATCCTTGAAAATGAAAAAATACATCTTGACTCCTCATGCACCAGGGAGCAATGGCAATTCTGCTAAATGAGGAGATGGTTTAGATTCTTAAAATTTCATTGGCTATTTCTCTGTCTCCCTCTCTTGGCTCTGGCTCTGGCTCACTCTTGTCCATCCCTCAAAAGCTATAAAAACTCACAAATTCAAAATCCTCTAGCATACCTGGGTCATCCCTCTGAGCCTGGGGCTCTCCATCTCACTTCTTTTTTAATGCAGACAAACTGCTTCCCACACCTCCAACTTTGCATCTCCACTGGCCTAATACCCTTTAAATGAGCAAATATCCAATAGATAAAGAATGAGCTGTGAAGTATCCTCACAGTCAGATACCTTCTCTCAATGAAGAACTCCCCACTTAAACTACCACCTTCCTGCAAAAAATAAAAGCATGAGCAAAGGGAAAAGATGGGGGGGGGGGAACAGTCTGAATAATTAGTCATAAGAGCCAATGATAATTATGCAAACTGGAATGAGTAATGGTGAGTTCATTTAGAAGGGATGTTAAAAAATAATTCAAATAAGGGAATAAGAGTGGCTGCTATATAATGAAAAGTAAATGTGTTATTTCTGGAATATATAAAATTTTGAGTGATTCATAAGTAAAGCTTAGAAGGGTGTAGGAAGCAGGATATGGGCTGCATGGGCTGGTGATATTGGGAAATACCAATAAAACAGCACAGCATGACTCAAGGGAAAAAAAAGAAAGAAAGAAAAATGTGAAGGGAAAAATACAGTGACAGTAACTAGTTATACTGGGTTGGCTGAAGTAGCCCCACTTTGGGACGACCCGCCATCGTAAAAAAAAAATTCCTGAAAGTGAGTTACTTAATACGATCACTAATTGGTATCACTGATAATTTAAATCACCTAAGTTAAATAGGTAATATAGAGTTTATAAAATAATTCCGTTTTTTAGCACATAAAATATGGTGGCTGAGACTAGACTCACTCAGATCAGTATTTCAATTTATAAGCAAGGAGGCAGTTGACTGACTTTTCTACAGTGAACAAGTAAACCTACACAAGTAGAATAAGGAGATGAGAGAAGTGCTGGTTCTGATCTTCTCTTCTGCATAACTTTTCCCCAGTTCACCCTCAAGCCCATCTCAGCTCATCAGAAATATGACAGTGTTTTCTTCCGTGCTGTAACTTGGCAATTTGGAAGAAAACACCAGTAGAAAAATACAGAGACACTGTGATTGTTGGTATTAAGAGCATGGTTCATTTACTTTTTATCTTGGTTTTTAGCGTAACTTTGTTAAGCAACTTCAATTATCTTCTTTTTGATTCTCTCTTTTCTATTAAATAGGGTTAATAATTATTAAAAAAAATTAATAAAAAAATAACTCCAGGGTGTGGAATGTTGCACGTTTTATTGGCATTCCAATGTCATGAGTAAGCATTCCATGTGTTCGCTCCTTTCCTTTTAATTCAGCTTCTCTCAGGCTCAGTTTCCCACACATCAAGATCGTTTCCTACCCAAGTAGAACTGCCCTTTAGTGTTTCCAAGGCTGTCATCTTTAAGGAAACAGACCAGCAAATCTTTCTTCCTTGGAGCAGCTGGAAGGTTTAACCCACCAACCTTTTGGTTAGTAACCAAGCACTTAACCACTGCGCCACCAGAGCTCCTTAGGATCCCTTTCCACCATTAAAATTATTAGCCCAAAGAGCTTTTGTTTATGCAGTTACATCAATCTATATTTATGTCGTAGATAGAATTGTGTCCCCCAAACATGCGTGCCAATTGGACTGGGCCATGAGTCTCAATACCGTGTCCACCATTTTGTCATCTGGTGTGATTATCCTATGTGTTGTAAATCCTAACCTCTATGATGTTAATGAAGCAGGATTAGAGACAGTTATGTTAATGACGCAGGATTTACTCTATAGGATTAAATTGTATTTTGAGTCAATCTCTTTTGAGATATAAAAGAGAAAAGCAAGCAGAGAGGAGAGGAATTTCAAAAAAAAAAAAAAAGACTGTTTCCTACCTACCAACTTAATATGACCCTTCTTTAGCAGCTGAAGTTCTTCCATTATCTATGCAGGTGGTGGTCAATGTAGGTGAAATGCTCATAGTAAATTAATAAGCACCTTTTTTTTTTTAATAAAATATATCCTACTTGGATGTTCAAAATAAAAGCCCTGACATCTAAAAATAATTAAAATCACTAAAAACATAAATAATATAGCCTTAGGGAATTGAAAGTTTATTTAATAAACATTTATTAGTACACAGGGGAACCCTGGTAGCACAATAATTAAGAGCTCGACTGCTAACCAAAACGTCAGCAGTTCGAATCCACCAGCAGCTCCTTGGAAACCCTAGGGGCAGCTCTACTCTGTCCTAGAGGGTCCCTATGAGTCAGAACAGAGAAGGCAACGGCAACACGTCTTTTATTGTGTGTTAAGCTACGAGTCGGAAGCGACTCGATGGCGGTGGGTTTTGGGTTTTAAGCACTGTGCTAACCACTTTGCTGCCAATGATGAATAAAATGAAATTCCTGTTCTTGAGATGCTCTCAGTCTAGCGGAAAGAGATGAAAAAGCAAACAGATAATTTCAATACAATACGTGTTATAATAAGTATGAATAGAAAATTGTAAGAGGGTGGGGTCTACTAATTCTGCCTAAGACAGTGAGCTAAGGCTGTCAGCTAAGGCTCTCTATTTCCTCTTGAAGGCAGAGACAGACCTTGGGGGAGTATCTTTGACATGGAGGAAAAAGGGAACTAGGCTTACAGAAGCTGGGAATCCGGTGAGGGAGACAGATCGGCAGATAAATAGCTATGAGATTGGACTTTAAAAAAAAGAACACATAAAATGCTCTGGAAACACCAAAGGCAAAACAATTTATTTTGTAGGATCATGGGTGGTGGAGGGAACTGGGGACTCTGGTTAGTGAAGACAAGTGTAGTAGAAAGGGGGTGCTACTGGAGCGACATAGTAAAGATAGAGATTTTAAAGGCAGAGAAAGAACACAGATGAAAAATGAGCTTTCCAGGGAAAAGGAGAACCTTGAGCTTGGTTATGAGCGCCATGGAGAAGATTCTGGAGTGTGTAAAGGTATATGGGGGTAGAAGAAAGGGGAGTAATTAGAAAGCTAGACTTCGACACATTCTAAAGGGGGATAGTGGGACAAAGAATTCTTTTTGGCCTCTTGTCTCTGGTTTGTGAAAATAGCTCTTGGAATTTGCCAGAAATCAAGGGGCTGTTATAAAATAGCCAAGCAATACTTAAACATGTGTAAATGAGTAGGGGCTACGCAGGTCCCACCCTGGAAGCAAATCTCAGAAAGGGAGGGGGCATAATGCAGCCAATCATACATACTGATTCATGTCTAGGCATTAAGGCTCCAATTTTAAGGGACCCTGGACCTTGGAGTTCTCTCTTGGGATTACTGGAGTGTTGAGAACATCCATGATTGGGAGACAGCATGGAACATCCAAAGGGACAATGGAAGCCTCATGATGATACCACCTCTTCCAGACCTTATCTGATGCATCTCTTCACTTGTATCCTTTCTGGTTGTAATAACTGAATAACTGTAAGTATAGGTAAGAACCAACCAACCAACCAACTCATTACTGTCAAGTCCATTTCAACTCATAGAAAACCTATAGGACAGAGTAGAATTCTTAACCACTATACCAACAGCCCCCACGTGTCTGTCAGTTTGTCATACGGTGGGGGCTCGTGTGTTGCTGTGATGCTGCAAGCTATGCCACTGGTATTCAGATACCAGCAGGGTCACCCATGGAAGACAGGTTCCAGCTGAGCTTCCAGACTAAGACAGACTAGGAAGAAGGACCCAGCAGTCTACTTCTGAAAAGCATTAGCCAGTGAAAACCTTATGAATAGCAGTGGAACATTGTCTGATATAGTGCTGGAAGATGAGCCCCCCAGGTTGGAAGGCACTCAAAAGATGACTGGGGAAGAGCTGCCTCCTCAAAGTAGAGTCAACCTTAATGATGTGGATGGAGTAAAGCTTCCAGGATCTTCATTTGCTGATGTGGCACAACTCAAAATGAGAAGAAACAGCTGCAAACATCCATTAATAATCGGAATCTGGAATGTACGAAGTGTGAATCGAGGAAAATTGGGAATCGTCAAAAATGAAATGGAACGCATAAACTTCGATATCCTAGGCATTAGTGAGCTGAAATGGACTGGTATTGGCCATTTTGAATTGGACAATCATATAGTCTACTATGCTGGGAATGACAACTCAAAGAGGAATGGTGTTGCATTCATCTTCAAAAAGAACGTTTCAAGATCTATCCTGAAGTACAGCATTTTCAGTGATAGGATAATATCCATACGCCTACAAGGAAGACCAGTTAATACGACTATTATTCAAATTTATGCACCAACCACTAGGGCCAAAGATAAAGAAAGAAGATTTTTATCAGCTGCTGCAGTCTGAAATTGAGCGAACATGCAATCAAGATGCATTGATAATTACTGGCGATTGGAATGTGAAAGTTGGAAAGAAAGAAGAAGGACCAGTAGTTGGAAAATATGGCCTTGGTGATAGAAACAATGCTGGAGATCGAATGATAGAATTTTGCAAGACCAACGACTTCTTCATTGCAAATACCTTCTTTCACCAACATAAACGGCGACTATGCACATGGACCTCGCCAGACGGAACACACAGAAATCGAATTGACTACATCTGTGGAAAGAGACGATGGAAAAGCTCAATATCATCAGTCAGAACAAGGCCAGGGGCCGACTGTGGAACAGACCATCAATTGCTCATATGCAAGTTCAAGCTGAAACTGAAGAAAATCAGAGCAAGTCCTCGAGAGCCAAAATATGACCTTGAGTATATCCCACCTGAATTTAGAGACCATCTGAAGAACAGATTTGACGCATTGAACACTAGTGACCGAAGACCAGACGAGTTGTGGAATGACATCAAGGACATCATCCATGAAGAAAGCGAGAGGTCATTGAAAAGACAGGAAAGAAAGAAAAGATCAAGATGGATGACAGAGGAGACTCTGAAACTTGCTCTCAAACGTCGAGCAGCTAAAGCAAAAGGAAGAATTGACCAAGTAAAAGTACTGAACAGAAGATTTCAATGGGCCTCTGGAGAAGACAAAGTAAAGTATTATAATGACATGTGCAAAGAGCTGGAGATGGAAAACCAAAAGGGAAGAACACACTCGGTGTTTCTTAAGCTAAAAGAACTGAAGAAAAAATTCAAGCCTTGAGTTGCAATAGTGAAGGATTCCATAGGGAAAATATTAAATGAGTCAGGAAGCACCAAAAGAAGGTGGAAGGAATACACAGAGTCATTATACCAAAAAGAGTTAGTCGATATTCAACCATTTCAAGAGGTGGCATATGATCAGGAACCGATGGTACTGAAGGAAGAAGTCCAAGCTGCTCTGAAGGCACTGGTGAAAACCAAGGCTCCAGGAATTGATGGAATATCAATTGAGATGTTTCAACAAACAGATGCAGCGCTGGAGGTGCTCACTCATCTATGCCAAGAAATATGGAAGACAGCTTCCTGGCTAACTGATTGAAAGAGATCCATATTTATGCCTATTCCCAAGAAAGGTGATCCAACCGAATGTGGAAATTATAGAACAATATCATTAATATCACACACAAGCAAAATTTTGCTGAAGATCCTTCAAAAATGGCTGCAGCAGTACCTTGACAGGGAACTTCCAGAAATTCAGGCCGGTTTCAGAAGAGGATGTGGAACCAGGAATATCACTGCTGATTCCAGATGGATCCTGGCTGAAAGCAGAGAATACCAGAAGGATGTTTACCTGTGTTTTATTGACTATGCAAAGGCATTCAACTGTGTGGATCATAACAAACTATGGATAACACTGAGAAGAATGGGAATTCCAGAACATTTAACTGTGCTCTTGAGGAACCTTTACATAGATCAAGAGGCAGTTGTTCAGACAGAATAAGGGGATACTGATTGGTTTGAAGTCAGGAAAGGTATGTGCCAGGGTTGTATTCTTTCACCATATCTATTTAATCTGTATGCCGAACAAATAATCCGAGAAGCTGGACTATATGAAGAAGAACAGGGCATCAGGATTGGAAGAAGACTCATTTACAACCTGCAACTTGCAGATGACACAACCTTGCTTGCTGAAAGTGAAGAGGACCTGAAGCACTTACTAATGAAGATCAAAGACCACAGCCTTTAATATGGATTACACCTCAACATAAAGAAAACAAAAATCCTCACAACTGGACCAATGAGCGACATCATGATAAACAGAGAAAAGATTGAAGTTGTCAAGGATTTCATTTCACTTGGATCCACAATCAACAGCCATGGAAGCAGCAGTCGAGAAATCAAAAGACGCAGTGCATTGGGCAAATCTGCTGCAAAGGACCCCTTCAAAGTGTTGAAGAGCAAAGATGTCACCCTGAAGACTATGGTGCACCTGACGCAAGCCATGGTATTTTCAATCCCATCATATGCATGTGAAAGCTGGACAATGAATAAGGAAGACCAAAGAAGAGTTGACGCCTTTGAATTGTGGTGTTGGCGAAGAATATTGACTATACCATGGACTGCCAAAAGAACGGACAAATCTGTCTTAGAAAAAGTGCGGTCGGAATGCTCCTTAGAGGCAAGGATGGCAAGACTGAGTCTTACATACTTTGGACATGTTGTCAGGAGGGATCAGTCCCTGGAGAAGGACATCATGCTTGACAGAGTACAGGGTCAGCAGAAAAGAGGAAGACCCTCAACGAGGTAGATTGACACAGTGGCTGCAACAATGAGCTCAAGCATAACAACAATTGTAAGTATGGCACAGGATTGGGCAGAGTTTCGTTCTGTTGTGCATAGGGTCGCTATGAGCTGGAACCGACTCGATGGCACCTAACAACAACAACATGCCACCAGGGTTTCCAAGTATAGGAAATATTCTCTGTGAATTTTGCAAGCTGTTATAGAGAATTAATGAACTCATAGGGGCAATGAGACTCTGACTTAGCTTGGGGTAGTTAATTCAGTGGAGGGTTGTGTAGGCAGTTATAAGGACAGAGTTCTAACTTGTGAAGACCCAGCTCTGGATGGCTAGATGACAGAGAAAGTCTGCCTGGGCAGTCAATGAAGAAGGATATAATACTTCTAGATTGGGGGCGGGGGGGGCGGGCGGGGGGGAACGCTGGTCTGAAGTACAGAGAGTTGTGCAGATTCCTGAGCCTATGGCTGGTACCCAATGACCTGGCTCAGGGTGGCTAGGGATGAAGTCTCACCTAGCTCTAGGTGGTTAGGGTCAGAAAGAGAAAGTGTCACAGAAGAAGGGGCTGGAGACAAAAATGGAGATGTGGGAAGGTGAAGTCTGAATCCATTTCTAGCTGGGAATTGGATTCATACTCATCCTTGCCACACAGTGATAAAAGTGGAGGTTAGCTACCTTGCTTCTTGATTAGGGTTGTAGGGATCATATGCTGCACTAAGGAGTCAGGACTAGAGTATATCTTGTAGGTAATAGGAAAAATCAAAGAAGGTCTTTAATCCTGGTAGTGACATGGTCAGAACTAGTTCTAGAGCAATGACTAGGGGAAAGTCTGGTACAGGCTTCCAGGTATGACATGATGTGTTCCAATCTAGACTGGGGCAGTGGAATGAAAAATGAAGAGGCCAAAGAAGGCTTTTTAGGAGGTAGAACTGAGATGAGGTGAGACGATAAGAAACAGAGTCATTGCTCACTCTTGGGCATCTGGGAGAATGGTAGTGTCCTGACTAAGAAGAAATCTGTGTGAACAATTCATAGAAATTGCACCATAACCTCTAGCGTGTGTTGGTTGAATTTTGAGATGCCTGAAGGAGAATTCCTATGAGCAGCTAGAGATGCAGATCGAGAGCTGGAGGATGAGCAGGCCTGGAGATGGAGATGAGAATCCCAAGCAAATGAAGTGCATGAGATTGCCTGTGGAGAAGGACAAGAGAGAAACTCGACTTCTAAGGCATGGACAGTGAGAGATGAAATAGGGGAAGAGACATAGATCCCTCAGAAGGATACAAGGGGGACCAAGAGAGGGAAGGGAAAAGAACTCAGAAGAGAAGACATTCTTCTACTGGAGAGAGTAATGGTTAGTAACCAAAAACCAAAAAAAAAAAGCAAACCTGTTGCTGATGAGTCAATGTTGACTCATAGCAAACCTACAGGACAGGGTTGAACTGCCCCAGGTGGTTCCCAAGGAGCAGCTGGTGGATTCGAACGGCCAACCAGTCATAGCTCTTAACCACTGTACCACCAGGGCTCCAATGGTTAGTGGAATATGTCAAAAAAAAAGGTAAGTGGGAGGAGAACTGAACAGTGTTCTTACCTGCCCAAGTGTTTGATGAGAACAGCA
Organism: Loxodonta africana; assembly: GCF_030014295.1. Classification (NCBI taxonomy): domain Eukaryota; kingdom Metazoa; phylum Chordata; class Mammalia; order Proboscidea; family Elephantidae; genus Loxodonta; species Loxodonta africana. The sequence goes on along the minus strand of NC_087349.1, from coordinate 62,675,361 downwards.
GGGTGTGAATAGAAATCAGACAATGATGAATTAAAAACAAAACAGAAGCTGATAAATACAATAAGTCATGTGGACTACTTAAGAATTTGATGATGAGGAAAAAGAGAAATGTAGGACATTAGCCCTTTAATAAAGCAAGCTGAACTGTTTTTGCCATTTTTTTTTCTTTAATCTTGAGTATCTGTGTAGCTAGAAGAGAAGGATCAGTCAAAGATAGCATGGGATGAGGGGAGATATCTGATGAAGTGAGATCTGAGCAAGGGTTGAAGACTGACATTTGGAAAGGGGTAGAAATTTTTCTTCTGGAATAAGAGGTAGGAACCGGCTTAAGTCTAAAGAAGTTTGAAGATGACAAGGGAAGTAAGCTTGGGGAGTTTATGCCTAGCAACCTCATCTTTCATACAGAAGCAGCTGAATAGAAATCTATGAGCGTGAAGTGAGAGTAAATATGCTGAGGAAGAATGTCGTCAATAAATACCAATATCTTGTTAGTTCCTTTAAAAAATACTGCTTCACTTTCTTCAGTGGGATACCTAGTCTTATCTCAAGAGAGGTGGTTAAACATAACTGGAAAACTCAGAGTATAAACTTCTAGATGACCGAGTTACACATAGCAGGAACTAACATCCAGCTTACACAGATCTGTTTGGGGCTCAAGAAATGTATTTGATAATACCTCCTTTAAGTGACATTGGGACAAATACTGGGTAGAGAATTTAGAATTTATTTGGAATAAAATATTCTGGTACTTCTTGTCTTACAAAGCAAAATAACAAACAAAAAGTTGGACCTTTCCCTAGTATGGGAAAGATGCTAAGCCTAGCAGAGAACTCATGTCTCTCTTCAGCCTTATTAGAAACTCAAACCACTGATTATCATCTATGGTTCATATTGCATGATTGCTCTGAACAAATGAGCCACAGACACAATCATAAAAGAAAGACATCAGACTAGATAAACTATCACTTATAAAGAATTAATAGTAGATAAGAACTACTTTAGGTGAAAGGAAGGACAACACTCAATACAGCAGAGGTCAGCACAACCGGACTAAACCAAAAGCAAAGAAGTTTCCTGAATTGACTGAATGCTTCGAAGGTTAGCAAAGCAGGGGCAAGGGTTTGGGGACCACGGTTTCAGGGGACATCTAAGTCAACTGGCATAATAAAATCTATTAAGAAAACATTCTGTATCCCACTTTGAAGAGTGGTGTCTGGGGTCTTAAATGCTAGCAAGCAGCCATCTAAGATGCATCAATGAGTCTCGACCCACCTGGATCAAAGTAGAATGAAGAACACCAAGGACCCAAGGTAATAAAGAGCCCAAAAAACAGAAAGGGCTACATGAACCAGAGACTACAGCATCATCCTGAGACCAGAAGAACTAGATGATGCCCGGCCACAACCGATGACTGCCCTGACAGGGAACACAGTGGAGGACCCCTGAGGGATCAGGGGAACAGTGGGATACAGACCCCAAACTCTCATAAAAAGACCAGACTTAATGGTCTGACTGAGACTAGAAGGGTCCTGGTGGTCATGGCCCCCAGACCTTCTGCTGGCCCAGGACAGGAACCATTCCAGAAGCTAACTAGTTGGACGTGGATTGGACTGGACAATGGGTAGCAGAGCGATGCTGAAGAGGAGTGAGCTACTTGGATCAGGCGGACGCTTGAGATATGTTGGCACCTCCTGCCTGGAGGGGAGATGGGAGGGTAAAGGGGCTTAGAAGCTGACAAAATGGACACGAAGAGAGTGGGAAGAGGGAGCGGGCTGTCTCATTGGGGGAGGGTAATTGGGAGTATTTTTAGCAAGGTGTATATAAGTTTTTATGTGAGAGACTGACTTGATTTGTCAACTTTCACTTAAAGCACAATAAAAATTATAAAATAAATAAAAGAATTAAGACAGCCATGTTGTATGCTAACCATCGGCTCAAGGACCTCTGGTCTGATGTCACTACTCTCCAGAGGCTACTTAATCTCATTGAGACAAGATAGCCAGCCTAATTGATATAGAAAATGAAGGCCCTTTGATCTTCTATCAGACAGCGTCAGACTAAGAGAAGGATCCAGCAGGCAAGATGACCACCTTCCAAAGGAGAATTAACACTACAGGAAGAAAAGCAGTAATATCTTACTTTGGTTTACTTACTTAAAGAAGGATTGAAAAGTCATAAATTCATTCTAGTGAATGGATAAGGTTTGTATGCTCTTAGTGATAAAACACAAACAGTATTGTTGCTATGAAATCTTTCAAATTATCAGTTTGAAAGATAAGTATTATATTAGTGATAGAAAACACAATGGAAGCATAATAAACGTAACAACACCTGCCTTTTAGTACTTAACTGTAAAAGACATGTGTTTGTCAAGTCAACCTTTACTGCCACAATTTACTGTCCCTGTTGTTATTCTTGTTAAAAAAAAAAAAATGTTAGGGCCCATTAAGTCTGACTCATACTGCCCCTACTAAAGAATTTTCTAGAAAGGATTTTGTGTCATGATTTATAGCATTCACGTGGCTTTGTAAATAAATTAGGTAGCTACACATGCAAGAAAGCAGCTTTGCAATAATCAGAATACCTAAGACTATACTAGTGCGTCTGTAAAGTTATCATACCATTATTCCTATGCCAGGAAAATCGTATGTACACATTAAAATCATTATATCAGTTATATTTTACATACTTAAAATAATGGTGGTTTTTCAAAAACCAGTTCAAGGGCTGAGCCAATATTGAAAGCTTCTTCAAGGTTGGCCAATGTGCTCTGTTCTTGTGACATGGTGACAAACTGGCAATAGACTGGGCTCAGTTATATCTGACACCCCCAGATCTGTGCAAAAGTGATAAGAGTTGCACTGAAGACTGAATTCAAAGCAAATGCAGAACAAACTTCTGGCAGGTATGTAAAAATTGTGAAAGTGAAAAAGGAAGATCTACCCTGACCAAAGTTTGAAATGCTGTATCTTCAAGGTGAAGATGTGTGGGCACATGTTATAGCAGACTGAAAACAATCTCACTTCATGGAAAAAAAAAAAAATACTGTTTTGTTCAAAGATTGACACTGCCAATAAGTTCAGGTATGGTTTAAAAAAAGACTGACTATATGGGCAAGATTAAAAATTATAGTATTTAGTGAAAAAATTACAAATAACACAGCGTTTTTCTTTTCGATATAGATGATTGCTTTGAAAAGTTAATATGCTCTCTAGTTTAGTAGTTCTGCCAACTGGATCTCATTCCTGATGCATGTAAAAAGCCTAGGGTATCTGATATTTGGGCAAATGTATCCTTCCCACAATCTGACATTTTTAAAGCTGAGAACTATGAAGAAATACTCCAAAAGCAGTATCAGAAAGGACTCAAGGCAGAATATAAAATAACATTTTTCTTACCAGAGACTGCATCAATAATGATGAATAATCAAATCAACAATAACAAATTAATATTGATTTGAATGAGTCTAGAAAAACTTCTGGTTGTCTGATTATACATATTATATAAATGCCTTCAATTAAATTATGGTCCTCTTGGGATTTTTCTTCCAGTAATTTACAAGCACAGCCTTTAAACTTTTGAACTACTCAATTGTCTACTTCTGTTTCCTCATTAAAAAATTTAAACCCGTTTTCTGTTCCACCATCTTAAAGGTACCACAGAAGTTGTTTGCTGGACTCAGACTCACTTCCATTTTCCTGGAAAATCTAGCACCTGGTTTATGATTTTCCTCCACACCCTTATTCCTCATCATCACCTCTGACAACTTCAAAATTCAAAAATGCTAGGGGCCTAGCAGATACCTCAACTGTTCAGTCTGTAATCATGCTAACTGCAACCTTCCAGCTCTACCCTACTTCAGCCATGCACCAACAAGATCGCTCCCCAAATTTCATCATTACAGGCACTTGGAATGTCCATTCTCCATTCGAAACCCTGTATCTGCCACTCAACTGCTTGCCCACCGCTCTGCCTGCTCTCTGCTCACCAGGCTGTATAAACTCTAAACCCCTCATTATTTAATCCCTCCACTAAACCTCTTCTCACCCCTTTTTACTTCCCTCACTAACATCGAGGCTCCCATCATGTTTTCACGACTTACCATCCAAGTGGGCAAACCTACATCATACACACTGTCCAGTTTATCTGTTTATGCCCAAGAGCATTGCTGGAGAGAACTGGAACTGGCCTGGCTCACTATAACACAGTTGTGCTGGCTTCCACTGTGCCAGGAATGCCAACAGCAATCCCGTGATTCACTGCTGAAAACATTCTCCCCAACAGCTCTACACATATAGTTCTTGTCCACTGGCTTCAAACCTCCTGTGTTATTCCTGTATCATTCCTGGCAAAGAGTTCTCAAAGCAATTGAATATAACTGGCTCATCTCCCCTCCACTTCTCCTTAATACACACCCATTTTTTCAATTAACTTCCCTCAAATTCCACCTGTCTCAAAGGTATTTTACCACTATTTATATGACTTCCAATTCTATATTTTCGGCCTTGAGATTTCTCCAGAGGTCTAATGCCATAGTAACAGCTTCTTATAACATGCCCCAGTTCTTAATCCAAAGCTGGCACATAGTAGGCACTCACTAGATATTTATTGAATGAATGAATGTATAAATAAATGAATCTACACCTGGATATCCTAGTTCCAGTTCAACTCTAGATAAGTGAAATTACTGGTGGGGAAAGAAAAAAGGTCATTGCAGAGGAAGACTGTTTCGTTTTGGGGGAAAGGAGCTTTACTACTCCTTCTCCATCAGCTGTTGCTGTTACCTTCAACTCTATCTAGTCTTCGGATTTGTATTGATTTTTCAAGAAAGGTTTTTTGAAAGTATTTGGAACACAGAATCAGGCCCATATACCATTACTTTAAATGAAATAAAGACAACTTGATTGCACACACAACTGTGGCAATAGCTAAATGCATATTAAATATACAGTATACATAAAGTAACATGCTTATAAAATCATAAAGTACATAACGTCACGCCCTAATCCATCCTGATCATTAACATTCTTTTTGCTACATTCAAATTCTAGTAGCCTGGTGACTCCTGTGCTTTTTTCATTCTTCAAATGTAAAGGATCCTTAAACCAAAAAAACCATTGCTGTCAAGTCGATTTTGACACATGGCAACTCTAGAGGACCCTGGAGGACAGAGTGGAACTGCCCCCATAGGGTTTCCCGGGAGGGGCTGGGGGATTCCAACTGCTGACCTCTTGGTTAGCAGTTGTAGCTCTTAACCACTGGGCCACCAGGGCTCCATAGGATCCTTATGATAGCGTAAAAAATGAGCACCCACCACATCAATTCTATATGCTTTCTCACATGCTGTTTCTATTATGTATACTATTTTAAATTTCTTATGATTTTGTTTAAAATAAATGTTTTTAAATTGTAAGCTCTGTTTTTCTGGTTTCTTCATCTATGATTTTTTTTTCTCTCTCTCTAATGTGGAGGAATTCCAGGAAGCCCAGAAACAATATCTAACAAGATCTGAGCAGAGGAAGGAGAGGAATGGCAAATAAACATTTTCCAGTGTAGGGTTAGAAAGATATTCGATCTTTAAATGTGTTCAACAAATGGGTTTAATAATGCACATTTTGGTATAAAAGAGTTCACAACAGAAATATTTACTACTCAGCCGATTTATCCTGGGAATTACACAACATGGACCATTTTCAATAACTCTTTTCATTATAATGATTTCCTCCTGCTCAAGCAGCAGAGATGTACAAACGATTTTGGTCTAGAAATTTAGTATGTTGAGATACAAATGAATTAAAGAAAAATTAAAATAGAATCATTTTCATCACTTTTGGGCAATGTTCTACACTGTCTTTCTCAAGGTAATTTAGCCTACTTAAAACTTTCCAACTGAATACAAAATTGCTTTTAATTCAAAATTCATACAGCTAAACAACTTAAAAAAGCAGGTTTGTTTTAAAGGCATGGTGAATTAGTGGTAGATCAAAACAAAAGATGAAGATATATATTTTAGGAGACCAGTTGGTTTCTTTTAGTTATGCAATCTAAAGATCTTGAAGTGCCTGCTGAATCATAAAAAAAAAAAAAAAAACACTAAACATTATGTTTAATATGAGTCCCTGGGTGGCACAAAAGGTTAAGCACTTGACTACTAACCAAATGGTTGGTGGTTCGAACCTACCCAAAGGCACCTCGAAAGATAGGCCTGGTGATCTGCTTCTGAAAGGTCACAACATTGAAAACCCTATGGAGCAGTTCTACTCTGCACACATGGGGTTGCCATGAGTCGGAAACAACTTGATAGCAACCATTATGGATTGAATTGTGTCTCCCAAAAATATGTGTTGTAAATCCTCACTACGTAAGTCAAAAGAGGAAAGGACATTATTATCTGGGAATACACAGTGGAAAATTCCACTTCTTAAAGAATTTTGAAGTTACAAATTTTTTTCGGAATCCATCTAGCCATGATTTTTTTACAATTATTTAACACCTGCTATAAAAAAAAAAAAAATTTTTTCTTTTATAAGCCCTGACGAGAGCCCTGGTGGTGCAGTGGATAAGAGCTTGGCAGTTCGAATTCACCAGCTGCTCCTTGGAAACCCAATGGGCAGTCCTACTCTGTCCTCTAGGGTGCTATGAGTTGGAATCAACTCGATGGCAACTGGATTGGCTTTTTTGTTTTATAGTGGTTATAAATAACCTTATTTGGGAATGGGCTTTCTTTGTTACGTTAATGAGGCAGTATTAGTGTACTTAGTGTCTTAAGTCACTCTCTTTTAAGAAATAAAGGAGCAGATGAAGCAAGCAAGTACAGTTGTGGAAAACAGATGCCATGCCACCTGTGATCTCCAACGAACCAAGAAACAGAAGCTGAATAGAGACAAGAACATTCCCCCCAGGGCTAACAGATAGAGAAAGCCTTTCCCTAGAGCCAGCACCCTGAGTTTGGACTTCTAGCATCCTGAACAGTGAAAAAATAAGTTTCTGTTTGTCAAAGCCACCCACTTGTGGTATTTCTGACAGCAATAGATAACTAAGACAGAAACCAACAACACTTTTAATATAATGTTGTGCTTATTTAATTAATATTCTAACATGTCAATTCATGTAGACTATGTAAATGGTAACATATATATACTGTATAAAAGTAACTTTACTTAATAAAACTACTCAATTATTAAAACCTCTTCAAACATTCTGAATGAATAGAAATATAAAGTCATTCATTTAATCATTCATTCATTTATTACTGTATAAAAGTAACTTTACTTAATAAAACTACTCAATTATTAAAACCTCTTCAAACATTCTGAATGAATAGAAATATAAAGTCATTCATTTAATCATTCATTCATTTATTCAATAAATAGGTATTAGAGGTAGATGATGTTTAAGGTAGAATAGTAGGAGCTAACTCCGCAAGGAGTGTTACAAGTATAGAGGTAATTAAGATATATTTCCATATCCCTGCAATTTATAGTAATAAATGCTACAAAAGAGATGCTATAAAAATGCATAGAACGAAAGAAATTGGTGATAATTATTATACTAGTCTGGCAATTTAGTGATTTGAATTTTATGCTTTACAAAGCTGACAAAGCTGTCTGAATGGCAATCACATAAAGCAGCACCTTTATTCACGGTTTTATTCTTTTAGGATTTGTACACTCTGAAATTTTTACTACATTTGTCTAATTTATGGGGATCAAAAATTCAGGGGAGCACATATTGGGCATAAGGCACTAACCTGGGCACTAACTGTATACATTAAAATGAATGCAAACAGAAAATAAATGCTGACAAGTATGTGGAGAGATCAGAATGCTTATCTACTGCTGGTGGGTTGTTAAATAGTACAACCACTATGGAAAATAGTATGATGCTTCCTCAAAAAACTAGAAATAGAGCTACTTCATGATCCAACAATCCCACTTCTAGGTATATACCCTAGAGATCTAATAGAAGAGACATGCACGGACATATGCATACCTATCCTTATTGCAGCACCATTCACAACAGCAAAAAGATGGAAACAGCATAAGTGTCCATCGGTGGATGAATGGATAAACAAAATGTAGTACACACATACAATGGAATTCTAAGCAACCATAAAGAATGATGAGTCCTCAAACAACTTATAATGTGGATGAATGTAGAGGATATTATGCTGAGTGAAAGAAGTCAATCACAAAAGGAAAATATTGTATGATATCACTTTTATAAAAGGACAAGCATAGGTATATACACAGAGAACAATGTCCACCGGTGGTTACCAGGATGGGTGGGTGGGTGTGGAATCACTCTCTAGATAGCAGACACTTGTCATTTTTGGTGATGGGAAACACAACACCAAATGTGGGGTGAAATGTGCACAGCTTGACCAAAGTAAACAATGTCACTAAGATGCACACAAGGAAATTGGTGATTGCTATTGGAAACCCTCATAGCATAGTGGTTAAGAGTTAAGGCTGCTAACCAAAAGATCAACAGTTCAAATCCACCAGGCTCTCCTTGGAAACTCTATGGGGCAGTTCTACTCTATCCTATACAGTCACTATGAGTCAGAATCCACTCGATAACAATGGGTTTGGTTTTTTTGTTTTTGTTTTTGTTTTTTTAGTTTATGGCATATATAATTTTGCAACAACAGCAGCAATAATAAAAAAATATGTGTAGGTATATATGTATGTATGTATAGCTATGTATATGTGACTATATGTGTGTGTGTATATATGTATGCATATGCCTGTATGTATGTGCATACATATGTATTCACATATATAATAAAGCACATGGGGGCACAGTTATGGATATTTCTTAGACATAACCAAATATCTTGAAGGATTGGTCTTCTGGGTTTTAAGACCTAGGACCATAGTCTTATGGGAAAATTTGGTCAATTAGCATAATATAGTTCATAAAGTTTAAGTTCTACATTCTAGTCTGGTGAGTAGTATCTGGATCTTAAAAGCTTTCGAGTGGCCATCTAAAATACAACTATTGGTCTGTACTTATCTGGAGCAAAAGGGAAAAAAGGAAACCCAAGACTCAAAGAAGAAACTAGTCTGCAGGACTGTCTACATGAACTACAACCTCACATACCCTGAGACCAGAAGAACTAGATGGTACCCAGCTATCACTACCTGTCATTCTTATCAGGGCCATAGAGTGGAAGAAAATGTGGAACAGGTCCTCAAATTCTTAAAAAAAGCCAGACTTACTGGAAGGGTTGAGACTAGAGAACTTCCCAAGACTATTGCCCTTGGATACTCTTTAAGCCTTGAACCAAAACTATCCCCTAAAGTCACCTTTTAGCTAAATAACAGATTGGCTCACAAAATCAAGAACATCAACCATGAATATTGTACCCCTTCAAAAAATCATTTATATGAGACCAAATGGTCAACAGTTACTTTCAAAGATGGGAAGGTAAGAGAACAAGGAAACTAGATTACTAGAAAAGGACCAACCAGAACGGAAATAATAAGAATGTTCACTCATTGTAAAGAATCTAACCAATGTCACTGACCAATTTGTTTAGAAATTGTTGAATGCGAACCTAATCTGTTGTGTAAACTTGCATCAAAAACACAATAAAATACTATTTTTAAAAAAATGAACGCAGCATGCATGGTCCCTTCACTCAAGGGGTTCCTAATCTGATAGAAAAAAAGGGGCAACATATTTCCACTGAACGTGCTTTTCATTCCTTCCTACATTCTCGCCATGACTAGAATTTGAGCTTTATTGGACACCGAAGCAACCACATTATTTCATCAATACCCCTAGGAGCAGCAAGCAAGATAATTGGTTACGGTCAATTTTACGGTTAGCCCATGATTGTTGATAAGACAAGTCAGTGTCTTCTAAAGCAATAGGAGCTGCTGGTATAACTCACACAGGGCTTAAAAGCGCTGAGATGGCATTCCTAATCAACTCGAGCAACCAAATAGCATTTGACAAAGAGCTTCTGATCTCTTAAGCCAGGGCTGCTTGAAAGAGCAAAATTCTATACAGGAGGTGAACGATGTGAAAGATTTGCTTCTGGGGAACTCTTCCTGAAGACACAAGTTTCCTTCCAGAATTCTTACTTTGTGAATGAGAGCAGGAAGAAACAGCCGAAGAATGGAGGAGAGAACAGGGTGAACTAATGCAGAGCAGACTGTGCAGTCAATGAGAGAAGAAGTATAGAAGAAAGTAAGGAAAGGCAGAAATCAGGAGAAAGGAGAGTCGGAGAGAAAGAAGAAAGAAGGGAGGGAAGGAGGGGCAGAGAGGAAGAAGGAAAGAAAGAAGGTAGAGAGGAAGGAAGGAAGAAAAGAATAAGGCTGGACAATAGCAGCAGGGGCTCAAAGGGTGTGGTGGCTGTACCAGTTGGACACTGAGTACTGTTCAGCGGGATACAGTAAATCCTGGGCCAAGTGCCCAGGAACAAGGGCAGTAAAACTCTAAGAAGTAAGAGCTATTTTATCAGGAGAAATATTAGTAATAATCATAGCTAACCCATACTTTCTACGCATGAACCCCGTAAGTGGTTTACTTGGATTAACTCATTAGATCCTCACAACAGACAGCCCTATAAGGTAGGTAGTATTATCAAGCCAGATAAAGAAACTGAGACTCGGGGAAGTTATGGAACTTAGTCAAGGACACAAAGCTAACAAGTGGCAGAGCCTGAATTTGAAACAATATAGTCTGGCTCTAGTGCTTCTATTCTTAAGCAATATGCTACCTCTCGGAAAACCCTGGTGGTGTAATGGTTAAGAGTTCACCTGCTAACCAAAAGGTTGACAGTTCGAATCCACCAGGTACTCCTTGGAAATCCTATAGGGCAGTTCTACTCTGTCCTATAGGGCTGCTGTCAGAATCGACTTAACAGCAACAGGTTTTTGTTTTGCTTTATTTTGTTTTGTTTTATGCTACCTCTCACTGGGTCTCACCAGGCATGCAAGAACTTGGAATAAAAAGATGATGGGATGAGAAAACTACTGGAACTAATAGAAAGATTCAGCAGAGTGGCAGGATACAAGATAAACATACAAAAATCAGTTGGATTCCTTCCTATACACCAGTAAAAAGAATGATGAAAAGGAAATCACAGAAACAATACCACTTATAACAGCTCCTAAAAAAATAAAATATTTAGGAATAAATCTAACCAGGGATGTAAAGGACCTATACAAAGAAACTACAAAACACTACTACAAGAAACCAAAAGAGATCTACATAAATGGAAAAACATATCATGCTCATGGATAGGTAGACTGGGTATTGTGAAAATGACAATTCTACCCAAAGCAATTTGCAAATACAATGCAATCCGATCCAAATACCAACAACCTTCTTTAAAGAGATGCCAAAACTTATCATTAACTTTATATGGGAAGAGAAGAAGCCCCAGATAAGTAAAGCACTATTGAAGAAGAAGAATAAAGTAGAAGGACTCACACAGCCTGCTACTGGTACAATGACAGATACATTGACCAATGCAACACAATTGCAAACCCAGATGTAAATCCATCCACCTACGGTCACCCGATCTTTGACAAGGACCCAAAGGCCATCAAATGGGGAAAAGACAGTCTTTTTAACAAATGGTGCTGGCAAAACTGGATGTCCATTTGCAAAAAAATGAGACAGGATACATACCTCACACCATATACAAATACTAGTTCAAAATGGATAGAAGACCTAAATTTAAAGCCAAAAACTATGAAGTTCATAGAACAAAAAAACCGGATCAATGCTAGAAGCCCTAATACACAGCATTAACAGAATACAAACCACAACCGACAGCACACAAACACCAGAAGATAAGCTAGATAACTGGGATCATCTAAAAATTAAATACTTATGCTCATCAGAAGACTTCACCAAAAGAGTAAAAAGAGAAACTACAGACTGGGAAAAAATTTTGGCTATTACAAATCATACAAAGTTATAATCTCTAAAATCTACAAGAAAATCCAACACCTCTACCACAAAAAAACAAATAATCCAATTAAAAAATGGGCTAAGGAAATGAACAGACACTTCACCAAAGATGACATTCAAGCAGCCAACAGACACATAAGGAAATGCTCAAGATCGCTAGCCATTAGAGAAATACAAATCAAAACCACAATGAGATACCATCTCACCCTGGCATTACTGGCACGAGTCAATAAAACAAGAAATAAGAAATGTTGGAGAGGCTGTAGGGAGATCAGAACTCTTAGGCGCTGCTGGTGGGAATGGAAAATGATACAAGCATTTTGGAAAATGATATGGCACTTCCTTAGAAAGCTAGAAATAGAAATACCATATAATCCAGGAATCCTCCTCCTAGGAATATATCCTAGGGAAATAAGAGTCATCACATGAATAGACATACGCACACACATATTCATTGCAGCATTGTTCACAATAGCAAAAAGATAGAAATAGCCTAGATGCCCATCAACAGAGGAATGGATAAACAAACTCTGGTACATACACACAATGGAGTATTACGCAACAATAAAGAACAACGATAAATCTGTGAAGCATCTCATAACGTGGACGAATCTGGAGAGCATTATGCTGAGTGAAATAAATCAATCACAAAAGGACAAATATTGTATGAGACCACTACTATAAAAACTCATGAAAAGGTTTACATACAAAAAGAAACAATCTTTGATGGTTACAAGGGAAGGGAGAGGTAGAAATGGAAAAACACTAAAGAGACAACGGATAAGTGGTAACTCTGGTGAAGGGTAAAACAGTACACAGTACTGGGGAAGCCATCACAGCTTGTACAACACAAGGTAATGGAAGCTCCATAGACACATCCAAACTCCCTGAGGGATCGAATTGCTGGACTGAGGGCTGTGGGGACCATGGCCTCGGGGAACATCTAGCTCAACTGGCATAACAGTTTATAAAGAAAATGTTCTACATTTTACATAGGTGAACAGCATCTGGGGTCTTAAAAGTCTGTGAGCGGCCATCTAGGACACTCCACTGGTCTCACCTGTTTAGGAGCAAGGAAGGATGAAGAAAACTAAAGACACAAGGGAAAGATTAGTCCAAAGGACTAAAGAACCCCATCTACCACAGCTTCTACCAGACTGAGTCTAGTACAACTAGACAGTGCCCAGCTACCACCACCGACTGCTCTGACAGGGATCACAACAGAGAGTCCTGGACAGAGCTGGAGGAAAATGTAGTACAAAATTCTAACTGAAAAAGAAAGACTAGACTTGCTGGCCTGACAGAGACTGGAGAAGCTCTGAAAGTATGGCCACAGGACACCCTTTCAGCTCAGTAATGAAGTCATTGCTGAGGTTCACCCTTCAGCCAAAGATTGGACAGGACCATAAAACAAAATGAGACTAAAGGGCCACACCAGCCCAGGGGCAAGGACTAGAAGGCAGGAGGGGACAGGAAAGCTGGTAATAGGGAAACCAAGGTTGAGAAGGGAGAGTGTTGACATGTCATGTGTTTTTAACCAATGTCGTAAAACAATATGTGTACTATTTAAGGTGAAACTAGTTTGTTCTATTGATTGAACATGCAATCAGGATGCATTGATAGTTACTGGTGAGTGGAATGCAAAAGTTGGAAACAAAGAAGGATTGGTAGTTGGAAAACATGGCCTTGGCGATAGAAACAATGCTGGAGATTGAATGATCGAATTTTGCAAGACCAACGACTTCCTCATTGCAAATACCTTCTTTTACCCATATAAATGGCAACTATACATATGGACCTTGCCAGACGGAAGACATAGGAGTCAAATCGACTACATTTGTGGAAAGAGACGATGGAAAATCTCAATATCATCAGTAAGAATGAGGCCAGGGGCCGACTGTGGAACAGATCGTCAATTGCTCATATGCAAGTTAAAGCTGAAACTGAAGAAAATCAGAGCAAGTCTACGAGAGTCAAAATATGACCTTGAGTATATTCCACCTGAATTTAGAGACCATCTCAAGAATAGATTTGACCCGTTGAACACTCATGACCAAAGACCAGATGAATTGTGGAACAACATCAAGGACATCATACATGAAGAAAGCAAGAGGTCATTGAAAAGACAGTTAAGAAAGAAAAGACAAAGATGGATGTCAGAGGAGACGCTAAAACTTGCTTTTGAAAGTTGAGCAGCTAAAGCAAAAGGAAGAAATGACAAAGGAAAAGAAATGAACAGAAGGTTTCAAAGTGGTGCTCGAGAAGGCAAAGTAAAGTACTATAATGACATGTGCAAAGCGCTGGAGATAGAAAACCAAAGGGAAGAACACGCTCGGTGTTTCTCAAGCTGAAAGAACTGAAGAAAAAATTCAAGCCTCGAGTAGCAATAGTGAAAGATTCTATGGGGAAAATATTAAACGACCCAGGAAGCATCAAAAGAAGTTGGAGGGAATACACAGAGTGTATTAGTCAACTTTCCAAAAAGAATTAGTCAACGTTCAACCTTTTCAAGAGGCAGCATATGAATGGAACCAATGGTACTGAAGGAAAAAATCCAAGCTGCACTGAAGGCATTGGCGAAAACCAAGGCCCCAGGAATTGATGGAACATCAATTGAGATGTTTCAACAAACAGATGCAGCACTGGAAGTGCTCACTCATCTATGCCAAGAAATATGGAAGACAGCTTCCTGGCCAACTGACTGGAACAGATCAATATTTATGCCTGTTCCGAAGAAAGGTGATACAACCAAATGTGGAAATCATCAAACAATATCATTAATATCACGACGCAAGGAAAATTTTGCTGAAGATCATTCAAAAGCAGCTGCAGCAGTATATCAACAGGGAACTGCCAGAAATTCAGGCTGGACTCAGAAGAGGACATGGAGCCAGGGATATCATTGCTGATGTCAGATGGATCCTGTCTGAAAGCAGAGAATACCAGAAGGATGTTTACCTGTGTATTATTGACTATGCAAAGGCATTCGACTGTGTGGATCATGACAAATTATGGATAACACTGCCAGAATGGGAGTTCCAGAACACTTAATTGTGCTTATGCAGAACCTGTACGTAGATCAAGAGGCAGCTGTTCGGACAGAATAAGGAGATACTGCATGTTTTAAAGTCAGGAAAGGTGTGTGTCAGGGTTGTATCCTTTCACCATACCTATTCAATCTGTATGTTGAGTAAATAATCTGAGAAGCTGGACTATATGAAGAAGAGCAGGGCATCAGGATTGGAGCAAGACTTATTAACAACCTGCATTATGCAAATGACACAACCCTGCTTACTGAAAATAAAGAGGACTTGAAGTACTTACTGCTGAAGATTGAATACCACAGCCTCCAGTATGGATTACACCTCAACATAAAGAAAACAAAAATCCTCACAACTGGACCAATAAGCAACATCATGATAAATGGAGAAAAGATGGAAGTTTTCAAGGATTTCATTTTACTTGGATCCAAAATCAACACCCCCGTGGAAGCAGCAGTCAAGAAATCAAAAGATGCATTGCACTGGGCAAATCTGCTGCAAAGGACCTCTTTAAAGTGTTGAAAAGCAAAGATGTCACCTTGAAGACTTGAAGCCTGAGGTACGCCTTACACGAGCCGTGGTATTTTCAATTGCATCATATGCACGTGAAAGCTGAACAATGAATAAGGAAGACCAAAGAAGAATTGATGCCTTTGAATTGTGGTGTTGGCGAAGAATATTGAATATACCATGGACTGCCAAAAGAATGAACAAATCTGTCTTGGAAGAAGTACAACCAGATGCTCCTTAGAAGCAAGGATGGTGAGACTGCGTCTCATATACTTTGGACACATCATCAGGAGGGATCAGTCCCTGAAGAAGGACATCATGCTTGGTAAAGTACAGGGTCAGCGGAAAAGAGGAAGACCCTCAACAAGATGGATTGACATAGTGGCTGCAACAATGGGCTCAAGCGTAATGACTGTAAGGATGGTGCAGGACCAGGCAGTGTTTCGTTCTGTTGTGCATAGGGCTGCTATGACTTGGAACCGATTGGACAGCACCTAACAACAACAAGAAGAAGTTTGTTCTGTAAACCTTCATCTAAAGTACAATTTAAAAAAAAAAAAAAAAAAAGATGATGGGAAAGAAGCATAATAATGGACTGAGGCATCAATCTGGCTACCTCTGGCTTCCAAACTGCCTCCCACTCCTTACATGAGGAGAGACAAATGTTTAAAACAAAACTTGCATTTGTTACACACACATTACAGAGTAAGAGATGTTTTCAGTCAATTGAATATACTTACTTTATAATCTTAGTAATTTTAGATATAATTTTTTAACTGTAATTTAGGTGAATGTTTACGGCTCAAGTTAATTTCTCATTCAAAAATTTATACACATATTGTTCTGTGACATTGGTTGCAATCCCCACAATGTGACAGCATGCTCCCCTTTTCCACCCTGGGTTCCCTGTGTCCATTTGTCTAATTCCTGTCCCTTCCTGTCTTCTTGTACTGCTTTTGGACAGGAGCTGCCCATCTGGTCTCATATATTTGAACTACGAGAACTAAGAAGCACATTCCTCAAGCGTGTTATTTTTTGTTTTACTAAATCACCAGACCCACTGCCGTCAAGTTGATTCTGAATCATAGCAACCCTATAAGAGAGAGTAGAACTGCCCCACAGTGTTTCCAAGAAGTGGCTGGTGAATTCCAACTGCCAACCTTTTGACTATCGGCTGAATGCTTAACCTACTGCACTAACCTTTGTCTGAAAAGTGGGCTTCGGGAATGGTTTCAGTTCTGGGTTAGCAGACCATCCAGGGGCCATAGTTTCTGAGTTCTTCCATTCTCTGTCAGACAAATAAGTCTGGTCTTTTTATATGAATTTGAATTCTGTGCTACATTTTTCTCCTGCTCTGTCCAGGACTCTCTTTTGTGATCCCTGTCAGGGCGGTCATTGGTGGTTGCTGGGCACCATCTAGTTCTGGTCTCAGGCTGGTGGAGTCTCTGGTTCATGTGGTCCTTTAGTCCTTTGGGGTTGTGTTTTCCTTGTGTCTTTGGTTTTCTTCATTCTTCTTTGCTCCGGGTGGGATAGGACCAATGCATATATTTTAGATGGCTGCTCACAAGCTTTTAAGACCCCAGATGCTATTCACAAAAGTGGGATGTGAAACATTTTCTTTATAAATTTTGTTATGACCATTGACCTAGATACCCCCTGAGGCTATGGTCCCCAGGCCCCAACCCCAGCTACTGGGTCCCTCAAAGTGTTTGGATGTGTCTAGGAAACTTCTATGCTTTTGCTTTGGTTCACTTGTGCTGAATTCCCCTATACTGTGTGTTGTTCTTCCTTTCACCAAAGTTGACACATGTCTACTATCTACTTAGTGATTTTCCTCCCCCTCCCCTGCTCATAACCATCAAAAATGCTTTTTTATGCGTGTCAACCTTTTCTTGAGTTCTTGTAATAGTGGTGTCATACAATATTTGTCCTTTTGTGACTGACTTTTTTCACTCAGCATAATGCCCTCCATGTTGTGCGATGTTTTGCAGATTCATCATTGTTCTTTACTGTTGTGTAGTATTCCATTGTGGTATGTACTATAATTTGTTTATGTATTAGTCTGTTGATGGCCATTTAGGTTGTTTCTATCTTTTTGCTATTGTGAATACTGCTACAATGAACATGGATGTGTTTATGTCTATTCCCGTGACGGCTCTTATTTCTCTCGGGTATATTCCTAGGAGTGGAGCTGCAGAATCATATGGTATTTCTATTTCTGGTTTTTTAAGGAGGTGCTGTATCGTTTTCCAAAGTGGTTGTACCATTTTATATTCCCAACAGCACTGTATAAGAGTTCCAGTCTCCCCACAACCTCTCCATCATTTGTTATTTTGTGTTTTTTCAATTAGTGCCTGCGTTGTCGAGGTGAGATGGTATCTCAGTGTAGTTTTGATTTGCATTTCTCTAATGGCTATTGGGAAACCCTGGTAGCATAGTGGTTAAGAGCTACGGCTGCTAACCAAAAGGTCAGCAGTTTGAATCCAGCAGGCGCTCCTTGGAAACCGTATGGGGCAGTTCTACTCTGTCCTATGGGGTCGCTATGAATTGAAATCGACTAGACAGCAACAGGTTTGGTTTTTTTTTAATGGCTATTGATCGTGAACGTCTCCTCATGTTTAGATATAATTTTACCTATGGCTTGTGAAACAAGTTATTCTTAAGTAATACCTTTGTGAAAAGGTACTACTGAAGTCCCATAGCAGAAAGTAGGTTGGCTATAAAGTAGCTAATTTTAGGGAGATTGTACTATGGTATATATTTATAGACAGTTGTGAGTTGGAATCCACTCAGCAGCAACTAGCAACAACAATAACAACAGCATTTTTAGTTAATAAACTGTCACCCAACTTGTTGGCTAGTTGTAAGGTTGGGTAACAAGGGGAGAGTTCATTTATTCATTAATTCAACAAATATTTATTTACTGCTCACTATGTGCCAAATCGGAAACACTGGTGGCATAGTGGTTAAGTGCTAAAGCTGCTAACCAAAGGGTTAGCAGTTCAAATCCACCAGATGCTCCTTGGAAACTCTATGGGGCAGTTCTACTCTGTCCTACAGGGTTGCTATGAGTCGGAATTGACTCAACGGCAATGGGTTTGGTTTGGGTTTGGATGTGCCAGATAGTTGAACATGGACCAGTTCTTTTTGATAGTGGTTTTGTGTATTGCTTTCATCTTCTTTGGACTTTTCCTGCATCATTCAATATTCTGCCCATAGAATCCTTCAGTATTACAACCAGAGACTTGATTTTTTTTTTCTTCAGTTCCTCCAGCTTGAGAAATGCCGAGCAGGTACTTTTGGTTTTCTAACTCCAACTCTTTGCACATTTCATTATAATACTTTGCTCTGTCTCCTTGAGCTGCCCTTTGAAATCAATCTTCTGTTCAGTTCTTTCACTTCATCACTTCTTCTGTTCACTTCAGCTACTCTACATTCAAGAACAAGTTTCAGAGTCTCTTCTGACATCCATTTTGGTCTTTTTTTTTTTTTTTCTTCTGTGTTTTTAATAGGGACCTCGATAGGAACCAATGGAGAAGAAATTTAGGATCTGTGTGAGCAAGATACATGAAGGCCCATGGGTAGGGTAAGAAAGCTGTAACAAAAATGGCTAAAAATGTAGCATTTGAGCGCAAAGGGCAAGAAGTTGAGAAACTGTGGAAATATCCTTGGGAATTAAAATAAAAAGGGGGGCCCTCTTTGAGTGTTTTTAGGGAGAGAGTATGGGGTAGGAAATAAAATGTCATCTAAGGACAAGCAAACTTCTGCTAAGGCAAGAAGATAAGGTGGAAGGGTAAAAAAGACTTTCAAGCAGGAGAAATGGAGGGGACGAAGTGACTATGAAAGAGTAACCAACGCGAAGATTTGGGGACTGTTGTTGTTAGGTGCTGTTCAGTCGGTTCATTCGGCCAGAGCATAACACTGCCCGGTCCTGCACCATCCTCATAATCATTGCTATGTTTGAGCCCATTATTGCAGCCACTATGTCAATTCATTTCACTGAAGGTCTTCCTCTTTTTCTCTGATCCTTTACTTTACTAAGTATGATGTCCTTTTCCAGGGACTGGTCCCTCCTGATAACGTGTTCAAAATACATGAGATGAAATCTCACCATCCTTGCTTTTAAGGAGCATTCTGGCTGTACAGATTTGTTTGTTCTTTTGGCAGTCCATGGTATATTCAACATTCTTTCCCAACACCATAATTCAAAGGCATCAATTCTTCTTCAGTCTTCCTTATTCTTTGTTCAGTTTTTGCGTGTATATGTGGTGATTGAAAATACAATGGTTTGAGTCAGGCACACTTTAGTCCTCAAGGTGATATCTTTACTTCTTAACACTTTAAAGAGGTCTTTTGCTGCAGATTTGCTCAATGCGATATGTCATTTGATTTCTTAACCCATGCTTCAGTAAGCGCTGATTGTTGATCCAAGTAAAATAAAATCCTTGACAACTTCAATCTTTTGTCCATTTATCATGACGTTCCTTATTGGTCCAGTTGTGAGGATTTTTGTTTTCTTTATGTTAAGGTGTAATCCATACTGAAGGCTGTGGTCCTTGATCTTCATCAGTAAGTGCTTCACTTTCAGCAAGCAAGATTATGTCATCTGCATATCAGGGTCCCTGTGCTGAGAAGCTCCTAGACCAAGGGAAGATTGATGACAAGAACATTCCCCCAGAGCCGACAGAGACAGAAACCCTTCCCCTGGAGCTGGCACACTGAATTCGGACTTCTCGCCTCCTAGGCTGTGAGAGAATAAATTTATATTTATTAAAGCCATCCTTTTGTTGTATTTCTGTTGTAGCAGCACTAGATAACTAAGACAAGTACCATCAGTTCTTGATGATATGTTACCTCCTGAAATGGTTGGACATAGACCAATTCTTTTTAGTACAGTGACTCTGTGTATTCCTTCAATTTTCTTCAGATGTTTTCTGCACCATTCTATTTTTTGCCCACACAATCCTTCAATATTGCAACTTGAGATTTGAATTTTTTCTTCAGTTCTTTCAGCTCAAGAAATGCAGAGCGTGTTCTTCTCTTTTGGCTTTCTAATTCCAGGTCCTTGCATATTTCATTATAATACCTTACTTTGTCTCCTGGAGCTGCCCTTTTAAATCTGTTCAGCTCTTTTACATGATCATTTCTTCCTTTCACCATTCAAGAGCATGTTTGAGAGCCTGACATCCATTTTAGTCTTTTTTTCTCTTCTGTCTTTTCAATGACCTTTTGTTTTCTTCATGATGTACTTGATGTCATCCCACAAGTTATCTGATCTTCTGTCATTAGCATTTTATGCACCAAATCTATTCTTGAGATGGTCTCCAAATTCAGGTGGGATAGACTCAAGGTCATACTTTGGCTCTTTCTTCAGCTTCAACTTGAACTTGCATATGAGCAATTGATGGTCTGTTCTGTAGTTGGCCCCTAGCCTTGGTCCGACTCTGATATTGAGTTTTTCCATCTTCCCTTTCCATGGATGTAGTCAATTTGATTCCTGTGTATTCCATCTGGATAGATTCATGTGGATAGTTGCAATTTATGCTGCTGAAAAAAAGGTATTTGCAATGAATTAGCTGTTCATCTTGCAAAATTCTATCACCAGATCTCCCATGTCATTTCTATCACCAAGGCCATATTTTCCAACTACTGGTCCTTCTTCTTTGTTTCCAACTTTCTCATCCCAATCACCAGTCCTTCTTCTTTGTTTCCAACTTTCTCATCCCAATCACCAGTAATTATCAATGCATCCCGATTGCATGTTTCTTCAATTTCAAACTGCAGAAGTTGGTACAAAATTTTGTATTTTTTCATCTATGGCATTAGTGGTTGGTGCATAAATTTACATAATAGTCATAGTAACTGGTCTTCATTGTAGGCATATGGATATTGTCCTATCACCGAAAGTGCTGTGCTTCAGAATAGATCTTAAAATATTCTTTTTCACAATGAATGTGACTCTGCTCCTCTTCAGTTTTTCATTCTCAGCATAGTAGACCATCTGATTGTCCAATTCAAAATGGCCAATACCAGTCCATTTCAGCTCACTAATGCCTAGGATGTGGATCTTCAAGTGTTCCATATCATTTTTGACAACTTCCAATTTTCCTTGATTCATACTCTGTACATTCCATGTTCGAATTATTAATGGATGTTTGCAGCTGTTTCTTCTCCTTTTGAGCTGTGCCACATCAGCCGATGAAGGTCTCGAAAGTTTTACTCCATCTACATCTAAGGTTGACTCTACTTTGAGGAGGCAGCTCTTCCCTGGTCATATTTTGAGTACCTTCTAACCTGAGGGGCTCATCTTCTGGCACTATATTAGACAATATTCTACTGTTATCCATAAGGTTTTCACTGTCCAATATTTTCAGAAGTAGATCACCAGGTCCTTCTTCCTAGCCTTTCTTAGTCTGGAAGCTCTACTGAACTCCATCCACCATGGGTGAACGTGCTTGTATTTGTAATACAGGTGGCATAGCTTCCAGCATCACATCAACACACATGCCAACACAATACAACAAACTGACAGATGAGTGGTGGAGATTTTGGGGACAGGCAGCAAAGTACAGGATTTTTAAAACAAATGTCAGCAAGTACAGAGTACAGATTTAAGGGGCAGAATAGCCCACACCAAAGCAGTGGGAAAAAGAAGAACAGTTAGGAAGAGGGCAAGGAAGACCATAAGGAACAGACTAAAGAGTTGAGCAGTACCGAGGTAAGACCTGGAGAAGAAAGAGGTGGAGGGAAGTCTCAGATGAGACAACCCACTCTCTCCTCCATATACCTAGAGACAGCTGAGGTTTTGTCAAGGCCCAGTAGAATTTTGGGTGTGCTCTGTTTTCTAGGGTTATTCCCCCTGCAATGGGTGGATGTCTCCATCAAGTTAAGAAGAAAGAAAAGTCTGTCAAAGGGTAAGCATTCCCTAAGAAGAGAAAGAATAGGAAATGTGGTTTCACAAAAGGAGTATTGATAGTATATTAATATTTATTAAGTTTCTACTAAATGCCATATGCACATAGTAGGCATTTATTTCTTACACCAACCTATTTAGGTGGATAATAGTATCCTTACTTTAAGGGTGAGGGAAACTGGAGATCTCCAAGTTTAAGAACCTTGCCCAAGGTCAAACACTAGAGCCAGGCTTCTAATCCAGGACCATCTGATTCCAAAGGCCTAAATTTCTCCTTCCTGTTCCTCTAGCCAAACCAAACCAAATCATTTGCCTTCAAATTGATTGCGACTCCTGGAAACCCCAAGTATGTCAGAGTAGAACTGTGTTCCTCAGAGTTTTCAGTGACTGATTTTTCAGAAGCAGAGTGTCAGGCCTTTCCTCTGAGATCCCTCTGGGTGGACTCCAACCTTTCAGTTAGTAGCTGGGCGTGTTAACCATTTGCGTCACCCAGAGACTCCTTGCACCTCTAGGGAGGACCTTAAAACCATGCACACGGTTGATGTGGTAGAAGATGAAAACAGACTATTCCTCTACACAAGCTTTAATAATGGTTTTTGATCAGCAACTCAAGGAATATCTAATATTGCTGGAGCCTCAGATTCACAGCATACAGCCTTTGACTCCTCCACACACACCGCCCCCCCCCGCCACCTTCCTACTGCCTCACTGGACTCCAGCCACCACTGACATTTGTAATGGTGCACAGATATATCACATCTCCCAAAGTTATGTTTCCTGATAATGTTGAAGGGTATCTGTGATGACCCAAGATTTCTAATCTTGGTTCTGTTTGTACTGTTATAATTTATTTATCACATTTTATTAATGAGGGTTTATTAGCTTAATTCATCATATTTAGTTTAGCCAAATAATTACTTATGTAATAATTAAGCCTGGTTCCGCTCTGTGTCTTTAATGGAAATGCTAATGAGGCTCCCTATAGAACTCTTCTTTTCTATTCAGTTTTGACAATCTAGAGGGTTAACTTACAGAGAATCCAATATAAGTCTCATTTGAAATCCAGACACCTTTCTGGATTGCTGAGGTCAGAGTCTCACCCCATGGCACTACTCTCATTTAGGGGATTTACAAAAATAGATGAATAATGATGGTGTCTTGTATAGTATGCTGATGGGAGCATAGCATTTTCAAGCTGCAACAGCTATAGAAATCATAAAGTGTAATCATCCCTTTTTCTGATGAGGGCACTGAGCTCCAGGAGCTTAAGTGTTTTGCCACAGCTCACATACGTAGTTTGTGGCAGATTCCAGGTTAAATTTCAGGTCTTTTGACACCCAGACCCACAACTTCCATTCTACCTCCATACTTTCTCTTGTGAAGTAAAACTCTCTCCAAACTATTTTCGTAAAATCTTCCTGAGTGATCAGCAACCCCGTTTAATCAGCATAAACATCAAAAGTTAGAAAGGTTAAATGTCTCACCCCTGAGGTTTCACAAACGACAGTGAGGGAAAAAGACCTAGAAATAAAAACAAAAGTCTCCTGACTTAAAAATCAACAATTCTGTCCTTTTGGCTATAAAAAAAAAAAATTTTTGGATATACTCACATAGATATTAAGGATATTGACAAACAAATTAACAACCTTTTCCGATTATGGGCTATATAGTATCTGATTTACCCCAGAGTTTAATATTTGCTCTTTTGAAGAAAAACCACTTAATTGGAATTTTGGGGAGGGTGGTGGTAGGGAATGGAGAAATTTATCTGAACATATTTTCTTTCAGACAGGATTTTAGAAATATGTCTTTCAGACAAAGATATTTTAAATGATTAATATCTGCAACACAAGAGAAAGCATACCAAAGTCACTCAGTGCAGCAGGATGACCTGGTTCTCCCCTGTTTAAGCAAAGTGGAACACTGGACCTCAACTTTCAAATGTTACTCTGGTTGTCACATCTGTCGCATCCTTTCTGTGCCTGCTTGATTCGGCAACACTCCTGAAGGGAGACAAGAACCATTGCTGCATTCATCAAACATTTACTATGTCCAGAGGAAACAGCCAAGAGCTGGAGAGTAGTTGAATGGAGTAAGGCATGGTGGAAGCTCTTAGGGAGCTCAGAGTGGTGTATAGCAGACATCGATCTTTTAGTAAGCTACAAAGTATGGATGCCTCGGGAGTACAGAGCAAGGAAGGATGCCTTTCACCTGAAGGCATCTCAAAAGTTTCATGGAAGAGCTGGGACTTGAAAGGATGGCAGGACTTAGAGATGTGGGCTAAAAAAGGGAAGAACAGGGAATTGCAGGTAGAGGAGACACATTTCTGGGGCCCTAAAATCAGCATAGAAATCCTGAAACTTGATTCAAATGCTCTACTGAGATTATATAAAAAATGATTCTAACAGATCCCCTGAGGTAAATCGAAAGAGATCGTCCTGAAGAAGAGGGACTAAAGGATGCAAAGGCAACTTTTTTGTTGACAAGTATTTATTGGACATAAAATATCTGCCAGTTACAGCAATAGATACCAGGAATATGAAGATCTAAGTAGCTTTGAACAAATTTATAGTAGGACTTAAACATTGAACCCTCTCTTCAATTTATGGTAAAATGCTTAATCCACAGAATTATGCTATCACGTACTTTCTTCTAGGCATTCAAAGGATCCCGCAAAGAATTCCATTCGATACTATTTTCATGGAAAATCCATAATGAGACAACATAAGATAGAATTACATAAATATGGATACATGCACTATATAATCTCATTTAATATGACAGGTTCAGTTGCATAGTAGGAAAGACATAGAATGCAGTTCATTCTGAAAGAATTAGGTTTCCTGGATACACATACCTAGAGTGCTGAGGCTGCATCTCTTGGCCACACAGCCTCAGCACACACTTCCTTCCCTTGCCCAAGCTGCCAGGTCTTTCACAGAAGCCTCTCCCCAGGGTTTCTTTCTTCATCTTTCCTCATACAGCCCAGGTCTCACTGTATCATAATTCACCCCCACTGTGTTGTGCCTTCATCTGAATGGTCTACCTAAAACATGGACACACCTTTTGGCTCAACAAAAACCAGCTAAGCAACACACTTGTTAGGTCATGTGTGCAGTTAAGATGAAAATATATCTCAAAAAAGAAATTTTAGAAGCCAGTGAAAATTATAGGGCACAGCAAATTGAAAGGAAATGTAGATATTTCAATGGGATTATCATTGTCTTTTGCAGTTAATTTCCAGTTATTTTTCTGATTACTCAGAATTCTAATGCAGATGATCAAAGGATCTTAAGAACATGTTTCAAACATGTCACAGCAATATGCCAAGAACATGTAGGTATTCACATACAAACACACACAAAGGAAAAAGGAAGATATGAGTGTCTATCAAAAAGGAAAAACATGAAAAGATGATGACAATTAAACAAATGTGAGCACAGTACTGACATGTTGCACAGTGATAATTATAGAGTAGTAGAACCCATGAAAACAGAATGTTCCTGTGTTGGTTAATGTTTATGTGTCAATTTGGTTAGGCCATGATTCTCAGTATTATGTAATTATCCCTCATTTTGTGATCTTATATAAGGGGAGTTTCCTTGGAGGTGTGGCCTGCATCCAATATATATGGACAGTCTGGCAAAGCACCCTCTCTCTCAATCCTGCATCTGACTCATCATCATCTGACTTCTAGTTCATGGGATGTGAGCCAGCAGCCTGCCACCTGACCTGCAGATTTTGGGATTTGCCAGCTCCTGCAGTTCTGTCAACCAGCAGCCTGCCATCTGACCTGTTGATTTGAGGTTCATCAGCCCCTGCAACCACGTGAGTCAGGAGAAACCTTCAGCCTGATGCCTCACCCATGGGTTTGGGACTTGCCAGCCTCCACAACTGTGTGAGCCGTTTCCTTGAGGTAAGTCTCTCTATATGTATTTGTGTACATACAGTATTTATATACATTCGGTTCACTGGTTATGCTTCTCTAGAGAACCCAGCCTAAGACGTTCGGTACTGAGAGTGGTTCTAGAGGAACAAAATTATAAGGATGAGTTTTTTTAATTGGTTCTCAAGTCTGGCTCATCTTAAAGGCACTGATGACTCTGCCTCCAGTAGTAAAGAGGGCATTGCTAGTCCGTGGAGTGAGGTGGCAATAGAAATAGGCAAAATATCACCACCACTAGATCAAATATTTGTGAAAGACAAGGTTCGAGGTGATTACATATTTAATACTTTTCTATAATTTTGTTAGGAAGAGCATAAAGAAGCTGGTTGGTTGGTCTTACTTTTGCTAGATAAAGTGATGAAAGAAAAGGATAAGCTCAAATCTTCAGAGTCACAGCTCAAGTACTGCATACAAGACCTGAAAGTTGCCACTTGTGACCTGAAAGGGAGCCTTATTCTTGCAGTAACAGAGCTGATATTCCCAAAAGCCAAACCCAGAGTCCTATCATAAGTGTGGCTGAATTATAATGCCAACTGAATTCCCAAACTCAAACGTGTCTGAAATTAAAGTGAGGGCATTGATTAGGAAGAAATGGGATCCTGAAACTTGGGATGGGGACATATGGGCAGATAATCAAGAAGCTGGGGACATTGAGTACCTAAATTCCATTGAATCACTCCTGCCAACAGAACCAGTCCTTTTATTCCCATCTGAAGAGATCGCTCCATCTTTGTATGCTAAGCCACCCTCTACAGTAAAACCATTAGATTTGACAGTGGGAACTTCCTTAAGTGAATTAAGACACCTGACTACAATGGCACTGATTGGATCCTGGGGTGATAGGAGCCAAGTGGCAGCACTCAATTGACAAAGACAAGGTGGGCATGGTTACCATAATGGACGGCAGTACTCAAGAATACTCTGACTCGCATGGACTTACAGCTTTGGCTACTTAGTCATGGTGTCGCTAAGAGTTATATAGATGGGGAATCTACTATTTACTTGATCTGTGTAAGCAGAAGAATCCTAGGTCATGTGAATGGCAGTCAAACTTGAATTGCCAGAATAGAGAGTCATGGTCCCGCAATCAATTTCCAGACATGAGTGAGTTTAAAGACCCACAACCCCTTGAATGAAGGCGAGGAGGGTTTCATTGAGGAAGGACCCTACTACATGTCAAAAATTTGTACTGTTAATATTTCTCTCAGCTTTCCCCAAAGGGATTCATGACCTTTTATGAGAGTGACTATTTACCTGGAAAAAGGAAATAATCGGACTTTTCAGAGATTACTGGGTACTGGCTCTGAACTGACACTAATTCCATAAAACATCATTATGGCCCACCAGTCAGAGTAGGGACATATGGAGGACAGGTTATTAATAGAGTCTTAACTCAGGTCCATTTCAGAGTGGGTCCGGTGGGTCCCCAAACCCATCCTGTAGTGATTTCACCAGTTCCAGAATGCATAACTGGAATGGACATACTCAGCAACTAGCAGAACCCACACGTTGAATTCCTGACATGTGGAGTAAGGGTAGGAAAAACTAAGTGGAAGTCATTAGAACTGCCCCCTATACAGGAAAATAGTAAACTAAAAGGAATACCGTATTCCTGGAGGGATTTCAGAAATTACAGCCATCATCAAGGACTTGAAGGATGCAGGGGTGGTGATTCCCACCACATCCCCATTCAACTCTCTTATTTGACCTGTGCAAGAAACAGATCAATCTTGGAGAATGACAGTGGATTATCATAAACTTAACCACTTGGTGATTCCAATTGCAGCTGCTATTCCAGGTATGGTTTCATTGCTTGAGCAAATTAATACATTTCCTGGTACTTAGTATGCAGTTATTGATCTGGCTAATGTATTTTTCTCCATACCTGTTTTGAAGGACTACCAGAAGCAGTTTGCCTTCAGCTGGCAAGGCCAGCAATACACGTTCACTGTCCTACCTCAGTGGTATATCAACTCTCCAGTCCTATGTCATAGTTTAACCCACTGGGAACTTGATCATCTTGGCCTTCAACAAGATGTCACACTGGTCCATTACATTGAAAGGTTATGCTGATTGGACCTAGTAAGGAGGCAGTATGACTCTAGACATATTGGTAAGACATTTGCATGCTAGAAGGTGGGAAATTAACCCGACAAAAATTCAGGCACCTTCCAACTTAGTGAAATTTCTAGAGGTCCAGGGGTGTGGGGTATGTTGAGATATTTCTTCAAAGTGAACGACAAGTTGTTGCATCTGGCCCCTTCTACAACTAAAAAAGGAGGCACGATGCCTGGTGGGCCTCTTGGATTTTGGAGGCAACACATCCCTCATTTGGGTGTGTTATTCTGTTCCGTTTATCACAAAAAGCTGCTACCTTTGAGTAGGGTACCGAACAAGACTCTGCAACAGGTTCAGGTTTCTGGGCAAGCCACTTCGCCACTTGGCCCATGTGATCTAGCTGATCCAATTGTGCTTGAAGTGTCAGTGGCTGATAGGTATGCAATTCCGAGTCTTTGGCAGGCCCCTACTGGTGAATCACAGCGCACAACCTTAGCATTTTGGAGCGAAGCCCTGCCACCCTCTGCAGATAGCTACTTTCCTTTTGAGAAACAGCTATTGGCTTATTACTGGGCCTTAGTAGAGACTCAATGCCTAACTATGGACCACCAAGTCACCATGTGGCCTGAGCTGCCCCTCATGAACTGGGTGTTGTCTGACCCACAGAGTCACAAGGTCAGACATGCACGACAGCACTCCATCATTAGATGGAAGTGGTATATACAAGATAGGGCTTGAGCAGAACCTGAATGAATACTCAAGTAAATTGCATGAGGAAGTGGCCCAAATGCCCACGGTCTCCACTTTCTTCACATTACCTTCCTTCTCCCAGTCTGCACCTATGGTCTCCTGGGGAGTTCCTTATGATCAGTGGACTGAGGAAGAGAAAGTTTGTGCCTGGTTTATAGATACTTCTGCACGATATGCAGGCACCACTGGAAAATGGACAGCAGCAGCACTGCAGCCCCTTTCTGGGAGTTCCTTGAAGGACAGTGGTGAAGGAAAATTCTCCCAACGGGCAGAAGAACATCAGGCATTGCACCCGATTGTTCGCTTTGCTTGGAAGGAGAAATGGTCGAGTGTGCGATTCTATGAGCTGTGCCCAATGGTTTGGCTAGATGGTCAGAGACTTGGAAGGAACACGATTGGAAAACTGGTGACAAGGAGGTATAGGGAAGAGGCATGTGGATAGATTTCTCTGAATGGGCCAAAGAAGTGAAGATATTTGGGTCACATGTGAATGCTCACCAAAGGATGACCTCAGCAGAGGAGAATTTTAACAATCAAGTGAATAGGATGACCTGTTCTATGGAAACCAGTCATCTTCTTTCCCCAGCCACTCCTGTCATGGCTCATAAACAAAGTGACCATGGTGGCAGGGATGGAGGTTATGCATGGGCTCAGCAACATGAACTTCCACTCACCAAGGCTAACTTGGCTACAGCCACTGCTTAGTTCTTGCCCATTCTGCCAGCAGCAGAGACCAACGCTGAGTCCCTGATATGGCACCATTCCTCGGGGCAATCGGCCAGCAACCTGGTGGCAGGTTGATTACATTGGATCACTTCCATCATGGAAAGGGCAGCATTTTGTTCTTACTGGTATAGACACTCTGGATACAGATTTGCCTTCCCTGTATCCCATGCTTCTGCCAAAACTACCATCCGTGGACTTACAGAATGCTTTATCCACCGTCATGGTATCCCACACAGCATTGCCTCAGATCAAGGGACTCATTTCACAGAAAATGAAGTATGGCAATGGGCCCATGGTCATGGAATTCACTGGTCTTACCATCTTTCCCATCAATCTGAAGCAGCTGGATGGATAGAGTGATGGAATGGCCTTCTAAAGACACAATTACTGTGCCAACTAGGTGGCAATACCTTGCAGGGTTGGGGCAATGATCTCCAGGAGGGTGTATCTGCTCTAAACCAGCATCCACTATATGGTGCTATTTCTCCCATAGCCAGGATTCACGGGTCCAAGAATCAAGAGGTGGAAACGGAGTGGCACCGTTCACTATTATCTCTAGTGACTCACTTGCAATACTTTCGCTTCCTCTCCCTGCGACCCTATACTCTGCTGGTCTAGAATTCTTAGTTTCAAAGGGAAGAATGCTTCCACCTGGAGACACAACACTGATTCCATTGAACTGGAAGTTAAGAACGCCACTTGGCCACTTAGGGCTCCTTATGCCTCTGGATCGACAGGCAAAGAAGGGAGCTACCATGTTGGCTGGTGTGGCTGATTCTGATTATCAAGGGGAAATTGGATTGATACTACATAATGGAGGTAAAAAGAGTATGTCTGGCACACAGGAAATTCCTTAGGGGGTCTCTTAGTAATACCATACCCTGTGATTAAAGTTAATGGAAAACTATAGTAACCCAATTACAACATGACTACTAATGGCCCAGACCCTTCAGGAACGTTATCAAAACAATAAACAGGAGACCTTTATAGACAAAAATGTATACATTTATTTTACACAGACCTTCATTTAAAATTACTATGTAGTATATGATACAATACCTAAGTTCCAAGTTTCTGGAATTAAAAAAAAAAAATTAAACAGCCAATATAAATCAGAAAATATTTAGAATTAGATGTACCCTAATGCAATAACTAGAGCCCTGGTGGCACAGGGGTTAAGAGCTATGGCTGCTAACCAAAAGGTCGGCAGTTCGAATCTACCAGCTGCTCTTTGGAAACCCTATGGGGCAGTTCTACTCTGTCCTACAGGGTCGCTAGGAGTTGGACTTGACAGCAGTCGGTTTGGTTTTTGGAATGTAATTACTAATCTAAGTAAATTAGTAATTTCTTAAGCAATATTATCAATTATAGAACAGAGTTTTAAAATTTATTTTTATTTCAGTAAAAACAAGAATTTAAAGGTGCTTGATTTAAAAGTGTTCACACATGGAATACATCCCTTATGTGACACTAAGAAACTTTTCAGTGTAAATTACAGTACCATATTTGGAGATACATTCATGAATTCTAATTTTTTAAAAATCCTTAAAATGATTTGCAGCTTTAGAAAATCTGATATGTAGAGTGAAAACATCGCTGCAAGCAATTATTCTTGATTGCTATGTATTCATTCATAGAAGATTCCTAAAGAAGAGAGTAGGAATTTGGTTCGCAGTTTGTAAACCTTGCACAAATTTTGTTAAGATAACCTGTTACCCACAGAGGAAGCCACCCATAAACAAAAACGATCTTGTTGTGTACTAATTTTATACAATCCATTGTAAAACCTCCTTGAGTCTGAAGCTTTAACCAACTGGAATTTAACGTGAACCATAACTAGAGAGAATGAACAATGATAAACTAACATAAAAGATAAGCAATATCAGAAAAAGCAGATGATACAAAGACAATCAACACTAGGTATTAACATGTATAGTCAAATCAAATTTGATTGTTTTTTACATTGCCCAAGTGTAGTGAATACATCAATTTTTATTTACCTAAAATATAACCATTTTTATTTACCTAACCTGTTACTTGATATTATAATATAGAATCAATTTTATGAAGGCAAAAATCTGATCTTCTGTGAAATTAGCAGCATAGTTTAACTCAAAGGTCAAAAGATATTTAGGAGATTTCCAATTCAAATAGAATTTTGCAGGATTTAAATTGTTTCACAAAGCACTGAAATTCTAGTTGCCTAAATCAAGAAATTTCCAATCCAGCTATGATTTTTGACAAATTCAGTAATTGAAAATGCAACACTCTGTAGCAAAGACTCTTTTCTGTTAATTTTAAACATATTTACAGCTTAGGAGTTTTTTAAAAACAAACTATTTACTCAAATAAGTTCTTGCCATCATGTGCTGCTTTGTATGATTATTTATTGACAATTATTTCTGGGTTATATAAACATCTGAGTTATTAGCAAGTAAATCTTGTTTTAAAAAGTGTTGAAAAGTGTGGGCAATTATCAAAATGGATTCTATTTGTGTCTCTGGTTTAAATTCTAATTAGTGATTAAGAGTGATTGAATATTTTATATAAATACAAAATCAAATTTGCTTTCTTAAATGTAGAAGGCGTATGTGATTACAAGCATCTTTATGAATACAAATTTTGTTCAGAAATTGGATTTTATTTTAGAGGATATGTTCCTGAACACAAAATGTATTTTAAGAAGTATCTTAGGCTTAAAGAAACACAACCATTGATTTTCATTATTTAAAAAAATTATAATGTACTGCAAAATATTTGCTAGTGGAAACACAACTTTCATTTACCTAACCTATTACTTCATTTTTTTATTACTTCATATTGTAGTATAGCATCAATTTTATGAAGGCAAAAATTTGATCTTCTGTGAAATTAGAAATTAGCAGCATAGTTTAATTCAAAAGCCAAAAGATATTTAGAGGTAGCATTTCTAATTCAAACAGAGTTTTGCAGGATTTAATTTTTTTTCACAAAACACTGAAATAGCTTTTTTTTTTTAAGCTTTGCTTTAAGATGTTTAAAAAAGTTTCAAGTATTGTACAGATACGGAATTTTGGAGAGCACTGAAT
This sequence comes from Loxodonta africana, assembly GCF_030014295.1. NCBI lineage: Eukaryota > Metazoa > Chordata > Mammalia > Proboscidea > Elephantidae > Loxodonta > Loxodonta africana. The sequence continues at coordinate 62,642,415 of NC_087349.1, read as the reverse complement.
TCTTCCCAAAAGACAGCTATTTTAAGTTGTAAATTTTAAGCTAGTGTAAATTTTCTTTTATTCCCCTGTAGAAGTCTTGCAGACCTTCCAACCCCAATCTCATTTTCACCTGAAATAATTGTATTCAGGTTTTCTCAGCAGGTAAAGTACACATTCTTCGTTTCTCACAAGGTTTCAAATTTCAGAATTCCAATAATGCATTTAAACTGAGAACCCACCGAATCACGTTCTCTCCTCTTTGTGTGTGTGTGGGGGGGGGGGGGCCATTATCTTGCAATTCTGTTATTTGCACTAAATTTTAGTCTTTTTAGCTCCCCAGAAATATCTTATTGAACCCTCAGCAGTTGCTAACCACTTAATAATTGTGAACTAGCCAGCCCTTTCAAGTAGATCGTTAACCACAAGAGTGCCTGACAATTTCCAAACCATATCCTCTGTCCAAAAGGAAAAGATAAGGCTTTGTGAGGCCGAAAGGAAGCGAAGGAAAACAAAACAAATGTGGCTCAGGCTGAAAGTGAAAAGTGCTTGGACAGATTAGTATTTTCTTTTCTGCAAGGCGTCCTGCCAAAATTTTTTTTTTTAATAGAGAAGAGTTATTTTTTGGTCTGATTTTTTAGTTTCTTGGAAAGTGTTGATATTTACCACTCCCTCCAGTCCCTCATAATTACTGTTGTTTGTTTTGTGTTTTTCCCATCCGTCCACATCACTGACTGAAGATACCCCCGCCTCACCCTGTCAAAACCCTAACTCTGCACCGCCCTGGGTTTGCAATCTCCGGCGACTCCCGACGACACTCTTTCCTTCTCACGCCTCGCATTTAGGTCGCGAGATCCCCCACTACAGTTTCAGTGAAAGCCAGAAATTTTCATTTAAACTCCCCCTTATTGACCCCCACTCCGAGCTGAGGGCTGGGGAGCGGGGAGGCTCCTAGTACGGCCGGTTCTCCGCCGCCTCCCCTCCCTCCGGAAGGCTTTAATTTGCACACTTGCTTGCCACTGTGCCGCGAGACCCCGGCCCCGCCGCCGGGTGGGTCCTCGGCAGGGGTGGCCTACCGGGTCTCCGTCCCCGCCCCCGCCCTGCGGCCGCCCCCGCTGCCTCCCGGGTTCGGGCCGCGATCCCCGGCCAGAGCCCCACGGCCCCCGTCCACCCCCGGCGAGCGAAGCAGGCGGCGCCCTCCGCCGTCCCTCCGCCCTCCGCCGCTGTGCCCACCCCCTAGCCGGAGAAAGTACTGGTAACTCCTTCCTCTGCGCCGCATTACCTGCTCTGCACGGCCCTGGGTAAGTGCCGAGGTCTGACAGGCACTCGAAGCCCCTTCGGGTGGCCGGACGCGGCTAGGTCCCTCAGGTGAGGAGCTGTGCGCTCGGGTGGGTGGGTTTCTTGGTGGGGAGTCCCGAGGAGATTTGGAGGCTTGTACAGGGTCGAAGGCGGGGTGGGGGTAGGGGTAAGAGTGGGGGGGCTGTGTGTCCGCCGACTTGGCTTTGGTTAACTCCTTCCGAACCAAGGCGGGGTAGGTTACGGGGGCCAGTTTTGGGCAGCTACAGGAGTCCCTCCCAATCTGGCGTGACGTGAACATCCCACCCGAGGGACACCCCCTAACAGCGAGATCCCGTCTCCACTTATCCGTCTGCACAAACACCCACATGTACACACACTCCTTATCCAGCTTCTCAAAACGGAACTGCACTCGGACACTCGTATAATCCATATTTAGTGTTTCAAATGCACTGCCTCTGGGGACTCCATGCGGGAGAATGTGTTTCCCTGCCCCATTTTATTTCTCCACGAAAGTGCCTCCAGCTCGCTGAGGTGTGGGTGTGGGCTCCACCTTCCCCACCACGAGATCTATGTTAACGAAGGCTTCCTGCTGACAACCCCTGCGGACGTGTTATGCACAACTAGAGTGCACGCAGTCGGCCAGTGCCCAGGCTTGGAGCCCTTGCGAGGTCACCGTTTTGCTTTAGTGTCCACGTTTACTTTTATCATTTAAAAAAACCGCAGCTAAAACGCACGCCCCGCAGTTAGAAGCTCCTAGGTCCCGCAGCGCGCCCGTCTGTGTGCACGTGGGCGCATCTGCGTGTGCGCACAAGCCGCATTCGCGGTCCCCGGTGCGGCCTCTTGTCGCTGCGCTGGTGGCGACCCTTGCAGTGCTTGGCAGGCTTCGGGAGAGGCACATGAAGGATTTCATTGAGTGTGAAGACAGAGAGCAGAGACAGAAAGCAGAAGGAGGCGGCTGCAGCCTTTGTAGTCGCAGAGGAATGCGGAAATGTTGAAGCACTATGTCAAACTTTTTTGAAATGGGGTCAAGTCACATTCAGCCAGCGTGGGAAAGCAACAACAGCAAAAAAAAAAAAAAAAAAAAGTGGAGGGGGGAAGGCACTGCTGCTCCTGTTTCTCTCCGCCGGAGCCAGCCGTCCGGGGAGCGAGGGGGGGAGAGCCAAGGCGAGGGCTGCGGGCGGTGCGGGGCCAGGCGGGGCGGCGGGCGCAGTTCCCTGCGGGGGTGGGACGTCCCTCGACGCTTCCTTCGCCGCTGAGCCCCACGCTGGACTCGGGGGAGGAGGGACGCGGGAGGGCGGACTGGGAGGCCAGCGGCGGCTCCCCCGCTACCTGTGTGGCCCTCGCCTTCGCCCAGACCCCCAGCCAGGCTCTGGGGGCTTGTTCCTCGGCTCCCCAGGAATCGTCTTCACCTTTTAAGAAAAGCTCTGGATGGCCGGAGTGTGAGGGGCTCTGTCCTCGTCGCGGTCCCATCCATCCGCACATCGTGGGGTTGCGCCGTTTGTTTAGTTCCTGGCGGAAGGCGAGCGGGCCAGCGGTTGCGGGAAGGTAATTCCGAGGTGTCCTGGGAATTCCAGACACGCGGCTGGCGTAGCGAATGTCCGACTGAGGCTGCGGCGGCGGTGGGGCGGGAGGCCCCCTCGGCCCTGAAATGCAGCTGAATGGGGAGGGAAATTGGGGGATCCCCCCGCCCGGCGCTTTGTTGTGCCGAGGGCTCCGGGGGACGTCTGGCCGCAGACAGGACCGGGCCTCAACCCGAAGGGGACTGGCGCAGCTGCCTCCATTGCCTACATCGGGGACAGTCCTTGGAGTGGGAAAAAGTCTGCGTGTCTCGATCCCTAGGGCGCATCCCTTTCTCTCTCACCCCGGGAGGCGCAACATATATATACTCTTCTTCTTCCCTTTTGGGAGGTTGGATTTTGCTCAGGTTGAAATCAGATGAGAACTTCAGGGTGAGTCACAGTCATGCTACATTTTTCCTGAAGTTATTTTTTAAGGAGGCGAAAGTGTCTCACACCCTTGGGGTCCCGTGGGTGACTGCCTTCACTAGGGCCCCTCGTTCGCCCACCCCTTGAATAGCGGAAGCCCAAGTCGTCCTGGACCAGATGGATTGTCCTCCCTGGGTCTACACCAGGGAGGTCCTCTGAGGCGAAGGAAGAATTTCGTTTTCCAACCGAGACTCCTTTACCCCAAAAGACTATTTGTGTGTGCGAGTCGTTTTTAAATGTCTCCTCGTAGAAAAACTGAAAGCAGAAAGAAAGGAAGCAATTTCCGAGCAGATGTCTGACCACCCCTTCTCGCACACTCCTAGCATCGGGTTACAGGGTCTTGGGAGCCCCCTCCAACATTCTGCGGCCCCACACGGGTGGACCCCCAGTCTCGCCACACTGGCTTGTGCACGACCCCTGAACGCCCCCCGGGACCCCTGCACCCCCATACCCCCTTGTCCCTGCACGTCCAGGCCCCGGCGGAGTGGGGATGGTAGTAGTGCAACAGAATGATAAAGGGATAAGTATTAAGCCGTGACATTGGCGTGCCCGGCGCCTCCCCTCCCCCGCGCTCCCGGCACACTCTGGGCTGCTCGGCACGCCCCCTCCCGTTCCACTGCGCCCCGCGCGGCGCGCTCATCCCCGAGGGGCCCCTGCAACCTCTCCGCGCGAAGACCGCTCCAGCTCTACAGGGAAAGAAAAGTAACTTCGCTTTTCTCGGAGGAACCAGGAAGGATTGAGAGGCCTGGGAGAGGGCAGGAGAGCGCGGCGGGTAGCGATGGGGGCTTCTTGAAGAAGGAGGGGAGACTGCCGGAACCCCGAGGAAGACGACTGGGATGTCTGATTGTATTTTCTTCTTGTCCTACCGCCTCCTCTTTTAGGTGAAGCGATTTTGGCCAGTGAAGCGCTCGGGCAGAGACTATGTAATCGCCTCGGTGTCTGAGCAGAGGACTCCGCTTCGGAGAGGGAAGAGGAGGGATCGGCTCGCTCCTCCGGCGGCGGCGACTCAGCAGGCGGAGTTTCGCAGCGGCGGTACCAGGGCTGCGCCCGCCCGAGGGGAGGTCGCTCCATCCAGCCCCGGCGGCCGCGAGAGCCAGAGCCCCGGAGCCGGCGGGGGCGAGGGAGAGCGAGACCAAGCGCCGGAGCTCGGGAGGAGGCGAGCGGCGGCCGCAAGCGAGCCGAGCGCGCTCTCTGCCCGCTCCAGCGGCGCTGCGCCGGGCGGTGTTAGGACGGTATGGAGAAGGACGGCCTGAGTCGCGCGGACCAGCAATACGAGTGCGTGGCGGAGATCGGGGAGGGCGCCTATGGGAAGGTGTTCAAGGCCCGGGACTTGAAGAACGGAGGCCGTTTCGTGGCGCTGAAGCGTGTGCGGGTGCAGACTGGCGAAGAGGGCATGCCGCTCTCCACCATCCGCGAGGTGGCGGTGCTGAGGCACCTGGAGACCTTCGAGCACCCCAACGTGGTCAGGTGAGCGAGGGAGCGGTGCCCGAGCTGTCCGGGCCGCGCGCCCTGGCAGGGTCGGGGGTCCTCAGGTCCAGAGGGTGAGGGCGGGGGTAGTCGCTAGGCAGGCCCGGAGCGACCCGTGGATCTTACAGAGTGCGAGTAAGTTTTGTCAACAGAGCCCTGAGCCAGCGTCGGTGACCTTGCCAGACAGCGAGCAGAAACACCAGTCAGAAAACGTGACCTGCGCAGGCTTCCCTACTGGTGTGCAAGTTATTTGTTTTCTCCCTGTCTGCTCTGAAGGGGGGAGTCCGGGGAAATTGAGTGGCCCTTAGGGCCAGAACAGACCAAGCTGAAACACACACGCACTCCCGCCCCCCTCATTGTTCCCGCCCCCCCGTCACGGGAATTTTTGAGAGACTGAGAGGTAGCAGTATGCGGTGTGGTAATTAGTGGGAAGACAACTTCACTAGTCTGGTATAAATAAGGTATAAAAAATGTAGAAACTCTGAAGAATTTTTTGCTAATTACACCCCAGAGTTAAAGCAAAATTGCTGTGGAGTCAATTTTGACTCTTGGCGACCCCATGTGTTGTACTTTGTTTATTAAAAGATGCGTGCGATAAGAGTGATTCGTGATAGTACAAGGAGCATCAGTGCTAATGCCCAGCTGCTAACACTGTCCTTTAAAACTTTTCTTCCGAAAATGTTACCTACTTGTCATTACCCAGTGCTATTACTTTATATCTCTGGGTTGCCATAGCCCTTAGATTTCTTCAGAGCGTTAGACTTGAGTCCAAGATGTGGTATCCTTAGATTCTGCCTTTTGCTGTTGCTTTTCCTGGACTGGTTGTGCGATTGGTTGGGAGAAAGCAGTCTTTAAAGCTTCTCCTCTTTGGTAACCGATATTAAAGGAAAGTGTGTGTGATTTAGGATAATGGTGTTTTCTTAGTGATACTGGAATTTCCCCATTGCGTGGTTGACGTTGTGTCGTGTGTCATCCCTTTTTTTTCCCCTTGTTTTATACAAAGACATACAGTTTTATGTAGCAGAGGAATACACAAAAACTTCTACAAATTGGGTTGTAATTTTACCTTTCTCAACTGTTAAGCTACTATGTTGGAAAAAGAAGGTCTTGTGGGGTTGGGGGGAGGTCTTCTCCCTGTTTTCTCATCCATCTGGGGATTTTGTTCAACAGATATGTGCCTATTGTGTGCACTGTGGATGAAATTATGTAAATAAGCACAGCTAAATATTTTTATAAAGAGTCAAACAGTTTAACATTAGTCATCAAAGTGGAGAGACTCAAGACTGACCTTTGAAATACGAAGTCCTCTGCAGACTCAGGGAGCACAAGTGTGTACAGAGTCTTCCTGGGAGGTTTTAACTTGTCTCCTCCTATCCAAACGGCGTGATTTGTGTGGTGCTTTGTTCCCAGGACAGTTAGACACAGCCTAGAAGGCACCCAAGGAGTCATAAATACATAGATAAGGTAGTATGTGGTTATAAAGATACACTCCAGTGTACTTCCACTTTAGCTAGTGAAGGAAGGAGGGACAAGAGATAATAGGATTGGGAGAATGGGTATTTTAGGAAGACGAGATTATATATAAAGCAAAAGATTACTTTGGCGGGGGCATGTGTTTTCTTTGCTGCAAAACAGCAAAAACCCTACTTGGAGGTCTTTGTGAGATTGGAGAGAAAAGGGAAGGGCACATTTAACCCCTCCTCCCACAACCTAGTTATCTTCCCAAAGTAATTACCTAAGCCCTTCCCAATGGATGAATTCCACCACTAGAATTTTAAGAAAAATGTTCTTATTTTGTAATCTATGGAGTATTCAATTAAAAGTGATATAATGCTATAGTTTACAAAGCACAGGTATTTTTGTAACAGAAGAAGGGTGAGTTGTTTTTGCCATTGTACTGGTAGATTTTGGATGATCTCTTTTACAGATTTATCCACTTGAGATTGGTGTGTTTTTGAGATTTGTCCTAGTTGACTCCTGACTTGTATTCAGCACCGTGAAATTTCAGGAAGATATGCTTGTGAATTGAAGACAAAGGCATCATTTTCTAGAGTTATTTTTGTATGTTACGTGGTGACGAAGACACTTACCTCAGAGTTGTCTGAAGATAAAGTGAGACAGTGTATATGAAAGCGCTTCGTAAATTAAAAGTACAAGCAGTCTTAAACTTCAGTGCAAGAAAAGGCTTGAAGCCTTTTCAGTGATTTAAAAGCTGACGTGCAGCAAGTAAAGGTGATTGTGATGAAGAATTTGTTGTAAGAAGAGGGGTTGGTTCAGTCATTTCAAAGTGAGGGCAAATTTACATAACGTTAAAGAGCAAGTATGAGCTGTCTGCTGTCCATGAGTTGGGTAAATTGGATGTAACCTGTAACCTGGGGACGGCCTTACTTCAAACTTTATATTCAGGCAGATTAGTGAGACCCTTGCCCTGGAGCAATTTTCCAGTAAGGCTTCAGTTCACCTGAATTTTTCACAGAACAACTCACAGACAAACCCAGACATTGAAGCCTCCAGAACCAAGAGGCTCTGTGAGTGTAATTAGCTTTAGTTAGAAAAGACTATTAGTTCTATGTCATGCAGTTCAGTGACACTCGAGGATATTATCAATGATGATGTCACTTTCATGAGCTCACAGATGTCCATTCCCTTTTTGTTTCCTTCCTGTTCTCTTTTACCTCTGTCTTGGAGCAGCCGTTGGCCTCGGTGACTTGCTTGGCCAGACTAGGAATTCTGGGTTTTAGAGGTTGCTGATATTTGTTGTAGCAGGGTCAGGAAATTAAAGACAGGTGACAGCAATTCTTTCCAAGAGTTGTCAAAATTGGGCCCCCAAACCTGTGATTTATTGTTGCCCCACAGGATCAGTTTTAGAGTCCTGTTCTTTGAAAAAGGTTCTCAAAAGGGCAGATGCCTTTATAAATACTTTTAGGTTATAAGTAAATGATCATAATTATAGGCTCTCCCCACAGATAGTTAAGCCCCTAAGTATGAAGGGAGCATAATAAACATACTAGTTTTTTTTTTTTCAAAAGTTTAAGATTTAATTTTGATGGATTTGCCAGAAAAGCTTACTTGTTATTGCTGGCACTGGCATTGCCTACAGGCGCAGGGATGATGGCTTGAAGTTCTTGCTTACCTGCTCTTGATGTATCCCAGGCCTGGGCTTGATCAGTATCTGGGATGTAAATTCACTGTTATTTTACAGTTGGTAATCCCAAAGCCTGGAGCCTTTGCCAGAATCAGACCTCAGTAGGAACCTATATGGGGGGCTCTTCAGTCCTCAAATGAATCCTGTTTTATTTACATCCTAAACTAAAAACAAAATAGATTAAATAACATGTGTTATCAGTAGCCTGTTTATTAAACAAGTATTTATTGTGGGCCTACTTTGCCAGACACTGCTAAAAGCTGAGGGTTCAGCAGTGAACAAGTCGGAAAAAGTCTCTTCCCTTTGTGGATGGAACTCAGCTTGTAATAGCAGTTTTTTTTGTTGTTGTTGTTTGCTTTGTTTTGTTTTCTGTTTAAAAATATATGTCCTATTAATTTGATTGGCTTTTTTTTTTTTTGCTCTAAATCTTAACCAGTTTTATAGAGCAACTAGTATTTGTGATAATTTGCTGATTTAGTAGGCAAGATAACCAAAACACTATAATCACATTCAAATGCTTTTCGGAGATTAAATTTCACCTCGTTAGTTGCTGTCCTTAAATCCGTTGCCATCGAGTCGATTCCAACTCATAGGCATAGAGCATAACAGCCCCGTGTGGTTTCCAAGGAGCGCCTGGTGGATTCAAACTGCTGACCTTTTGGTTAGCCGCCGTAGCTCTTAAGCATACGCCCCCAGGGTTTCCTTGCTGTCCTTAGGAACATACAAATAGCTCTGTATAAGAAGGCGTTGACATATAACTAATATATCTGAACATTTAAGCTCCATTTATTCAACAAGTATTTAGGAAGGACCTATTCTTTAAATAAGGAGCCCTGGTGGCGCAACAGTTAAGTGCACGGCTGCTAACAGAAAAGTTGGCAGTTCTAACTCGCCCACTGGTTCTGAGGGAGAAAGACCTGGCGTTGTGCTCCCACAAAAATTGCAGCCCAGAAATCCATATGGGGCAGTTCTCTGTCAGATAGGGTCACTATGAGTCAAAATCAACTCGATGGCATCTAAGGACAACAACTCTCTAAAAACAACAGGCCTAGGTGCTGGGAAAGATACCAGGATAAATCACACCTAGCTCTACTCTTAAAGTAGTTCCTCCTGTGTTTGAAGGAATAAGATGGTAGATGATGGAAAGTATCATGTGTCATAAGACAGACAGATAAATGCTACCTGTATTGTACCAGGGATTAAATTTATTATTGTAACAGTAAATGTAATTCAAATTTGAGTACAATTCTGGAAACTAGAACTCATGTGTTTCACTGGATAATCTTAAATGTCTAAATATGTTCAAGTTTTATTATTAGAGTAGTTAATCACTGCTTAAAAGAACACAGAAAAAGCTGTGCAGCTCAGTGATTCTTATTTAAGGAGAGCTTGCCAATTTTCTGTTTTAAAGATCTCAGTAATATATAATATAAAAGGAGAGTGAAAATATGATTTTCTGTAGGAAAATCTAATCACTAACAGAGTAGAAGAAACGTGACGTATTATCTGATGCAGCGTAATGCCAAGTCCTCGGGTGGCGTTAATTCATGGAAATCCTTCAGAATAACGGTGTTATTTTGTGGGCGAATAATACGTTTATTTTAAGGGCTTGTTTCAATGCAAACAGTTTAATTTTCCTTTTAAGTTTCAGTATGTTGACAGTATGTTTGTTCCTTCATTCTCTAAGGACTCCTTGAAAACTTTCCAATTCGTCAAGGTTATTTAGTAAACGTTTTCGCAATGGTATCCTGCCCATCCTTCCTGTAGAAGAGTTTGATAATGCTGAATTTTTGGTGTGGCAGTTGCATCCTTTTATACAACTGTCATAAATATGGGATTATTAGAATTTCTCTAAGGAAACAAGGGAAAGTGGTCAGTGAGAGGGAAGTTTATATAAACTTAAATATCTTTGGGGAGATTTTTCTATGTTTAAGACATGAGCAAATATTAATGAAAACAGTCTCCTTGTTAAAAGTAAGTTATCTGTTTTTAAAAAATATGCCTCACTATTAATAATTCCCTAGGAATGTTTTTAAGAATGAAACACTTGATACTTACACTCTATCATTGTAAAATCATGGGATATTAGAGTTAGAAGACACTCTAGAAGTCTTTTAGCCCTTTTATGTTATAAAGAAACGAAGCCCAGAGAAGTCAAACCATCTTCTCTATCATGACATTATTAAAGTTGTTGACTTGTTCTTAAATCTGAATAGCAATTAAAAAAAAGAGAGAGAGAGAGAGACCTTTTGTTTGTTTGATAGAAATTAAAGGGAGTACAATTCTAGTTTGGAAAAAAATGAACTGTATGTAGACAAAGGTTATGATTTGCCAGGAATAAATGATGTATCAATTCAGGAAATTCCTGAATTCTGCGGTATGTCCTACTGAAACATATCTGTAAAAAAAAAGTATTCTGACTGTTAAATAAGCACCCTAATACTTGAAAATTAGGCAACATAATAATCTCCAAACACATAGGTAAGTATGTGTTACCCATGCTTTTTGAAGAACTAATCACACTATTGTTATTTCTCCTGAGATTCAGGTTAGCTCCTCTCTGTCCCTAGGGAGTAAATTCATTGTGAGCTTCCTGGTGTAGTAGGACATGGCAGAGATGAAATCTGGGTGCAGGTGAATTGGTAGCAGGACGAGGTACTGTGTGTGATGTTGGCCTTGTCCAGGGTTCACAAAGCAGCACTGCAAATGGGCACTGGTGATCAGTGACAAGCATTCCTACATAAGTCACTGTTTGAGTGATGACCTATAGGTGGTTTAAATCTGATTAGACAGGCAGGTCAGGAATTTGGTGGAAGGTGTTTTGTAAGAGCTGCTGGACAGTTTTGTTTTAATACTTTATTTTTGTTGTTGTTGGAAATATACATGGCAGAACATATTCCAGTTCAGCAATTTCTACGTGTATAATTCATTGACGCTGACTGCTTTCTTCTGATTGTGCAATCATTCTCACTCTCCTTCTCTGAATTGTTCCTAAACTCACTGCTCCCCTAGCTTCCTATCTAACCGTTCAAGTTGCTGTTATTAATTTGATTCCATATAGATAAGAGAACACAATGCTCAAAGGGGCAGTTGTTTTGAATATCACCGGTTGTTTTGTCATATCTGATTTTTCTTTTACCGCCTGCACAGGTAATTGCTTTCACCCGAGATGTGTAGTAAAGGCAGCTTGAGGCATGTGGTAGGAATCTGTTGTGTGTGTGGCAGTAGCAGTAGCCTGGAAGTACATTCGAGACAGGATAATTATTAAACATTCTTGACCTATCCTTTGCCTATAATCACCACACACCAGTTGCTATCGAGTCAATTCCAACTCATCGTGACTCCATGCGTATCAGAGTAGAACTGTGCTCCATAGAGTTTTTAATGCTGATTTTCAGATGCAGATCTCCAGGCCTTTCTTCTGAGGCATCTATAGGTGGACTAGAACCTCCAACCTTTGGTTTAGCAGCATGTTAACTGTTTGTACCACTTAGGGACTCCCTGCCTGTAGCCGTTTACCTGAATTTGGGCAACCACTGGCTTTGCGATTTAAATAGTTTTTTTTTACTTTTTGATTCCTGCTATCCAGCCTTCCTAAAGGATTCAGTTCAGTAAAATTAGAATCTTAGTACGATAATTTTTAAATTGGAAGACATCTTAAATTTAATCTAGCCCAGTCCCCTGTGGTCTGTGTAGGAATTGTTTTACAAATGCAAAAAAAAAAAAAAAAAAAAAATTTTTTTTTAAAAAATTTTATTCGACAGTGCATGCGTTGTAGATACTAACTGAGGATAGCTCAGGTTCAAACATATGTTTATATCCAGCATTAGCAGGACAGGATGATTGATGGTCACTGCATACCAGAAAACACTCCTTTGAGATGTAGGAGTATTTTCAGTTTAATGATTTTTTGTTTGCTGACTTGAGAACAAAAATGTGTCTTTTATACTCATAAATAATGGTGTCCATAATATTAGTTGCCCAATATGTTTCCTGAGTAAATGAAGTAGAATAAATTCAACTATAAACCCTTCAGGGGAGGGCTTTTCATTCTTTTAGTTATACACAGCATTATCAAGTATCTCAGGCTGACACTGACATCAGGAGATTATTGGGTTTTAACTGTAATGCACACACACGCCAACACCAAGTTCACTTAGTAAGAGCCGTCACATACTTACTGATACTTTAAACTTTTCCTGTCACTGTCCATTTTTTGTCTTCGATTAGCCCACTGCCGTCGAGTTGATTCCTACTCACAGAAACCCTGTAGGACAGAATAGAACTGCCCCATAGGGTAGTATTCCAAGGCTATAATCTTTATGAAAGCTGATTGCCACATCTTCCTCCTACGGAATGGCTGGTGGGTTTGAACCACTGATCTTTCAGTTAGCAGCTGAGTGCTTTACCCTCTGTGCCACCAGGGCTCCTTTTGTCTCAATACTAGCTTTGATTTTGATTTTGTGTTTGTTACGTGCATCCTACAGGCAAATGGACTGCTCCATTTCCCCTGAATACGTTCCATGCCATCCACCTCTGTGCCTTTAATTTGGACTCACCTCGGAGTGTTTCTTCCATGCCCTTCCCTGCAGCACTGATTTCCCCCTATTGAAATGCTACTCATCCTTCAGGGCCAACCTCTAATGCCACCTTTTTTTGTGGTATACTTTAATACTTCCATTTGGGTAAAATTTCCACTTCCTTTGAACCCTGACAACTCTGGACCTCCTTTTTGGCACTTAGCATGTTTGTTCCCTTACATTAATTCTAAACCCTCACCACCACCCTCTTCTGACCCTCTACCCTTTCTTCATACCCCAGTCATAAGCTTCTCGAGGCAGGCAGTGCCAAGTGATTATTCCCACTTAACCCTGTATCCAGTAGAAATAAAATGAGTAAATGAACACATGAAAGAAATAATGGAAGAAGGGATCCGCTTATTAAGGAGGGGACCATATGGATTATTTTTGCACATGGATGACTATTAACACTGAGGAGTGTCGAAGAGGGAGAGCAGATCTGTATACTGGATTCCACTTAATGGGTTTCCTGGGAAATAATAAAAAATACTGAAAAAAGAGAGCTTTATTTTTGTTTTACTGTCATCTATATAGTTTACTGGGATTTTATATAGTTTACATTGAAATGAGTTTTAAAGTTTAAAAAGGTAATTCCCATAGTTAACTGTATAGTCTTGAACTTAATTTATGTACTGTGAAGAAGACATTAACATTAGGAACTGTGCATATAAAATACATTCAGTAAAAGTTTTTAAATGTATAGGGTATTAAAAATACATTTTAATCAATTGCTTGAATTGTTTTTTTACCAGTAATTTTAATATCTTTGGTGTTCTACACTGAAAAGATGATTAGGAAGAGAAGAATCAGGTAAAACCTTTCTAATAATTTGCGAAAGGATATCAAGATTCTGCATTCCATTCAGGCTTTGTCTTCTACTACTCCTCATAATTTGTATGCAGAGAATTTGGATTCTACCTTGACAAACTGGTAGGTTTAGTTAAGAAGTAGTGGTCTTCCAGCCTGAACTAATTCCAGTTATTCAAGACACACGTGGTTGGTGTGTGTGTGTGTGTGTGTGTATTCAGAACAGTTGAATGCAAGGTCCCTGAAAGAAGGGACTATGTTGTTTAATCCTTGCTGTATCTCAAGCACTTAATGTGATGCCTGATATTTCATAAGGTCATAATAAATATCCGTGAATGAACAAATAAGATTGTGGCTTTTAGGAATTAAGAATTTTATAATTTTTTATAAAAAAACAGTGAATAAGAGCCTAGGAGGTGGGGCCAAGATGACCGAGGAGTCAGATGCTTCCGGTAGTCCCTCTTACAACAAAGACCTGAATAAACTAGTGAATCAGTTATATGTGACAGTCTAGGAGCCCTGAACATTAAAGACAAAGTTGAGGAATCAGACTGAGTGGCAAGGGGAGGGAGAGACTGTTCAGAAGCAGGGAGGAGTTGCCAGACCTGACCTGGTGGGAACCGGCAGCCTGCAGGCCAGATAAGTCACTGTGCATAGTGAGGCAAGCAGAGGCATTCAGGATGCATTTTCCACAGTGGAGAGTCTACTTAAGCCTCCAGGACCAGTGAAGAGTGGCCCTCAGTCAGCAAAAGATAAGTACACGTGTCTAACCTACCGCGTGAATGAAAAAAACACCCCATTTGGGAAGAACCTCTCTCCAATTTACCTGCTCCCCTGCGCTCTGCATCAGGTTCTGGGCCGTCTTCAGTGATTGCCAATTGCCGCTTCCCCTGGCCCGGAAGTACGACCCAACACTCACCCTGAGCCATTCTTCCGGCCTTGGAGAGGGAACAAATTAACAAACTGGAAAAAATAATCTGCAAGTTTCCCTAAGCCGGGAGCTCAGGCCAGGCACAACCCCTTTGCCTAGGCACAGGCATAAGGAGCCTACGGACTTTGAATGCCTTTACCCCTGCATGGATCTTTGCTGGCCCATTTGAAGAATGTAGGCCCTCATTAGCACAGTACAACAGGGTATATACTTGAAGCCTCCCTTCACTGTATCAGCTGTATGGTGGAGTGGCACTTCATGACATTTGATACCACTCTGGCCATTAAGCAGGGTCCTCACCTACCCACATCAGGGGCCTGAGGACTGGTGGCTCCACCCATGCCACCTAGCCACCTGCCACAGAGGTCTAAGAATAGGTGGTGCCTCCCAGTTCTTCCAGCCAACAGCATTGGGCGCCCACAGTCCAACTGCAAAAGCCACCCACCTATGCACTCTAGGGAACAGGGACGTGCTTTTCTCCAGACACTTGTGCAGCTGTCAGCCCCCTGCCTTGCTCAGCACATGACCCCCTACTGTAGCCAGATATCTGTGCCTACTCCAGTCACCTTGCCCATTTGCAACTGTAGGTGAGAGCTTGCACCACACACTTGGTGACTGACTACCTGGACACCTGAGCAGAATCCATACAAGAAAAGTAAACAGAATCGTGGGCTCACATGCCTAGTAACAGAGCTAACCACCTGGTGACAGGATGTTAGAGCTTCAAAGGCTCCAATAATGAAACTAGCACACTTGAGCACCCTATTTGGGCATATCAAAACAAAACAAAACAAGAAGCTATGGTACAGTAAGCAAACATAAAATAAATGTAATATTGACGGCTCAGAGACAATAGTCAATATTAAATCACATAAAAAGGCAGGACATGATGGCTTCAGCAAGCTCCCAAAACAAAGAATCAAAAAGTCTTCCAGAGGAAGAGAACTTCTTGGAGTTACGGTAGGTAGAATACAAAAGATTAATCTACAGAACTCTTCAAGAGATCAGGAAGTAGATGAGGCAAAACGCAGAACAGGCCAAGGAACGCAAAGACAAAGCAATAGAGGAACTTGAGAAGATTATAGAAGGGCACAATGACAAATTTAACAGGCTGCAAGAATCCATAGATAGACAGCAAACAGAAATCCAGAAGATTAACAATAAAATTTCAGAATTAGACAACTCTCAATAGAAAGTCATAGGAGTAGAACTGAGGCAATGGGAGTCAGAATTAGTGAGACTGAAGATAAAGCACTTGGAACTAACTTATTTGAGGAACAATAAGATAAAAGAATTTAAAAAAAATGAAGAAACCCTAAGAATTATGTAGAACTCTTATCAGTAGGAATAACCTACACATACCAGAACAGGGGTATAACAAAATATGGAGAGAATTGTTGAAGATTTGTTGGCAAGAAACTTCCCTGATACTGTGAAAGGAAAAGATACCTACCCAAGATGCTCATCAAACCCCACGCAGGGTAGATCCCAAAAGAAGGTCACCAAGACATATTATAATCAAACTTTCCAGAGCCAAAGGTAAACAAAATTTTAAGAGCAGCTAGGGATAAACAAAAAGCCACCTACAAAGAGGGTCAATAAGACTAAGCTTGGACTACTCAAAAGAAAGCATGCAGGCAAGAAGGCAATGGGATGACATATATAAAGCCTTGAAGGAAAAAAATTCCCAACCAAGAATTATATACCCAGCAAAACTGTCTCTCAAATGTGGTAGAGAAATGAGGGCATTTCCAGATAAACAGAAGTTTAGGGAATTTGCAAAACCAAACCAAAATTACAAGAAATACTACAGGGAGTCCTCCAGTTAGAAAATCAGTAGCATCAGATAACAACCCAAGACTAGAACACAGGACAGAGCAAACAGATAGAAACCCAGATAGGGAAGTCACAAAAATAAAGCTAAAATGATGAAAATAGGGAACCAGATGTAAGAGATGACAACATTAAAGCAAAAAAGAAGGACTAAAAATGTAGCTATAGATCTTTCATATGGAGAGGAATTCAAGGTGATATCAAGAAATAAAAGATTGGTTTAAAATTAGAAAACTAAGGATAAATACAAAGATAATCACAAAGGAAACTAACAATCCTACACATCAAAGTAAAAAGCGAGAAAAACATAAAGACTCAGCAAATGCAAAAAGATGAAAAGAAAATACATAAAGAAAAATTACTCAGCACAGAGAATTAAATGGAACCAAGAAACTGTCAGCAATGCACACACAAAAAAATTACATCAAAATGACAACACTGAACTCATACCTATCAATAATTACACTGAATGTAAATGGACTAAATGCACCAATAAAGAAACTGAGTAGCAGACTGGATAAAAAAAAACCACAGTCTGTCTATATGCTGCCTATAAGAGACACACCTTAGACTTAAAGACGCAAACAAAAACTCAAAGGATGGAAAAAAATATATCAAGCAGACAACAATCAAAAAAGAGCAGGAGTGGCAATATTAATCTCTTACAAAACAGACTTTAAAGTAAAATCCACCACAAAGGATAAGAAAGAACACTATATAATGATTAAAGTGTTAGTACACCAGGAGGACCTAACCATTATAAATATTTACACATCCAACCACAGGACTCCAGAATACACAAAACAAACTCTAATAGCATTGAAAAGAGAGACAGCTCCACAATAATAGTAGGAGACTTCAACACACCACTTTTGGTGAAGGACAGAACATCCAGAAAAAAGCCCAATAAAGACACGGAAGAGCTAAATGCCACAATCAACCAACTTGAACACATAGACACACAGAACGCTCCACCCAACGGCAGCGAAGTATACTTTCTTTTCCAGCGCACATGGAACATTCTCCAAAATAGATCATGTTAGGCCATAAACAAGCTATAATAGAATCCAAAACATCGAAATGTTACAAAGCATCTTTGCTGACCGTAAAGCCAAAAAAGCAGAAATCAATAACAGAAAAAGCAAATGAAAAAAATCAAACACATGGAAACTGAACAACACCTTGCTCAACAACTAATGGGTTATAGAAGAAATTAAGCATGGAGTAAAGAAATTCACAGAATCAAATAGGAATGAAGACACATCCTACCAGAAACTTTGGGACACAGCTAAAGCTGTGCTCAGAGATGAGTTTCTAGCAATAAATGCACACACCCAGAGAGAGGAAAGGGCCAAAATCAAAACATTAACCCTACAAGTTGAACAAATAGCCGCAAAAGAAACGCATGGTTACCAGAAGAAAGGAAATAATAAAAATTAAAGCAGAAATAGAGAATGGAAAAACCATTGAAAGAGTTAACAAGACCAAAAAAGCTGGTTTTTTGAAAAGATCAACAAAATTGATAAACCATCGACCAAAATGAAAAAAGAAAAACAGGAGAGGAAGCAAATAACCTAAATAAGAAATGAGATGGGCGATATCACAACAGACCCAACTGAACTTAAAGGAGTTGTAACAGAATACTATGAAAAATTGTACTCCAAGAAATTTGAAAACCTAGAGGAAATGGACAAATTTCTAGAAAACACACTACCTATCTAAACTAACACAAACAGAGATAGGAAAACTAAAACTAGAGCATAGAAAAGGATGGAATACTCCCAAACTCATTCTATGAAGCTAGCATAACTCTGATATGAAAACCAGGTAAAGACACTAAAAAAAAAAAAGAAAATTACCGGTATTCCTCATGAACATAGACGCAGAAATCCTCAACAAAATTCTAGCCAATAGAATTCAACAACGTATCAAAAAAATAATTCACCATGACTAAGTGGGATTCATAGCAGGTATACAGGGATGGTTCAACATTAGACCAACGATCAATGTAATCCATCACATAAATAAAACAAAAGACAAGAACCACATAATCTTATCAATTGATGCAGAAAAGGGAATTGACAAAGTCTAACACACATTCATGATAAAAACTCTTAGCAAAATAGAAATAGAAGGGAAATTCCTGAACATAATAAAGGGCATTTATATAAAGCCAACAGCCAACATAATCCTAAATGGACAAAGTCTGAAAACATTCCTCTTGAGAACAGGAACCAGACAAAGATGCCCTTTATCACTGCTCTTATTCAACATTGTGCTGGAAGTCCTAGCCAGAGCAATATGGCAAGAAAAAGAAAGAAAAGGCAACCAGATTGGTAAGGAAGAGGTCTAAGTATCTCCATTTGCAGATGGTATGATCTTATACACAGAAAACCCCAAAAAATCCACAAGAAATCTAATGGAATAGAAGATTTCAGCAAAGTATCAGGGTACAAGGCAAACATACAAAAATCATTCGGATTCTTCTACATCAACAAAGAGAACTTCAAAGTAGAAATCACCAAATCAATACTACTTACAGTAGCCCCCCAAGAAAATAAAATACTGAGGAATAAATCTAACCAGAGACATAAAAGACTCATACAAAGAAAACTACAAGACACTAGTGCAAGAATCCAAAAGAGACCTATATAAGTGGAAAAACATTGCTCATGGATAAGAAGACGCAACATTGTGAAAATGTCAGTTCTACCCAAAGCGATCTACAGATACAATGCAACCCTGATCCATATTCCAATAACATTTTTTAACTACATGGAGAAACAAATCACCAACTTCATATGAAAAAGGAAGAGGCCCTGGATGAGTAAAGCATTACTGAAGAAGAAGAACAAAGTGGGAGGCCTCACACTACTTGATTTTAGAACCTATTATACTGCTATGGTAGTCAAAACAGCTTGGTACTAGTACAACAACAGATATATAGACCAGTGGAACAGAACTGAGAATCCTGACGTATATTCGTCCACCTGTGAACAGCTAATATTTGACAAAGGCCCGAAGTCCGTTAAGTAGAGAAAAGACAGACTCTTTAACAAATGGTGCTGGTGTAACTGGATATCCATCTGCGAAAAAATGAAACAAGACCTATACCTCACACCATGCACAAAAACTAACTCAAAATGGATCAAAGACTTAAATATAAAATCTAAAATGATAAAGATCATGGAAGACAGTATAGGGACAATGCTAGGAGCCCTAATACATGGTGTAAACAGAATACAAGCTATAACTAACAATGCACAAACAGCAAAAGAGAAACTAGATAACTGGGAGCTCCCAAAAATCAAACACATAGGCTCATCAAGAGACTTTACCAATAAAGAGTAAAAAGCCTACAGACTAGGAAAAATTGTTTAGCTACAACAAATCTGATTAGCATCTAATCTCTAAAATCTACATGATACTGCAGAATCTCAGCAACAAAAAGACAACCCAATTTAAAAAATGGGTGAAGGATATAAACAGGCACTTCACCAAAGAAGACATTCAGGCAGCTAACAGATACATGAGGAAATGCTCACAATCATTAGCCATTAGAGAAACGCAAATCAAAACTGCAATAAGAGTCCATCTCACCCCAACAACGCTAGCATTAATCCAAAAAACACGAAATAATAAATGTTGGAGAGGTTGTGGAGACACTGGAACACTTGTACACTGCTGGTGGGAATGTAAAATGGTACAACCATTTTGGAGATTGATTTGGCGCTTCCTTGAAAAGCTAGAAATGAAAGCACCATATGATCCAGCAATCCCACTCCTTGGAATATATCCTACAGAAATAAGAGCCATCACATGAATACATATATGCCCACCCATGTTCATTGCAACACTGTTCACAGTAGCAAAAAGATGGAAACTACCTAGGTGCTGCCCATCAATGGACAAATGGATAAACGAATTGTGTATTTACACAATGAAATACTATGCAACAATAGAAAACAATAATGAATCTTCAAAACATCTCATAACATGGATGAATCTGGAAGGCATTATGCTGAGTACAATTGTCAGTCACAAAAGCACAGCTGTTGTATGAGACCACTATTATAAGAACTCAAGAAAAGGTTGAAACACAGAAGAAAACATTCTTTGATGGTTATGAGGGTGGGGATGGAGGAGAGGAGTATTCACTAACTAGCTTGTAGATGAGAATTATCTTGGGTGTAGGGAAAGACAGCACACAATACAGGGGAAGTCAGCACAAGCTAGGAAGTTTCCTGAATTCAACCAGATACTTTCAGGGAACAGAGTAGTAGGGATGGGGGTCTAGGGACCATAGTTTCAGGGGATATCTAGGTCAATTGGCATACCAAAGCTTATTAAGAAAATGTTATGCATCCCATTTTGGTGAGTGGCATCTGGGGTCTTAAAAGCTAAAGAATGGCCATCTAAGGTACATCAATTGGTCACAACTCACCTGGAGCAAAGGAGAATGAAGAACAGTAAAAATGCAAGGAAAATATTAGCCCAAGAGACAGAAAGGGCCACATAAACCAGAGACTCCATCAGCCTGAGACCAGAATAACTAGATGGTGCCTGGCTAACACCAATGACCGCCCTGACAGGAAACACAACAGAAAGCCCCTGACAGAGCAGGAAAAAAGTTGGGTGCAGAACTCAAATTCTAAGAAAAAGACCAGAGTTAATGGTCTCAGTGAGACTGGAGTGACTCCCTGTTAGCCAAGAACTGAAACCATTCCAGAAGCCAACTCTTAGACAAAGACTGGACTATATGACAGAAAGTGATACTCATGAAGAGAGTGCTTATTAGCTCAAGTAGATACACGAGACTGAACGGGCAGCTCCTGTCCAGAGACGAGATGAGAAGGCAAAAAGGGACAGGAGCTGGTTGAATGGACACAGGAAATCTGGATTGGAAAGGAGGAGCGTGCTGTCACATTATAGGGAGAGCAACTAGGGTCACATAACAATGTGTGTATAAATTTTGGTCTGAGAGACTAACTTGAATTGTAAATTTTCACTTAAAGTACAAAAAAAAAAAGACCACAGCCAAGAAAAAAAAAATAGCAAATACCTGAAAGCATATGTAAGGTCAACTCATAAAGGGATTATTCTGATTAATCTCTAGCTTTCAACAAGGATTTATTGAGCATCTGCTATATTCACCACTTCGTTAGATGTTGTGATTAAAACAGTGATCACAAGACGTACCAGCATATTGAAATGTCTGTGAATAAGATGTCATGAGGTGTGGAATTTGTTTCAAAATGGTGTATAGACGAAACAAGACTGAGCCATAAGTTGATTATCATTGTTGGAGGAGGTTTGTTTTGCTGTCTTCTCTTAATTTGTATTTATTTGAAGTTTTCCACAGTAAGTTTTAAAAATGTTCCTGGTTGTGGACTAGAAATCAGAAGACTGAATTCTATTCTGACTCCTCCATTTATTAGCCAAATGGCCTATTCTTTAATGTCTCTTGTCTGCAGTTTCTTTACAATAAAACAGGAATTATTACTACCTGTTGGACCTTAGTGGGTTGTTATGATCAAATGATTGTATGTATATGAAGGTCAAATATTATTCAAATATGAGGTATTATTAGCAAGTTAATTCCTGCCCTCAAATAGCTTGTAATTTGGTGGAAGAAATGGACATGTGCACAGATACCTGTATTACTGATTGGTAGCACTTTCATTTTATCCACCTCCCCCCGCCCCGCCCCATGATATGAAAGTATGAATGGAGCGAGGTGTTTCTGAAAAGATGTGTATTGGATTTATAATAATTTAGGATATGGAGCTCTGGTGACGCAGTGGTTAAGCACTTGGCTGCTCAGCGGTTTGAACCTACCATCCACTCCATGGAAGAAAGATGTGGCAGTCAACTTCCGTAAAGATTACAGCCTTGGCATCCGACAATGTCCGTCACCCCTTCCTGATAAAAACTCTTAGTAAAATAGGTATAGAAGGGAAATTCCTCAGCATAATAAAGGGCATCTATACAAAACCAGCAGCCAACATCATTCTTAATAGAGAGAGGCTGAAAACATTTCCCTTGAGACCAGGAGCAAGACAAGGATGCCCTTTATCACCACTCCTATTTA
This sequence comes from Loxodonta africana, assembly GCF_030014295.1. Taxonomy (NCBI): domain Eukaryota; kingdom Metazoa; phylum Chordata; class Mammalia; order Proboscidea; family Elephantidae; genus Loxodonta; species Loxodonta africana. The sequence continues at coordinate 62,620,301 of NC_087349.1, read as the reverse complement.
ATATTGTGCTGGAAGTCCAGGCTAGAGCAGTAAGGCAAGAAAAAGAAATAAAGTGCATCCAAATTGGTGATGAAGAAGTGAAAGTGTCCCTGTTTGTGGGTGATATTACATAGAGAATCCAAAAGATTCCACAAGAAAACTCCTGGAACTAATAGATTCAGCAGAGTAGCAGGATACAATATAAACATGCAAAAATTAGTTGGATTCCTATACGCCAATGAAGAGAACTATGAAAAGGAAATCAGGAAAATAATATCCTTTATGGTAGCCCGTAAAATAATAAAATATTCAGGATAAACCTAACCAGGGATATAAAAGACCTGTACAAAGAAAACTGCAAAACACTACTGCAAGAGACCAAAAGAGACCTACATAAATGGAAAAACATGCCATGCTCATGCATAGTAGAGTAAACATTGTGAAAATGTCAGCTCTACCCAAAGCAATCTACAAATACAGTGCAATCCCCATCCGAATATCAATAGTATTCTTTAAAGAGATGGGAAAACTGATCATTAACTTTGTATGGAAATGGAAGAGGCTCCCGGATAAGTAAAGCACTATTGAAGAAGAAGAATAAAATAGGAAGACTCAAACTACCTGGCCTCGGAAACTACTATACAGCTATGATAGTTGAAACAGCCTGGTACTGGCACAATGACAGGCACGTTGACCAATGGAACAGAATTGAGAACCCAGATAGAAATCCATCCACCTACAGTCACCTGGTTTTCAACAAAGGCCCAAAGTCTATCACATAGGGAGAGGACAGTCTTTTTAACAAATGGTGCTGGCAAAATTGGATGTCCATCTGCAGAAAAATGAAACAGGACCCCTACCTCACCCCATACACAAAAACTAATTCAAAATGGATCAAAGACCTAAATATAAAACCAAAAACTATAAAGATCATAGAAGAAAAAGTAGGGTCAATGCTAGAGGCCCTAATACACAGCATTAACAGGATACCAACCATAATTAACAATACACAAGCACTAGGAGATAAGCTAGATAACTGGGATCTTCTAAAAATTAAACACTTACGCTCGCCAAAAGACTTTGCTCCTGATGACTAGCCATTAGAGAAATGCAAATCAAAAGCACAATAAGATACCATCTCACTCTGACATTACTGGCACGGATCAAAAACACAAAATAACAAATATTGGAGAGGTTGTAGGGAGATTGAAACTCTTGTGCACCTGGTGGGAACACAAAATGGTACAACCATTCTGGAAAATGATAAGGCATTTCCTTAAAAAGCAAGAAATAGAAATACTGTATGATCCAGCAATCCCACTCCTAGGAATATATCCCAGAGAAATAAGAGTTGTCACACAAATGGACATGTGCACACCCATGTTCATTGCAGCATTGTTCACAATAGCAAAAAGATGGAAACAACCTAGATGCCCATCAACAAATGAATGGATAAACTATGGTACATACACACAATGGAATACTGCACAGTGGTAACAGTGATGAATCTGTGAAATGTCTCACTACATGGATGAATCTGGAGGGCATTATGCTGAGTGAAATAAGTCAATCACAGAAGGACAAATATTGTGTGAGACCACTACTTTAAAAACTCATGGAAAGGTTTACACACAAAAGAAACAATCTTTGATGGTTACGAGGGAAGGGAGGAGTGGGGATGGAAAAACACTAAATAGACAATAGATAAGTGGTAACTTTGGTGAAGGATAAGAGAGTGCATAGTACTGGGGAAGCCAGCCTTGGTCCGGACCAAGGCAAGGTCATGGAAGCTCCATAGACACATCCAAACTCCCTGAGGGACCGAATTACTGGACTGAGGGCTGTGGGAACCAGGGTCTTGGGGAACATCTAGCTCAGTTGGCATGACATAGTTTATAAAGAAAATGTTGTACATCCTACTTTGGTGAGTAGCATGTGGGGTCTTAAAAGCTTGTGGGTAGCTGTCTAAGATACGCCACTGGTCTCACCTCGTGTGAAACAAGGGAGAATGAAGAAAACCAAAGACACAAGGGAAAGATTAGTCCAGAGTACTAATGGACTACAAATACCACAGCCTCCACCAGACTGAGTCCGCAACAATTAGATGGTGCCTGGCTGCCATCACTGACTGCTCTGACAGGGATCACAATAGAGGGTCCCAGACAGAGCTGGCGAAAAATGTGGAACAATACTGTAACTCACACACACACACAAAAAAGACCAGACTTACTGGTCTGACAGAGACGGGAGAAACTCCAAGAGTATGGCCCGTGGACACCTTTTTTAGCTCAGCACTGAAGTTGCTCCTGAGGTTCACCCTTCAGCCAAAGATTAGATAGGCCCATAAAACAAAATGAGACTAAATGAGCACACCAGCCCAGAGGTAAGGACGAGAAGGCAGCAGGGGTCCGGAAAGCTGGTAATGGGGAATCCAAGGTCGAGAAGGGGAGAGTGTTGACATGTTGTGGGGTTGGTAACCAGTGTCACAAAAACAATATGTGTATTAATTGTTTAATGAAAGATTAATTTACTCTGTAAACCTTCATCTAAAGTACAATAATAATAATATTACAGAGTTGGAAACCCAAGGGAGGTACTTCCACCCTGTCCTGAAGGGTCACTATGAGTTGGAATCATCTGGACAGCTTTGGGGTTTGTGTTTTTTTTTTTAGTAAAATATAATCCTTATCCCAGTGCTGTATCCTACTCATTAATGGATTTTATTGTAGGAGAGTCTGACAACACAGTGCCTCTAAGAAGAGATCAAAACTGATGGAAACTTGATTTCTACTCAGATTAGCTCAAAGAGGAGTAGGGTTCTCTGTATGTTCGCTTTCCTTCTTTTTAAATTCCAAAATCTCAAACGATTATTCACTTTTACATCCCACATTGGAATTTCTGCTTGTTTATTTTTTCAGGCTGTTCTATGGCATGACTACCTTATGACATTTAGAATTTTATTCCATGTGGTCTGTGTTTAAATCATTAAGAAGTTCTGTCTACAGCAAGGAAGCAATTCTGTTTCAGAGACTCTGACCTTCAGTGAATTCTCTTTCCTTCTTTCCTTCCTTTTATTATTAGATAATCTCATAATTGCTATGTCAGTTATTCCTAGTGGGTAATATAAAGCCTTTACTTGTCCTAAAATGCTTTTATTTTTAGAAGGCATAAAAGTAGAAGGTATAAAGCTGAGAACATTAACACTTACACCTATTCAGCAACCAGAACAATGTAAACCAGAGATCTGTACGTTTCAAGGGCAAGCTTTTAAAGTTTAGGTAATTTGCTCTGACCAGTACATTTTAAAACTTTTTAGTGGAATCCAAGAAAGTGTCTAAATGGTTTCAAGTTAGAAGTTTTAGATGATGTAGTCTACATTCCAACCATGTAGTCACTGAAAGAAGTTATCAAATGGCCTTCGGTAAAAATGGGACATTTTCATGGAGAAAAACCATGAGAAACCAAGAGACAGGTCTAGAGATTGGGTTAGAAGGGCTTCAGGTGCATGCTAATCATGAAGGAACCAAACCAAAAACCAAACCTGTTGCTATCAGATTGATTCCAACTCATAGCGACCTTATAGGACAGAGTAGAACTGCCCCGTAGGTTTCCATATCTGTAAATCTTTATGGAAGCAGACTGTCATATCTTTTTCCTGTGGAGCGAATGGTGGGTTCAAACCACTGACCTTTCATTAGCAGCCCAGCCCATCAGGGCTCCTCAGTCATGAAGGAAGTGCATTTAAATTATGTAAATTCCCTTAAGGAACTGAGAGCATATGTTACATGAAATAACACACTTTTATACATTTAAGACACAAAAGGAAAATGGTGACATACTGCCAGTCATTACAAATTATTTTAAGCCCATGGGATTTAATTAGTTGTTTTAATAGAGCTAACTACTATCTCATTAGACCAGAACTTGGGGTAGACGATGCTAATGTTAAAAAACCAAAACCTGTTGCTGCCAAGTCGATTTCGACTCATAGCAACCCTATAGGACAGAGTAGAACTGCCCTGTAGAATTTCCAAAGTGGATTCAAACTGCCAGTCTTTTGGTTAGCAGCCATAGCGCTTAACCACTACACCACCAGGGGTTCCGACACTAATGTTACAAGTTGGGAACTCAGCTAAACCAGTGCGTTTTGCAAAGAGAAAATATCTGTTTCAGAGTCATTGCTATACCCCTTCAACATTGGCTGACTTATAGAATGATGAGATTGGTCACAAGGGGGGCCGTAGGTAACTCAAAGGTACCAATTCCTAGTCCTAGAAAACCAGGAGTTTTGAGGTGAGGCTAGAGATGTAACTTTGTTTACGAAAGATAGTGTAGGTTTTGTCACTTGAGTTGACCAAATAAAGTTAAGAAATGACTCTATCAGTAGTTAGAGAATGGTCTAGAGAAGACGTATCTGTGACCTGAAAGGGCCACATGCACATTAAAAGAAGGGAAAAAGGTGGTACAAGATTAGCTAAGTTGAAGTAGAGGTGATAGATATAATAAAATAATTGAACCTGTGATAGCAACTGTGTCTGCTTCAAAATGATCTGAAACATGGTGATCTGAAAGTAGACGAAAATTCTGGCATGTTTAGAAAGCCCTTAGCCAGTGTTTGTTGAATGAGCGTGATTCTTATAATTCTGTAATAATGCAATAGCATAGCTGTCAGATTGCTTTTTGGCGGGGGCGGCGGGGGCAGACCTTCTTTTGACCTTCTTACATTGCCACCATGCCTAACATTGAAATATTTGTTGAAGTAATGTATGAATTAATGTAAAATGTAAGCTTCCCATTAGAATATAAGCCCATGAAGGCAGGAAATTTTGTCTCTGTTATTACTACTTTATCCCAAGCATCTAGAACAGTGTCTGCGACATAGTTCAAAAAATATCTGTTGAGTGAATGACTCAGTGAATACATAGCTAAACTGTGCCTAAAGATCCCTCTTTTTACAGTATTCTTATTGAGAGTAAAAGTGTAAATTAACAGCAAAATGTAGCAGATATTTTTCTGTTTGCACATTAGTATCGCATTTAAAACTCTTTAGGATTAACTCCTTGGAAACTCTATGGGGCAGTTCTACTCTGTCCTATAGGGTCACTATGAGTTGGAATCGATTTGACAGCACTGAGTTTTTTGAGGATTAGATAGCCTGTACTTCCGTTAGAAAAGCGCCCTGATGGCACAGTGATAAAGCGTGTGGCTGGTAACCAAAAGGTCAGCGGTTCAAACCCATCAGCTGCTTTGCAGGAGAAAGATGTGGCAGCCTGCTTCCATGAACATTTACAGCCTTGGAAACCGTATGGGGCAGATCTGCTCTGTCTTACAGGATTGCTGAGTCGGAATTGACTCAATGGCAACAGGATTTTTTTTTTGGCTTTACGTCCACTAGATAGTGGTAAGTTGGATTGGAAACTGAGATATATTCCTCTAGTTCTTGCACTAATGTTTTCATGAAATTATGAGCATAATTTTATGTTATTAAGTGATATTTTAATGATATTGTAAATGGTCATATCATTCATGGCACAATTGGTTTAGACGCTGTGGTGGAAAATTTTAGCACTTGGTTTCAGATTCTCTGGGCTGTGCACTTTTATAAAAAAGATTAACATACATTCTCCTGAAGAGTTTTAAATGTACTCTGTAAAGCACTTGTATTAATGGCAATAGCTGGCCTTATAAACAATGAGACCCAAGTGGTCAGTACTAGTCCCTGATACTCCTGTTTGTTGCTACTGCACCCACTCCACAGTTATCGACATGGTGGTTATGCAAAAATCAGCATTATAAGAAAATGGAGAATGACTATATTAAATCAAAAAATGGAGGAATACAACATCATTGCATAACTGCCAAATTACATCATTACGTAACTGCCAAACCACTGCAAATCAGGGCCCAGCCAAGTTGACACATAACCTTAACCATCATAGCCAGTGTTACTTTTGCCTCGAACCATAACCTTAACCATCATAGCCGGTGTTACTCTTGCCCCAAACCTTGGTGTCGATTACTGCCAGACATACATCGTTAATGCCCAAAATAGTCAGATAGTAGATTTTTTACTATTGCCGTAAATGTGAAACGTCAGATGATGCATAGTCATTTAGTGAGGAGTAGGTATGTTCCAGGCACCTTACTTCTCTGCTTAGAACAGTGAATTGTGATCATCTAATGGGTCCTGATGTCACTTGATCGTGACCAGCTGCAAAAAAAGAAATAATAATAAAAGAAGGGAGGAAGGAAAGGAAAGGGAGAAAAAGGAGAGAGAGAGAAAAGGAGGGAGGAATGGAATAGAACAGAATAGGAAAAGCAATGTATAGTGTTCCAAGTCAATTGTGAGGTACGTCGCAAGGAAGTTCTTACTGAAGTAGAGTACCAGAGTTTGGGATGAGGGGAGTTTTCAGTTTTTTACTTAAAAAATTTTTTGTTTTTTCATTAATTTGCTATGTAGAGCGCCTACATCAGGCTTCTCCTTGCAGCCTGGGCTCCCTCTCGGCTTCAGACTTCAGAGTATTTGCACTTATCCAAAACCCAGTTTCCTTGGGAGCAAGCAGTGTCACTTCTGCCACATTCTGTTGCTTGTGAGTTCAAAGCCCCACAGATTCAAGAGAGTACATACACTACTTCTTACTGGAAGGCGTATTAAAGAATTTGTCCTCCCCTATTTTTTTTTTTTTATCTTAGTTTCCTAATGCTATGACAAAAATACCACAAATGGATGGCTTTAACAAAGAGAAGTTTATTCTCTCACAGTCAAGGAGGCTAGAAGTCCAATTTCAGGGTACCTGCTCCAAGGGAAGGCTTTCTGTCTCTGTCAGCTCTGGGGAAGGTCCTCGTCATCAATCTTCCCCTGGTCTTGGAGCTTCTCAGTGCAGGGACCCTAGATCCAAAGGACATGCTCCCCTTCTGGTTCTTCATTCTTGGTGGCATGAGGTTGCCCCTGTGTCTCTGCTCGCTTCTCTCTCTCATATGTCAAGAGAGATTGACTCAAGATACAACCTAATCTTGTAGATTGAGCCCTACCTCATTAACATAACTGCCTGTAATCCTGCATCATTAACATCATAGAGATAGGATTTACAACACATAGGGAAATCACATCAGTTGACAAAATGGTGGACAGTCACACAATACTGGAAATCATGGCCTAGCCAAGTTATCACACATTTTGGGGGGACACAGTTCAATCCATAACATCCTCCCTCCCCTTTTTTTGTAATCATGATTTTAATACTTGGTGATTAGTACAGAAGAGCTTACAATACAAAAAAAAAAAACAAAACATGTTTCTGCCTCAACGATCCCTATTCCCAGTTGTCAGATGTAATTTCTTCTGTTTTTGGTACATCTAGTAGTTATGTCCATAAATCTAGACAACATGCTATGCCCGTTTATTGATATTGAAATTTCAGATATTTATTGAATTTCTATACTATTTATCTTCTCCATCTGAAAAATGAGAATTTAGTTTATTATTGCTACTCCCTACTTATCTCCTTCACTTTTTGTTAGATAAGGATTTTGGTTTATGTAATAATTCTAAATAATATCCTTAAATATGTATTTTTTATTCCTTCACTGTTGACAGTATCTCTTGATTCTACGTTTAGTTAAGAGAATATTTTAGTCCCCTAATGTTTCTTCCACCTTTGTCCTCCCTTTAACATCATGAATTCTATCAGCTACTTAGCTAAGGCTGTTAAAATCCTCTGCAGGTCCAGTGTCATAACCCTCTGAGGCTGAAGGAGTCCTTCTTTCTTAAAAACAGACATCTGTGTTCTCTTTTCTTATTCTACATTCTTTGTTTAAAAGTACATCTGATTTTAGTGTGACTTTCTTGTATGGTTTTGTTTGTCCTGGAGTTTTTAATTGCTTTCTATTTTTTCTTGCACTATTTACCTTTATTACAGCCTCATTTTTTTTTCAAACTTTTTATCATACCATCTATTTATTTTTATTAAATTGTCCCAGTTCCTGAAGTTTACTCTCAGAGTGTTCTATCCTCTTGGTCTACTCTGGACTAGTTATTCACTATACCTGCTGAACAATTGTCTTTCTGGAACTTTTTTCCCTGCTCTCCTGGATTGGATCCACTCATTCCTGCATTCTGGCTTTTCCTCTTTAGTGGTTACTCCCTTGTTTTGCTAGTGTACATCTGTGAGTAACTTCCTAAGCAAATGTGTATGGGAGATAAACTTCTAAATCCTTGCCAATTTGGAAACATATTTATTTTCTCTCACGTTTGATTTTTGTTTGACTGGTTATAGGATGAAAATAATTTTACCTCGGTTCTTGAAAGCCATTGTTCTCCTTGCATCTTTGTATTCTGTTGCCAATGAGAAATCATCTGCCAATACGATTCTTAATTAGTTTTTAGTGACATTTTTCCTGGAAGCTCCTGGGATGCATTCTTCAGAAATATTACGTGTTTGGGTGTGATGCTTTTTTTATTCAGTGTGCTTGGCATTCTGTGGTATCTTTCTAAGTGAAGATTTGTTAATTTCTTCCTCTCAGTTGCTCTGTTCTCTTTCTGGTGTTCTCCTGTTAGATATATGATCTTTCAGTTGGGACCTCTTTGTTGCTTTCATTTCCATCTTACTGTTTGAGTAAATAGATTGGACCTCTTTGTCTCTTACCTTGTTTTCTTCTATTTTCTAACTCTTCTACTTTTTCTGTCCTTTTGCCCTATATTCTATAAGAAATCCTCTGTGTTATTTTCCAAATGTTTATTGAATTTATTTCTATCAATTATATTTTTAACCTGAAAGCATCTTTCTTCTTTTGTTCTCTGATTTTGTTTAGGTTTTTTTTTTTTTTTTTTAGCCATCTTATTTTGGTTGTATGGACATAGTATTTCCTTGAATCACTCTAATTTTCTTAGAAGTTCTCCAGATTATCTGTATTTCTGTCAGTGCTTTGGTTTTGGTTTATCTTCTTTGTTTTTCATGTTACTAGATTCCTCAAATGCCTGGTGATCTCTGGCAGTCCTTTATTTTTTTGTTTTTAATCAAGATTATTGAGGTATAATTTATTTGCAGCAAAATGCACCCACTTTGTGTATTTTTTATGAATTTTGACAAATTCATACACCCGTATAACTACCAAACAATTGAGATCTAAAACAGTTTCATTGCCCTTTCAGACCCCCTACCAGGCCCCTGGTGACCATTAATCTCCTGTCATTATAGATTACATTTATCCTTTCTAGATTTTCATATACATGGTGTCAAACAGCATGTGTTCTTTTGTGTATGGCTTCCACACATAGCATTTTCAGGAATCATTTGTGTTGTTGACCTTATCAGTAGTCCATTCTTTTCCATTGTGTTGATTTACCACAATTTGTTTATGCATTCACCCGTTGATGGTGTTTGTGTTATTTTCAGTTTGCGACTGTTATGAAGAAAGGTGCTATGAACATTTGTGTGCAAGTCTTTGTGTTGATACAACATACGCTTTCACTTCACTTGGGTAAATATCTTGAAGTGGGATTGCTGGGTTGTATGGCAAATGTGTGCTTAATTTTTAAAGAAACTGCCGAACTCATCCAAAGTGGTTATACCATTTTATGTTTCCACCAGTAATTTATGAAGTCTCCATTTGATTTACATTCTCCTCAACACTTGGTATTATCAGTCTTTCTGATTTGAGCCATTCTGTAGTGGATCTGACATGCTTTTAATTTGCATTTACCTGATGACTAATGATATTGAATATCTTTTAATTTGCTTATTCGCCATTCTGATACCTTCTTTTGGAAAGTATTCAGATATTTTTACCATTTTAAGAAGGTTGGTTGTTTCTTTTAGTTATTATAAGAATTATTTATTATAGATATAGCCCTTTGTCAGTTATGTGTTTAGCAAATATTTTCTCCAGGTTTGTCTTCATTTTCTTAATGTCGTCTTTCAAAAAGAAGATTTCAGTTTTGCTAATAATATGTTTAGTGCTTCTATTCTACCTTCTAGTTCAATGCATAGTGCCCGGGGACTTAAAAGCTTGCAAGCAGCCATACCAAGGCACAACAACTGGGTTGTATTTGCTTGGAGCAACAGAGGAAGAAGGAGAGTCAGGAATAGGAGGAGAATATGGAATGTATGGAATGTATGGCTAATTACCTCCATGAGCAACTGCCTCGTTTGCCATCAGACCAGAAGAACTGGGTGGTACCCAGCTACCATTACTGAACATTTTGATGAAAGATTCTGTAAAGAATCTTGATCAACCAGTGGGAAAATGCGAAACAGAATTTAAAATTCTCATGGACTCCAGACTTCCTGGAGCCATGGAGGTTGGATGAACCCTTGAAACTATTGCCCTGAGATAACCTTTAAACCTTAAACCAAAAATATCACCTGAAGTCTTCTTAAAACCAAACAGTAGTTTAGTTTAACTAGTAAAAAATGTCTGCCTTGAGCATTATGCTCTTTTAAGACCTGTCTATATGGGATCAAATTGACAACAACAACTTGAAAGATTAGATAGGAAACTTACGAGGGCAGTGAGTGTTAATGGAGGAGAACAACTCAGAAAAGGCAGTTGAGAATGGTTGCACAACTCGAAGAACGTAATAAATGTCATTGAATTGTACATGTAGAAACTGTTGAATTGGTGTATGTTTAGCTGTATGTATTCTCAACAACAAAATAAAAAATTTTTAAAATATTTTAATTTTGTCAAAGTGTAATTATCTTTTTTTCCTTTGATGATTTTTGCTTTTGTATTCTAAGAAATCTGCTTATTCCAAGGGCATGTAGATTTTCTCCTAGAATTTTATAGTTTTCACTTTTATGTTAGGTTCGTGATTCATTCCAAGTTACTTCTTTGTGCATGGCTTGATGTAAGAGTTGAGGTTCATTTTTCTCTATATGGGTATCGAGCTGTTCTAGCACTAATTGTTCAAAAGATTATGCTTTCCTCATTTTGAATTACTCTGGCATGTTTGCCAAAAATAGGTTTGTGTCTGTTTCTGGTGTAAGTCCTCCAGCTTTGTTGATTCTTCAAAAATTGTTTTGATTGTTCTCATTCCTTTACATTGCCATATAAATTTGAGAACCCATCAATTACTATGAAAAAATCTGAGATTTTCAGTGGGATAGCATTAAATCTCTATCAACTGAGGGAAGAAAGAATTAATATCTTAACATTATTGGGACTCCTAGTCCATGAATATAGTATATCTCTCCATTTATTTAGGTTTTTAATTTTTTGTTAACAGTGTTTTATAGTTTTTAGTGTGAAGGGATTGCAGGTATTTTGTTAAATTTATCGCTATGCATTTCATAGTTTTGGCTGGTATAGTAAATGATAGTTCTTTTAGATTTCAGCTTCGAATTGTTCATTACTAGTATATAGATGGAAACCCTGGTGGCATAGTGGTTAAGTGCTGTGGCTGCTAACGAAAAGGTCAGCAGGTTGAATCCACCAGGCACTCCTGGAACCTCTGTGGCGCTGTTCTGCTCTGTCCTGTAGGGTTGCTATGAGTCGGAATTGACTTGATGGCAGGAAGTTTGGTTTTGTTTTTTTAGTATATGGACGTAGAGTTCAGCTTTTAATATTGACCTTGTATCCTGTGACCTACTAAAACTCACTTATTAGTTCTGATAGCTTTTTGTTGTTGTCGTTGTTTCCTTAGGATTTTTTACATACATAGTCACATCATCAGAGAATAAAGACAGTTTTACTTTTTTTTCTGGTATATTGTCAATTCTCATTATTTGTGGATTTCGCATTTGTGAATTTGCCAGCTTGCTGACATTATTTGTAACCCCAAAAGCAGTACTCATGGTGCTTTTATGCACACGCGTAGAGCAGTGTCTTAGTTATCTAGTGCTGCTGTAACAGAAATACCACAAGTGGATGGCTTTAACAAAGAGAAGTTTATTTTCTCATAGTAAAGTAGGCTAAATATCCAAATGTATCAGCACCAGGGGAAGGCTTTATCTCTCTGTCAGCTCTGGAGAAAGGTCTTTCTCCTCAGTCTTTCCCTGAACTAGGAGCTTCTGTGCAGGAACCCTGGGTCTAAAGAACGCACACTGCTCCTGGTGCTTCTTTCTTGGTGGTATGAGGTCCCCCTGTCTCTCTGCTCACTTCTCTTTTTTATATCTCAAAGAGATTGGCTTAAGACATTATCTAATCTTGTATATCTCATCAATACAACTGCCACTAACCCACCTCATTTCATCGTAGTGATAGAATTTACAACACACAGGAAAATCACATACAATGGTGAACAGTCACACAATATTGGGACTCATGGCCCAGCTAAGTTGACAGATATTTTTGAGGGACACAATTCCAACTATGACAAGCAGCAAAAAATTTGAGTCACCCAATGCGTACATTCCCAATTGAGCTTGAATAAGGCAATGCTCTGCCTCCTTGTTTCACCTCTTACACTGTAAACAAATGTCTTTCTCGTGGTCTGTTTAGTGCCTGTTATGGATTGAATTGGCTAGTTCATGATTCCCAGTATTATGTAATTGTCCACCATTTTATTGTCTGATGTGATTTTCCTATGTGTTGTAAATCCTATCTCTGTAACGTTAATGAGGTGGAATTAGTGGCAGTGATGTTAATGACGCAGGATTCAATCTACAGTATTGTGTCTTGAGTCAGTCTCTTCTGAGATATAAAAGAGAAAAGTGAGCAGAGAGACATGGGGACCTCATACCACCAAGTAACAAGAACCAGGAGAATAGCACATCCCTTGGACCTAGGGTCCCTGCACTGAGAAGCTCCTTGACTGGGGAAGAGTGATGACAAGGACCTTCACCCAGAGCTGACAGAGAGAGAAAGCCCTCCCCTGGAGCTGGCACTCTGAATTTGAACTTCTAGCCTCCTCGATTGTGAAAGAATAAATGTCTCTTTGTTAAAGCCATTCACTTGTGGTATTTCTGTTATAGCAGCACTAGATAACTAAAATAGTGCTGTATTTTCCACTTTTTTTGGGGGGGGTGATTTCACTGTTTAAAATGGTCATGAGCATAGTGTTGAAGTGCTGTTTAGTGGTCCTAAACACGAGAAGGCTGTGATACACTTTGCAGAGAAAATACATGTGTTAGATAAGCTTTGTTCAGGCATGAGTTACAGTGCTGTTGACCGTGAGTTCAATGTTAATGAATCAACAGTATATATTAAATAAGTTTTTTTAAACAGAAAAACATATAAAACAATGTTATACATTGGTTGGACAATAAAAATGTATGACTAGAGGCTTGTGGGAACTTAACCCTGTATTTCGCCTAGAAGCAGTGGTTCAGTGTTTGCCGTGACTTTTAGCTACTGTGAATAACAAGAATAAACTTTTTTTTTTTTTTTTTTGCATTAGCTAGGACCTCTATTAGAATTTGGCTGCTAACCAAAAGGTTGGCAGTTCAAATCCACCGGTCACTCCTTGGAAACCCTATGGGGGCAGTTCTGCTCTGTCCTATAGGGTCGCTATGAGTCAGAATTGACTCAACGGCAACAGGCTTGTTTTGGCTTAGGACCTCTATTATTTGTTGAAGAGAAGTGGTGAAAGCAGATATATTTACCCTGTTCCCAATAATAAGGAGAAAGCATTGAGTCTTAAGCACGATGATAACCAAAAAACCCATTGCTGTTGTGTTGATTCCAACTCATAGTGATCCTATAGGACAGAATAGAACTGTTACATAGAGTTTCCAAGGCTGTAAATGTTTATGGAAGCAGACTGCCACATCTTTATCCCTTGGAGCAGCTGGTGGGTTGGAACCACTGACCTTTCAGTTAGCAGCCAAGCGCTTTAACTATGATGATGTTAGCTGTAGTTTTTAATAGATGTCCTTTTCAGGGTTGATAAAGTTCCCTTATATTCTTTGCTGAGAGTTTATCGTGATTGGATTTTGTTTGAATTTTTGGATATTGAATTTTGTCAGTGTTTTTTGCATCATTGAATTGATTTCATGATTTTTCTTTAATTTTTTTTAATACATTGTGAATTATATTGATTGGTTTTTGGATGCTAACCAACCTCGAATTCCTGAGATAAACCCCACTTGGTGATAATGTAGCCTTTTTATGTATTCCTGGGATTCAATTTGCTAAAAATTTGCCAAGCATTTTTGTATCTTTTTTCATGAGGGATACCCACCCAGTGCCGTCAAGTCGATTCATAGCAACCCTATAGGTCAGAGTAGAACTGCCCCGTAGAGTTTCCAAGGAGCGCCTGGCGAATTCAAACTGCCGACCCTCTGGTTTGCAGCTGTAGCACTTAACCACTACGCCACCAGGGTTTCCATCAGGGATACTGGCCCATAATTTTCTTTTTTCATAATGTTTCAAGTTTTGATTTTGTGGTAATGCCAACCTCATAAAATGTGTAAGGTATTTCTGCCTCTTCTAGTTTCTGAAATATTTTTTGTAGGATTGATATTATTTCCTTCTAAAACATATAATAAAATTAACCAACGATGCCATCTAGGTCTAGCATTTTCTTTATGGGAAGGTTTTTAACACAAATTCTATTTCTTTAATGGATATGGGACCATATGGTTTGGCTCAGTTTTTGTAATGCTTTTTCCAAGGAATTTGCCTAATTTATCTAGATTTTTTAGCGTATTGATATAGATTGTTTATAGTATTCTTTTGTTATTTTAATGTATTTAGAATCTGAAAATGTCGCCTTTCATTCCTTATGTTAGTAATTTGAATATTACCCTTTTTCTTGATAATATAGCTGAAGTTTTGTCAATTTTATTAATGATAAATCAGTTTGGGGCTTAATTTTCTCTATTGTCTGTTCCATAGATTTTTCACTTTTATCTTTCTTCATGTATTTACTTTGGGTTTAATTTGCTCTTATTTTGAGCTTCTTAAGATGGAAGCTTAGATCGTTGATATTACAATTATAATCTCTCTAAATATAAGCATTTATGTTGTTTTAATTTTCCCACAAATTTTGATATATTGTGGTCCCATTTTCATTCAATTCAAAATATTTAAATTTATTTTTAGCGGTTAATTTTTTGGGCTGTTTAGATTGTGTTGTTTCATTTTCAAATGTGCAGGGTTTTTCAAATAGCTTTCTGCCTAATTAAATTCTGTTGTGATCAGAGAACAATGCTATAATTTCAATCCTGTTTAAATTTTTTAAGACTTGTTTATGGCCCAGCACATGATCTCTCTTGGTACCTGTTTAATTATTTTTTAATATTTCCTACTTTTTCCTCATTCTGTTCAGATTTTCCTTTATGTCTTTGAGCATGTTTATAATTTTTTTATAATTGCTGTTTTAATATTCTTGTCTGATACTCCATAATCTCTGTTGTTTCTGGGGTTCTATAGCTATTGACTGACTTCTCTCCTGGTTATGAGCCACCTGTTATTCTGGATGCTGAACATTGTGAACATGTTGACTGCTGGATTTTGTTCTATTCCTTTAAAGAATATTTGACTTGGATCTGATAGGTAGTAAAGTTACTTGCAATTCTGTTGATCTTTCCAAGGTGTATTTTTAGTTTAGTTTGTTGTTGTTGTTGTTGAGGGGGAAAGGGTCTGGTGGGGGGCGGGCTGTGGTAGGGAATCTAGTGTAGACTTCACTTCAGGACTAGTTCAGCTCCACTACTAAGACATTACCGTTTTGTGATCTCGCCTTTTTGGCTGATAGGAACTGGAAAGATTCTTGTTCTGTATGAGCTCTGGGAATTGTTTTTCCCTTCTCTTGGACATCATGGTCCTGTACCTGTAGTCCAGTGTCTGAAAACGGTTGTTTTATATATTTTGTGCAGCTTCTAGTTGTTTATGGCGGGTAAGTCGGAACTCTCTTGGTTTGCTTATTGCTTTGTGTATAACCCTTAGTTTTTTAAAGGCTGAGTAGCTAGTGTGGCTGTTATAAAGTAAGTTTTCCCCCCTGCTAGATCTCATTTCTGAGTAAAATTTCTGGGAGCCTGGTTTGGAGGATGGAACCTGGGTGTGGGAGGCTTCAGCAGGCTTTACTTTTGGGTGAATGGGAAATCTAGCTGTCAGAATGTAGAGGAACCCCCCAAATGCCATAATACAGGTTTTACCCCAGGGGATATTAACTCATACAGTTACCTCATATGCAGACCTTTAGTCGATTCTCTTGTTTGGGCTGTGTTTCTCATTCCCTCTCTCCATCGCACCTGCTCACTCTTAGTTGAGTTCTGGCTTCCTCCACAGTGACCTCAGAGCTTTTTTAGGCCAATGGCCACCCTCCCAGCAAAAATACTTGAGTATGCCACTAATATTCACTGACTTATAAAAAAAAAGAATGCATATACAGCTATTCTATTATATATATACTAAAATGCACAAAAATGGAAATTTTGAAAGGAAGAGATAAAAATACCTATAAATAGGAGTTCTGATCTTTTCTTAATAATCCCTGGAGTAGTTCTCAACTTTGGAGACCACTGCCTCTTTGGTAATTTTTTCCATCTATTTCTTCTGTCAACTTGCTTCTATTTTTTTTCAGTCATCCAAAAAATTTACTAAACTCTCTCTTTTTTTGTGACACCCCACTACCCTTCTGTATTTATAGGCTGATTTATTTTACTTTAGCAGTGTGTGGTAAGACTGGAGGCCACTGTTGGTGCTGGGTCTGCCATTTTGAACTGGAGTCCCTCTGATATATTTCTTAAAATAATTTTTGAATAATTAAGATGTCATTCTTTCTGCTTGCGTGAATGAGAGCAGGAGGGTGAAGTTAAAGGTAGTGGCCTGAGAATTGCTTATAATCTTCAGGAGATTTTATTTATGCAGGAGTCTTTAAATTTGGGTATGGCAAAGGCAGTGTGGCTCGAGGGAGTAAGTCTGCAAATTTGACCAGGAGCAAGACTTTAAGAACAGTTGTTCTAGAGAAAAATGGGGATCTTGTGAGATGTACTTCTCCTCTATTTATTCTATATTCTATATACTTTCATATTGGGGATGGTATAATCATCAGGAGAGGAGCAGGAAATGTGGAAAAAACATTGTCTCATTTTCCATTCATGGTTGCACCTGGTTATCTAAATTCATTTCATATGGGGTAATATACTGTCCCTAAAGCTAGCATAAACTGTAACATGCAAAAGCTAATTTGACATATTGAATGTTAATCAATTGGTTTTTCTTAAGAGAAGCAAACTGAAAAAATAAGCCCACTATGAATTAATTCTTTGCAGGAATTTCCCATGTCTGATGATTTAAAAGAATTAAATTCTGCATGCAAATGAATCATTACAAGCTTAATTGAAGCTTGTTGGATACTCAAGATTACTCACTGTGGTGTGTTTTTGATGGAGACAGGAAGTGAAAAAGCAAGGTTTATGAGTTTTGTTTTTTTTTCTGTGAAGTCTCAGCCAGTCTTTTAATGTTTCTCATTGAGGCTTTGGTCGCTAGGATAAATGACTCAAGGTATCTATTGCTGCTTAGCTGTTTTTAAGGGGGAATTTCCCCCCACATTCCTCCTCTCCCCAAAATAGCTAATTATATACTAGAAGTTTCAGTACATTGTTCACAGTTTGTGAAGTCAGCATATTTCTGGAAGCTCACTGTGAATGTAATTCTTAGCTCTACTGATGCTTTTGTTTCTCCATCTCTGGAGCCACCATTATACTGTAAGGACACAATCCTATCGCTATTTTTTCCCTCACATTTGATGTGGTAGTTTGCATACAGCTGCAGAGTAGACAGTTACCTTTGAAAGGAACATTTGGCCGCTCTAATTTGATTAAAGAAAACCACCTCAATCATTTCTAGACTGAGAACGTTTTCATTTTAACTTGGCAGTAGGAGTCGGGAATGTACTCACTGCAACTTAGATACGTGGGGGACCAGCTAGGGAACAAAACCAACTGCTCAAATGAAGAAAGCTTCGGTGCAGTTTTTTTCTTTTTTTTAATATAGGATTGATTCCCTTCCTCTTTCCCTCCCAAGTTTTTTACAACCTTAATTTTCCTCTCCATCTCCTTTTCACAGTTATTTACTTAATAATTCTAGTGGATTGATTCTGGCAGGGGTAGAATGCTACCCTAAAGGGATTTGAAGAACTTTGAGGCCCTTAAAAATTACCACAGATTTATATACAAATAAAACTTCAAATCATAAATGACTATGAGTTATGAGTGCTTGATTGGCCACTGTTGGGAGTGGTTAAAAAAGTTTTTAGACCATGGTACACAGTCTAAGGTTGGAAATTTAATTGTAGCTTGCGTAAAGGAAAATTGGTCCCTGTCAGAAGCCTGCAGCCGTAGTGCTAGGCAATTTGCTCACATATATGTACTCCACTTCTGAGGTAGAAGGATCTGATCTCTCAGTTAGTATGACAGTTAAAAATATATTCTATTGATTGTGGGTTGGCATCAACTTCATACATGTTATTGAAAATGACTGAGTAGGGGGTTAGCAGCTACAGTGTAAACTGTAAACAAATTCATGAACCTCAGTTCAGTGATTCTGTATATGATGTTTTTGTGACAGCTCATATGCTGTATCTTAAATTTGAAAAAAGTTTGTGTGTGAAAACTTAAATAAAAAAATTTGAATGTGCACATGAGGCCTTGAAAATACAAATGCATTACTATTTATTGGTCATTTGTTACTGTTGATGATCTAAGAATAGAGGTCAGATGTGGGTTCACATTCTTAATTCTGTTACGTGACTATGTGATTGGGCCACCATATTATACTTACTCCTTCTAAGCTTCAGTTTCTTCATTTGTAAAATTAGGATACACATCAAATGATGTCTCTGAAATCATGTGCCAGTTACATTCTTGGCAAACATTAGTTACCTTCCTGCCTCTTCCACTCCTCCCTGGTACTACCAATCAACAGGAGTATTCTCAAGGAGGGTGATTTTGTTTATCAGCTGGGTGACTGAATTTGATAAATTCCCCTACAAATTCTAATATTGTGTACATTTCTCATTCCCTTGAACAAAATGATTAAGTCCAGCAGGAATCTATCAGTTCTGCCCAGTCTTTCTCTGGATAACGAACCTCAAAGCAAACATTGTATTAGGTAATAGTTCAAGGCATGGACACGGGAACTGTTCAATAAATGTTTACTATTTGATGCAGCTAAGTTGTCGTTTTGAATACCCTGTCACCTTCTGCCATCATCAGGTGCTAGAATTATTTCCATATTTAATGTGCACTTCAAGCCACACTAATCTGCTCTTCCTTCAGAGAGTCAAGGATCAAGCAGGAATCTTCCTGGTTTGGGATTTGTTTTCTTTTCTTTTTTTTGCACACAGTAAGGAGAGTGTAGATCCCTTAGTCACACCTACATGATCCAAGTAGAAGAGAATGGCACCCGTGGGAAAACAAACCCGTTGCCATTGAGTCGATTCCAACTTATAGTGACCCTATAGGACAGAGTAGAACTCCCCTGTAGGGTTCCCAAGCTGTAATCTTTACAGAAGCAGACTGCCACATCTTTCTCCCATGGAACAGCTGGTGGGTTCAGAATGCCAACCTTTTGGTTAGCCGCCGAGAGCCTCACCCCTGCACCACCAGGGCTCCCTACAAGGATGATAACCCAAAAAAACCAAACCCACTGCCGTCAAGTAGATTTCGACTCATATCAACCCCCATAGGGTTTTTAAGGCTGTAAATCTCTATGGAAGCAGATTGCCACATCTTTCTTTCACAGAGCCACTGGTGGTTTCAAACCGCCAACCTTTTAGTTAGCAGTGGATCGTTTTAACCACTGCACCGCCAGGGCTTCTTAGAAGGATGATAAAGGGATTCAAAAGATGATTGCCCAAAGGACACTGCCACATCAGGGTTTGGGGACTCCAAGTGTCTAGTAGATGAAACTTTGTACTTGAATTCCAGGCTAAACCGAAAACCAAACCCACCACCGTCGAGTCGATTCCGACTCATAGCGACCCTGTAGGATAGAGTAGAACTGCCCCATAGAGTTTCCAAGGAGCACCTGGCGGATTTGAACTGCCGACCTCTTGGTTAGCAGCAGTAGCACTTAACCACTGTGCCACCAGGGTTTCCGAATTCCAGGCTAGCTAGTGCTAATTTGTTCCATAATATAGCTGAATACTACACAGTGAAGTGAAATATTGCAGAAAACAGTGCTTGCTGTTTTTGTTCAATTACCACTATTATAACATTAAGTAGGACTAGAAAAATTAAATGCTGGTGATTGAGGAAAAATTGATTCAATTTGAATAAGGTATCGGGAGGCCTGTGGGGATTCTGCAGGAAAATGCTGAGTACTAATTCTTTATGTTATTTCAGACTTTCTTTTTCCTCAGTAGGCAAATAGTATTGTGATATTTCTCATATACAATTGCCCTTTTTTAAAAATATACTTTTATATAGCTCAATACTATTGAATTCTGTCCCATGTTTAATTCTTGACCCCAGGTTTATCTTGTGTCACTTCTAAACTGAGTGAAAAGTTAAACATTGAGATCAATGAAATTATTGAAAATTTCTGATGAGATGAAATGCATAAGAGCTAGCTTGAGCTTGATTTTTTTTTTTAACTGCATAATGAATGCTTCATTCCTTTTTACGTGGCACTTGTCTACCTCTTAAGGAGCCCAGATGGCACAGTGGTTAAGCACTCAGCTGCTAGCTGAAAGATTGGCGGTTCAAACTCACCAGAGGCTCCATGGGAGAAAAGACCTGGCGATCTGTGCCCATAAAGATTATAGCCTTGGAAACCCTACGGGCAGTCTATTCCGACTTGCAGCAACCCTGTCCTAGAGGGTTGCTGCAAGTCGGAATAGACTCAACAGCAACAGGTTTATCTACTTCTTAAGTGCCATTATATAGTTATTCTAGCCATCAGCATAAGAGGACGTGGGGGAAGATTCTTGTTCCCATCTTACAGATAAAGAAACATAGAGAATTTAAATGACTTGTTCAGGTCATTTGTCTGGTGGCAGAATCAGGATTATACCACAGGTCTAACTTCAGGTTATTTCCCATATCTCATTAGTTTTTATATCTAATGCTGCAAGTGTTTTAGTCAAAGGTCATTTGGATTTGACTGTTTTGGTAGGGCCTGTTTGGGAAATTCCAAACCAAACCAAAGTCACTGCTGTTAAGTCGATTCCCACTCATAGACTGTGTGCTGACAAAAGCATGCTGATTACTTGAGGAGGAACCCATCTCAACTTCTATTGCTGGAGACTAGAGATATAATCACTTCATTCTGAAAGGTATTAAATGCCATCCATATATTCTCGTATTATACAATTTGTTTTAGTAGCCACATCTAGAGACAAATGCATATGGAATTGGGACTATTAAAGTGTTGTTCAGTAGGGTTCATGCTGTTTTTCTGCTTTCAACTTGGTGACAGTCAGCTGCCATTGCGTACCCTAGCCAGTGAGAGAAGGAAGAGTTACAGGTCAAAGGAAGTACACTCACCTTTGAATCTGGCACCAGAAGTGCTGACGACGATGTCACATATGCTCGCAATGACTCAGCACTTCCTGGTTTCTCTTTGCAGCCACACTCTGGCTAATAATATCGAACGACTTTGGTCCAAACTGAGAGTGTCAGGGAACCTTTGGTTTCCTCACCATCAAAAATTTGAAATGAGAAATCATTTCTTCTTTTTGTTTCTTAATTAATGGTACTGGGTATGAACTATTGTACTCTGCACTGTTAAATGCTTTTTGTTCTTAAGATATTTACAATCCAAGGAAGTCGCTTTGGCTCTGGACTGTAAATAAATATACCCCATACCTCTCAATTTAAGACAGTTCTGTTATAACTCATTTGGCCTTTTTATTGTTTCTGTGCAGTCTGAGAACTAGGGCAGGAGTAGAAGGAAATGGAGTTCAAGCTACAGTTGCAATGTCTTTGCTACTTGGAGTTTAGAAAAGAGGCTGAATGAGGACAATTGTGAATTCTGTGCATTGGGTCCCTCATCACTTTCTGAATGGTTTAGAGCAGACCCACTATGTGAATGAAACCAGATTATTTTTCTTAATTAGCATTATAGTTAGGACTAGCCAAAGTTGTTAGTCTCAAAAATTATTAATATTGATTGAGCACAATTGAAAAATTTTGGAAAACCTTGAAACTTTTTTACCTACGTTTTCCTGCATTGTCATAACATTAATTTCAGGGCATGTTTGAGAGTTTACTCATGTCGAGAACCAATTTGTTTAAAAAATTATGAAGCCATTTAAAAACTATTTTACAGACTATACACAGTTTCTTTAGAAATATATTTTAATTATTAAAGAAAACCTTAAGTATTGATTTCCAATGAAGAAACAGCTATACTGGAGCAAGAATATGGTTCTATTTAAAACATAAATATTTATGATTAGATTTATTTATGTATATTCATTTCTGTAGAGGTCTCTAAATAGCAAGAATGTCTGGCCCTTTAACTGCCTCCAAATAAGCAAAAGTAAAAATTCCTACAGAAAACATAGCCCTGACCTTTTTACACATGTAATCCAAGTGAAAAGTTGGCTTTGAAGTGGAGTCGTGTTACATAATCATACTGAAAATATGCAGTAATATGTATTCCTTTGAATGTCTTTCATTCAGAAACATATTTTTGTTTATTTGACTGTCCCACCAGCTGAAAATGGCTTATGTTCTGGTTGTTCATCTAACCACCCAACCTCAAAATACTTGAGAAATTACATGAAGAGCTTCATTCCAAAGCATAAGATTTTCAGAAAGCTCCGAACCATTGGAATATCAAACAGAGAACTTCACTCCATTGATGATTAAAATAAAACCATGTAACTGGAGAAGATAAACAGAAATTACAGACCCAATTTTTACCAGGCAGGATACCTATCAGATCAGTACTAAATTTTTAAAAAAATATTTATTTCCAAGAAGGTGCTTAATGTGAGTCGTTTGTTTCAGATGTAACTATAGCATTTCTAGCACACTATTTGGCCCACTGAACTTTAGGGTGTAGAGTGTTTCTAAGCATTACAAGTTATTACAGCAAATATGAGAGTAATGATCAATACAGGAAAAAGCAAGTGAAACCCCTTCTTTCCTTGTGCTTCATCTGAGATGCTGCTTTAGAAATCTGCAGATTAGTAGCATGTGCCTGAAAGTCCAAGCTTCTGATGGTGCCTCATAACAACACAAAAACATTTTAATTCCTTTTGCATTTTACTCATCTTTTGCTGATTTAGTGAAGATTCTGTGTACTGGGCTATAGCAGGAAATTCTGTTTAATTACTACTAAGAAGGAAAACCACCATACAGAGTTTCTAATTTTTTATAATTGTTTTTAAAACAGTTATAGGGAAGTTTTTTCTGTTAACTTGCATAATTGTGGGATAGAGCACTCCAGTTAATAAAAAAGTCTAGTTAATAGAACGTCGTCCTCTCTTCCGAGCTGTAAGTCACGTTTTCAAAGAATAGGATACAATAAGATTCATTTAACACAAAAATTCATAATTTATTTCTTTGTTGATTGACAGTTCAAGAAGATGCTTCAGCATTGTTATAATGAATGACTATGGCTACTCTTAGAGAATTATAATTATGGAATTTTCCCTTGTAACATAGTTTGGCTCTTTGTGCTGTGTGAGAGAAGGCTTTATGTCATGTCTGTTGGAGAAACAACCAAATGCTGAATTATGTTTTGGTTAGATAAATATTTCTAGGAAGGGATTAGGGAGGGAAAAGTTGAGAGGTTGAGATAGTAGTAGTGAAGGGCAAATGGGGCATTTAGGTGGAGAATAAAATGATGAAGAAGAAAAAGAAATTAAAAGGTATTGGAAGAAGAAAAATCTGCAAGTGTATAGATAAACATAATAGTAAATGACAATGTAACCATTGTCACTGGTCATTATGTTTAGAAATTGTGGAATGGAAGCAGGTTTTGCTGTGTATATTTTCACCAAAAATTAAATTAAATTTTAAAACAAAGCTTGACGAACATTAAAAAAAGGAAAGAAAGTGCCCCCTCCCCCCACCAAATTAGAAGAGATAAAATTAAGGAAACAAATTTCTTAAAGTTTTGAAATACTATTAAAAGGAAAACATTAGTATGGGAAAAACCTTGTGGTTCTGACAGATTCTCTAGACTGGGCAGAGAGAGGTATGAAGCAAAAGGCTGAAAATGAAGAAAGATCTAAAGCTGCAAGGAAGTAATACAGAATTAAAATTTGTTTGGCTCCTAAATTGGATAAAAGCTACAACTTCAGGGTGGTTTATCTTAAAATGTTGACCTGTTGCCCAAAACCTAAATAAACATGCATTTGTTTATTCTCTTCATTTTATGTATCCTGTGGGAAACAGAAGGTAGATCCATTTTGCATTCATCTAGCTTTTGGTCTTATAGTAGAAAAATATGAATAAAAGAGTTGTTATGCTTGACATGCAAACAAGGGCTTTGGTCTTTTCCGCATGTTGTAAAATTCCTGTTGGTTTTTATTGTTGGCATTATTATACATGGTATCTGGTTACAGAGACATTCTGGTCATGTTATGTTAGGACATGAACAGACTGCTTTAAACATATATATATGTGGTAATCAGTGTAGGTAATTAGGTTCTTTATTCTTCCCTCACATCCCCTCACCTCACCTCTCTAGGTTCTTCTCTTCTTGTGGGTACATTTGTACATACATTTTGCGTTTAATTGCGTATTTTTATAAAGATGCTAATAAAGGTTTAAGTAGCGATCAAAGTAAAGGAATGGTGGGGAAAATCACAGAAAAACAAAGAATCACTTCAGAGTGTACAATTGTTTACTTTCTAACAGGGTCATTTAAAAACTTTTATTGTTATGAACTATGTATAACAAAA
Source organism: Loxodonta africana (assembly GCF_030014295.1). Lineage (NCBI taxonomy): Eukaryota > Metazoa > Chordata > Mammalia > Proboscidea > Elephantidae > Loxodonta > Loxodonta africana. Next base: position 62,595,574 of record NC_087349.1, on the reverse strand, counting down.
TTTGCCGTTTTTAAGTAAATAATTATATACTTACATATATATGCATAATATATACAACCGTTTTTAAGTTTCCAGTTACATGTGCAACCATCACCACCATCTATTTCCAAAACTTTTTCTCACAACAGGGGAATTTTTAACAGTCCTTGATAAAGTCTCAAGATACTTTACTGAATTTGGGGGATTTTTGGAGCAGATTATATATATATTCTATAACTGTAGAGGGGAAATCCCCCACTATCTAGTTTTGCTTAAAATGTTGAGGATTAGAAACTTTTATAGATAAGGTATTTCAGTCATGCTTTTCTTAAGAACATAGATGTTTTAAGTGGTATTTTAAATGAGAATTAGGCAGTAGTTCATGCCATAGCCAGCAGAGTGGTTAAGTGCTATAGCCGCTAACCAAAGGTAAAGAAGTTTAAATCCACCAGACGCTCTTTGGAAACTCTATGGGGCAGTTCTGCTCTGTCCTCTAGGGTCGCTATGAGTCAGAATTGACTCGATAGCAACAGGTTTTTTTTTTTTTTTTTTTGGAAAGCTAGCTCAATAGAAAATCAAAAGTCAAACCAGTTACCGCGAAGTCAGTTTCCACTCATAGTGACCCCAGGTGTGTCAGAGTAGAACTGTTCGCCAGAGAGTTTTCAGTGGCGGATTTTTTGGATGTAGATCACCAGGCCTTCCTTTTGTGGCATCCCGGAGTAGACTCCAGCCACCAACCTTTTGGTTAGTAGAGCAGCTTAACCATTTGCACCACCTGAGGCAGCTGACTGTAATGAAGCAGGGCTCTCGTGAGAAGCTACTCATTTGGCCTCCTGGGTCAGGGGTTCCGGATTCCAGGAGTCTGTAAGGAGTGCCCTGTTGTCTGTCCTGCATCAGGGATTTGCCCTGTGCATCCTTTTGAGTGTCTGCTCTGCCTCCTCTCTCCTCACTGCTTCCTGTGCTTCTCCATGCCTGTAACCTTTGCTTCCATAGGTCCATCGAAGCCTTCACAGCACTGACTAGCATGAGGTTTGGGTGTGGTGCCCCTCTGTTTCTTAGTTCATATTCCAAAGGGTCTTAAGGCACGGTGTGGTGGAAAAAACCTGCTTCTGGGAAAGACCAGATTTTGGTCCCAATTTCAGGTAGTTAAGAAAATGGGTTGACATTTGATTTTTTTGTTGTTCTAACTTAGATGTAAGTCTTTAAGAAGCAAAATACCAAGTTTGTCATGGAAGCGCAGCTTTTGGATAATTCTTAAGTCGTTTCGAAGTTTGACTCAGCATTTGAAAGCCATTTATGTGTTACTAGACAGGTTTAAAACTGCAGGCCAAGATTTAACAGTACCTTTTTTTTTTTTAATCATAAAACCCTCTCTAATTTCAACCATAGCACATCTTCAGAAGGAAGGGGTTCATGTGAAGAGTAGGTTACATGGATGAGCATAATCAGATCCTGGCCACAGTGATGCCTTGAGCTTACTTGTTTTGGTGGGAAAATCATGCTCTTCAGAGTGAAAAGTTGGAAGATCATTATAGAAAATGGATTTTTATTTTAAAGCACTGAGCAGAAATGCTGGTTGGCTTTATGATGGCTAGAAGATACCTTCCATGTAATTAACTCACTCTGATTCTTGTACTAACAAACCCCAAAGCAGCATCTCTTTGCTCTCAAACGACTTGAGCCAAGGGAAGTGGCACCATGTGGTGGTGATGCTACATGGTGAGTCAGCCTCTAACTCACCCCAGGTCTGGCCGTGCCATTCTTCACAAAGAAAATTCAAAATGTCAATAGTGCTGAGGCTCAGAAACCCTGTGTTAGAAAAAGGGTCTAGTAGTTAGCATCAGCTTGTAGATGGCAACAAAAATAAAGGCCTCTGGCATAAATTGGGGGAAACACACTGGCCCAAGACCATCCAGTATTAATAAGCTAACATTCATATAATTAGTGCTCCCAAAGTCAGTATTTGCCATTACCATCGACTGATGAGAAGAGGACAGTCCAGCGTAGGGATCACTTTTTTCCTTAATTGTTTAATTGGAAGGTGAGATGGCTGAGATGGATGGAAAGAAGAGTTAAAAGCAACCAGATAATTGGATTTTCTTTTGTGTGTGGCAAAGAACTGGAACTCATGATGATGAACATTGAGAAACAAACAAAAAAAAAACGTTTTATTGAATTTTTGAGTTAGTCGTGTTTGGATCCTGCTAGGAAATCAGGGGTTTTAAAAAAGGAAGTTAATCAGAATGAGGCGTGGGGAAGTGAGATGGCTCGATGACCAGCCTTTACAAGGGGAGACACACACACTCAAGTGAAAAGTCTAAGGTAATCCCAGGCAAATAGCACCTCAGATTAGGGCTCCCTCCAAGTTGAAGTATGATTACCTCATCTCTGGCCTTTATTGTCTTGATGTATATCATTGTGGGAGGTATATCATGATTTATGGTTTTCCTTTTAAAGCCTCCATTTTTAAAATGTCAAGTTTTCTTAGATGCTAACATTATTATTGTATTTGTGCATATTATTTTAGTGTAATTTTTTAAAGAATAAAATATCTCACACGATCAACCAAATGAGCATTCACTGGCAGTATAGTTAGGGTATGCTAACCACCACGGGAAGATGATAGTGTGAGTTCTGCTCACAAGGAGCTTTCAGTAGAGTTGAGGATGGAAGACATGCACCTGTGATATAGCCGTGGGCATTATTACAGGCCAGTCTAACACTGGGGTTAGGTGGGAAGGGTATGTTTTCAAAATTGAATGAGAACACTGTCAGAACGAACTGTCTCCTCCCTCTATGGTAGGAGTTCTCCGCTGAGGGTAATTTGCCCCCTGGGGACATATGGCAATGTGTGAGGACATTTTTAGTTGTCACAGCTAATTTTGGGAGATAGCTGTGCTGTGTTCAGTGGTGAAGGGGTATAATGAAGAGAACAGTTCGGAGAGAGATCCTGGGCAGGTCACCTTAACCATTCAGTGTCTAATTTTCCTCATTTTCAAACGAAGGGACCGAAGCTTGATGACCTCTAGCTGTAAAATCACATGTTCCTATAATCTCAGTTTCAAATAGTAAAAAAGAGATTGTTTATGCAAAGTTGCTTGTGAAAAAAGCTTCTATTCCAGTTCATTTCCTAGAAACCTCAGAAATGTCCCTTCCTATAAAGGCTTAATTCCAGTGTTTAAAGAAAGAAGACAATTCCTGTTATAAGTGAAAGTCCCCACCCCCAAACAAAATAAAAAGAGTCAAATGTAATTTACAACTGATTTTTAAAAATTGTTGTAAGATCATTATGAAAATTCTACCCATTTTCTTTTATGTATTTATGTTTAAGTATGAAGAAAATATTTTGATAGTACTAATAATACTGAACTTTTCACACAATTCATGTTAAAGTAGAAATTTCCAGATCTGAGAAATTCACTGTTTGTAAAGATGGAACACACTTGAAAGTTTTATTAAGATTTTTAGTTTATTATTTAGTAAGTTATTGGACTCAGAACAAAATGATGAAGCTTTCCTCTTTGCTGAATGGGAAATTAAGTGGAGCCTTCATAGTTTTCTCCTTTTTCCATTCCCAGAGTCGGGAGCTCAGATAGGCACAAGAATGAGATATTATAGCATTCCAAGAAACACAGCTTGCCTCTGTGGTGCCTCTGTTCTGAAGAGTTGTTGTTAGATGCTGTTGAATGGATTTTGACTCATAGCAGCCACGTTTGATCTGCCCCATAGCGTTTTCTAGGCTGTAATTTTTACAAGAGCAGATAGACAAGTCTTTCTCCTGTGGAACTGCTGGGTGGTTTGAACCACCAACCTTTCCAGCGATTTACCATTGTGCCACCAGAGCTCCTGGGCCTGTATTCTGAATTTACCCCATACCTCATTCTAGAATTTGGGTAATGAGATTGCCTGAATTGAAGCAGCTTTTAGGATAGGCCCAGAGATGCTGAGGGTGTGCAGCTTGAATATCATCCCCAGGGTTAACGTTGCCTACAAGGATAGCAGTGTGTGGCATGGTATTGGCTCATAGAATAATACCTTAGGCGACTTTCATTGTAATAGAGGTTAACTGAGCACCTCCTGGATGCCAGGTACCTACTATAGGTGGTATGCACGGCAGGGGGGATCTAAATGTGTAAGATTCAGTCCCAACTTTCAGTGAGTTTATAACCTAGAGGGAGGAGAAGAGAGACTGATGCAAACTACTGTCGTACAAAGGATAAAGTCGTAAGTAATAAGGACCATTCAGAGATGCCCAGTCCTTCGCCATCTTCTTAATTGTCGGTATGTTTGAATTCATTGTTGTAGCTATTTGTGTAATGCCCTCCAACCTAGGGGGGTTCATCTTCTAGCACTATATTGGAAAATAATTCTGTTGTGATCTATATAGTTTTCATTTGCTGAATTTTGGAAGTAAATCACCAGGCCTTGCTAGCCTGTCTTAGTCTGGAAGTTCTAATTAAACCTGTCTCCCATAGGTGACCCTGCTGGTATTTGAAATGCCAGTGGCATAGCTTTCAGCATCATAGCAACACATAAGCCACCACAGTATGACAAACTGACAGAGGAGTGGTGGTAAATTAGGGTCACATCCATTGCCATTGAGTCAATTCCGACTCATAGTGACCCTAGAGGACAGAGTAGAACTCCCTCTTAGAGTTTCCAAAGAATGGCTGGTGGGTTTGAACTGCTGACCTCTTGGTTAGCAGCTGCAACTCTTTACCACTGCACCACCAGGGCTCCAAATTAGGGTAGAACACTTGAAATGAGAGATTGAAAGGAGAGATAATGAGTACTAGAATTGAGTCTTAGTAGCTGGTTGAGTGTGTGGGTGAACAGAGCTATAGAGCCAATAAGATGAATCCTGGTTTTATGCTTGTGTGAGGGGATGGTGCTACTACTGTTAGAAATTACTTTCACAGAAGAAGGAGCAGTTTTGATGGACAATGATGAATTCAGTTTTGAAGAGTTTTAAGGGCTTTCAGGAAATAGTCAAGGCAGTTATACTTGAAGTACAGGAAATTAAGAGCTCCAGAGAAGAGTCTAGAAAATCTGTGATATTCTAAAAGGAGACATACTCAGTTCTTTGTGGGTCCCAATGTTTGGAATACCACTGTTGTACTTAATTTGTTCCACAACAAGAAGCAAACCACAAATGTCCTGATGATGATACTAAGCACAAAACTAATCAGTTAAGTGACTTGTTCATACACACCAGCCTTTACAGCACAGGTGGTTCACATCCCTGCTTCAGCCACAAATTGCTGTCTGTGGTACATCTTCAGGGTCACTGGTAAAAAGGACCCTACCTGCTAAATCACTGAATGAGCAAGAACTTCCATTAAAAAGAAAAAACAAGAAGAAGAAAAAGGACGGAGTATAGGACGTTGAGCATACCTGCGTTAAGGATGGAAAGAGAAAAAAGGGCCAAAGAGGACAGCAGAGACAAGAGAAGTAAAAGGAAGAATAGAAGAAAACTGTCGGAGAAGCCAAAGGAGGGAAGAGTTTCAAGGAAGAGCAGACATTTCATTCAGGTATCTCAGGTGCTGCCAAGAGGTTAAAGAGACTGCAGGTTGTATTTATTAAGGGGGAAGTTAATGGTGTTCTTTTGAGAAACACACTTTGCCGAAAGAGAGAAAAAGGAAGCCAGTTAACATAAAACTAAACAGCAAGAAAGTACAGCAGAAAACGTAGACTGTCATTAAATAAATCAAGAGGAATGAATGTGGTTGGTAGGATGACAACCAGATTGAGATAAGAGTGGTTTAAGATTTGTTATTATTATTATACAAAGGAAATATGAGTATGCTTGTAGGTGTATAAGCCCATTGCCGTCAAGTCGATTCCAACCCATAGCAACCTTACAGGACAGAGTAGAACTGACCCATAGGGTCTCCAAGGCTGTAATCTTTACAGAAGCCAACTGCCACATGTTTCACCCATGGAGTAGCTGGTGGGTTCAAACCGCTGACCTTTCAGTTAGCAGCCGAGTGCTTAACCACTGTACCACCTGGCTCCTATGTAAGTATATAAGAAAGAGACAATAGAAGAGAGATGGAGGGGAATGATAGAGGGTACAGGGCATGTTGGGAGTGATTTCATCTTGGAGAGAAGGATATATTCCACGAATCACGAGGGACAAAAGATCCATAGAAGAAGCAGATGGGTTTTATTTCCTTCTGTCACGAGAAACGCCATTTGCAGAGAAAGGGGAGGAATTGGGAACTCAAATGAGGGCTGATGGAAGTGTCCGGAAGTAAGGAAGCAAAGGGTACAAGGAACAGAAGGATTAGCTCCGAAGGAGAGACTGAATGTGTGGAAGAATCTGAAGTTGTCAACCTTGTAGTCACTTAGCCACAGACACACTCTCATGCAGCAGTCAAGGAAGGTTTTATAGTGGTTTAAAGGCATGCATCAAGGGAAGCCTTATTTAAAAAAAAAAAAAAAAAAACTCTAATAAATGAAATAAAAACAAATTCTAAAGAATGAGTTATAAGCGTCATCATCATCATCACACAACTAATGTTTGAGTGGCTAACGTGTTCCAAGCCCTATACTAAATAGTTTGCCTGCGTAAATAATTCCATCCTTGCAGCAACCTTAATGTATAGGTGAGCTTACCTTAAAGTAAGTTTCCTTGTTTTGTGTTTTTTATTTATTGTTCAGGAGCAATGTATATATGTACACATGATATTTTGATATATGTACACATAATATTTTGATATATGCCAAGAGTGGATTAATTCACTGATGTGTAAAATCATTAAGTGACATATTTTATAAAAATAAGAACTCTTAGATAGCAAATTCGTCAAAATTGTTATGCTTATTGGGCTTAGTAAACCTTGGGCAAGCCTTCCACAGCTACTATTTGCTGAATTTCTTTTTCATCAAAATGTTAACATAGAGTTGAAATGCAAAAGAAAACATTTGATACAGCATTTTGACATTTAACATTTTAAGGTAATTTCAGCAGGTCATCAAGTGTGGGTTATTGAAGACTGTTCTACTATAAACAGTTTTTTCCCATGATCTTTCTTTGGCTAAGAAACAATTTGGATGCCATTTCCCTGGAAGAAAATAAATGTATTATGTGCTAAAATATGACATGTTTTTTCTGCTTTTTTAATTAATGAATTCTTTTGTTTAATCTTACATTAGATGAATAGAACAAATATATGTTTTGACAAGCCAAAGCTAGAAACAAAATTCTCTATAACAGTGTTGGCAAATTCACTTGAAAAGTGAGGTCATCATTCAAGATAAGTCATTTTGAATTTTATTTCCATCTCAGCTCACCTGAGATAGAAAGTAGACTCATTGGTAAGAGTGACTTCCCAGGACAGTGATTCCAGTAACTTCCTGAGGGGACACTTTTGCTCACTGGCTTATCTCCAGCACATGAAAGGTATCCAAGAATATTTAACTGGCTGATTTTCACTGGAGAATGAGAAGATGTTTGACAGAGCCCCACAAGGGATTTTGATAGTGCTGGTCATCACACTTCAGCGTTTGCCACCCTATGAAAAAAAAAAAATTGAGGCAATGCATAATCAAAACGGTTCAATATAATCAAGTTTAAGAATTAGTCTTTTGAAAAATTCTCATCTGTGCTGTCCAAAGAGATGGTCTCTTTAGAAGTTCTTCTAATGTGAGTAAATAATTCCTGAGGCATTTGTCTTTATTCTTGCAGTTTAAAAGTATACAAGTTAAAAGTCAAAGTACAGGAATACTACGCATCGATAAAGAACAGTGACGAATCTGTGAAACATTTCATAACATGGAGGAACCTGGAAGGCATTATGCTGAGCGAAATTAGTCAGAGGCAAAAGGACAAATATTGTATAAGACCACTATTATAAGATCTTGAGAAATAGTATAAACTGAGAAGAACACATACTTTCGTGGTTACAAGGGGGGAGGGAGGGAGGGTGGGAGAGGGTTTTTTACTGATTAATTAGTAGATAAGAACTGCTTTAGGTGAAGGGAAGGACAATACTGAATACATGGAAGGTCAGCTCAACTGGACTGGACCAAAAGCAAAGAAGTTTCTGGGTTAAACTGAATGCTTCAAAGGTCAGCGGAGCAAGGGCAGGGGTTTGGGGACCGTGGTTTAAGGGGACTTCTAAGTCAATTGGCATAATAAACTCTATTATGAAAACATTCTGCATCCCACTTTGAAATGTGGCGTCTGGGGTCTTAAATGCTAACAAGCGGCCATCTAAGATGCATCAATTGGTCTCAACCCACCTGGAGCAAAGGAGAATGAAGAACACCAAGGTCACATGGTAACTAAGAGCCCAAGAGACAGAAAGGGCCACATGAACCAGAGACTACATCATCCTGAGACCAGAAGAACTAGTTGGTGCCACAACCAATGACTGCCCTGATAGGGAGCACAGCAGAGAACCCCTGAGGGAGCAGGAGATCCGTGGGATGGAGACTCCAAATTCTCACAAAAAGACCATACTTAATGGTCTGACTGAGTCTAGAGGAATCCCGGCAGTCATGGTCCCCAAACCTTCTGTTGGCCCAGGACAGGAACCATTCCCGAAGACAACTCATCAGACATGAAAGGGACTGGACAGTGGGTAGGAGAGAGATGCTGATGAAGAGTGAGCTATTTGTATCAGGTGGACACTTGAGACTGTGTTGGCATCTCCTGTCTGGAGGGGGGATGGGAGGATAGAGAGAGTTGGAAGCTGGCAGAATTGTCACGAAAGGAGAGACTGGAAGGGCTGACTCATTAGGGGGAGAGCAAGTGGGAGTACGGAGTAAGGTGTATATAAACTTACACGTGACAGTTTGACTTGATTTGTAAACGTTCACTTGAAGCTCAATAAAAATAAAAAAAATGACAAAAAAAAGTCAAAGTGCAGAAACACTCTGTTACAGTGTGAAGAAAAGGTGTGTTTCAAGGTCAAGGTAACCACCGTTGCCTTTTCAGGTGGCAGTCAAAATGATGGTGGCTGGCCGCCTGTACACAGAGCCAATTCTGCAGTGTGGTTATTATGTTCCAAGACCTGCCTGGCTTTAAAGGCAGGGAGACCAATTTCTTTAGGAGCCGTGATGGTGCAGTGCTTAAAGCGCTTGGCTGCTAACCAAAAAGGTCACTGGTTCGAACCCACCAGCCACTCCACAGGAGAAAGATGTGGCAGTCTGCTTCTGTAAAGATAACCCATGAGATATACAGCCTTAAAAGCTGGAATTGACTCGATGGCAATGGATTTGGTTTGGTAGAGGGGTTGAGAGTGCAGGGATGAGAGACTCATACCAACCTCACAAGAAACTACGGTTTGTACCAAAATATCAATTTGCTCTTTTCTAGTACAAAACCGTACTTCTCAAGTGTACTTGGATCTGCCCATCAGAGCATTGTCTTCCTTGTGTGCTTATCTATGGGAAAACCAAATTACAATGGGACAGTTGCCTGTGAGCATGGAACCAATGAAGGGAGTTGGCTGGATGATCTTAATATCTTGTGGCCTCAAGCTCTGATGCCCAATGCATTCATCTTGACTGTAGGGAAGAAGTTTCATTTGTCACAAGAAATTTCCTCACCTATTGTAGGATCTGAGGCACAATGCCATATTGTTTTTTCAGAATTTGCTTTTAGGTAGATAAAACCCTTACTGAACCAATTCGAACCTGTTTTTTACCCTCCGATCTCAAATTTGTATTCTGCAAATGGATAAACTAGAACAATTTCATCTGAAGAAATGGCTATCAAATTCGTTCCTTATATTGCAGATAATATTGCATTTTTATATGAACTCAAATTTTGTTCCTCTCAAGATTTTGTAATTAGTTTTGAAATTAGCAATGATAAATTATCTGTTGTTGTTGTTAGGTGCCGTTGAGTCAGTTCCGACTCATAGCAACCCAATGCACAACAGAATGAAACGCTGCCTGCTCCTGCGCCATCCTCAGCAATCGTTGTTATGCTTGAGCTCAGTGTTGCAGCCAGTGTGTCAGTCCACCTTCTTGAGGGTCTTCCTTTTTTCCTCTGACCCTGTACTTTACCAAGCATGAGGTCCCCCTCCAGGGATTGATCCCTCCTGACAACATGTCCAAAGTGTATAAAATGCAGTCTTGCCACCCTTGCTTCTAAGGAGCATCCTGGTTGTACTTCTTCTAAGACAGATTTGTTCATTCTTTTGGCAGTCCATGGTATATTTAGTATTCTTTGCCACCACCACAATTCAAAGGCGTCAGTTCTTCTTCGGTCTTCCTTATTCTTTGTCCAGCTTTCACGTGCGTGATGCATGTGGGTCAGGCGCATCTTAGTCTTCAAGGTGACATCTTTACTTTTCAACCCTTTAAAGAGATCCTTTGCAGCAGATTAGCTGAATGCAATGCATCTTTTGATTTCTTGACTGCTGCTTCCATGGGCATTGATTGTGGATCCAAGTAAAATGAAATCCTTGACAACTTCAGTCTTTTCTCCGTTTATCATTATGTTGCTCATTCGTCCAGTTGTGAGGATTTTTGTTTTCTTTATGTTGAAGTGCAGTCCATACTGAGGGCTGTGGTCTTTGATCTTCATTAGTAAGTGTTTCAAGTCCTTTTCACTTTCAGCAATCAAGGTTGTGTCATCTGCATAACATGGTTGTTAATGAGTCTTCCTCCAATCCTGAGCCCCGTTCTTCTTCATATAGTCCAGCTTCTCGGATTATTTGCCCAGCATACAGATTGAGTAGGTATGGTGAAAGGATGCAACCCTGACGCACACCTTTCCTGACTTAAAACCCCACTCAGTATCCCCTTGTTCTGTCCTTGTTCTGTCTCTTTCTAGACATTCATTAATAATTTAAAGTGGCAGTGATGTTCAATTTTAATCACCATCTCAAAACATTTCAATATAAAGAAAGACAATGTAAAATGTATTATTTTTTTTAATATGCTAAAATTCACCGCAGCACTGAGTCACTTAAAAAAATAGTATTGTATCACATGAACCATGGCCTGCACTAGCCTGAGACCAGAAGAACTAGATAGTGTCTGGCTACCACTACTGACTGCTCTGACCGGGACCACAAAAGTAGGTCATAGGCAGAGTGGGATAGAAATGTAGAACAAAATTCAAACTCATAAATAAGACCAGACCTGTTTACTGGTCTGGTAGAGACTGGTGGATCCCTGAGACTATGGCCCTTAGATGCCCTTCAAACTTGGAACAAAAATCATTCCTCGAGATCAGATTATAGCTGTAATAGACAAGCCTATAAAATGAACAGTAGCACCAGGAGGAACGTACACCTGAGAACAATCAACTATATGAGACCTAAAAGGCAGCATTTGCCCAAAAGCAAAGTTCAGAAGGATGGTAGGAGCAGGAAAGCTGGGCGAATGAACACAAGGAACCAGGGAGGAAGGGGGAAGAGTGCTGACATATTCAGGAGTTTGCAACCAATGTCAGGAAATAAGCTGTGTATAAATTGCTGAATGGAAAACTAATTTCTTCTGTAAACTTTCACCTAAACAGCAATAAAATGTTCCGCTCGTGCTCCAAATTTTTAAATAAAAAAAAAAAGAGAGAGAGAACTATTCCTTCCCCTGTTGATAGGCATTTGGGTTGTGTGACCGTTAAGATTGTGTGTCAACTTGGCTGGGCCATGATTCTCAGTGTTTTGGCAGTTGTATAATGTTGTGATCACTTCCCTGTTGAAATTTGATATGTGGTCACCCCCATGATGGAATCTACTGAGTGGTACTGCCAGGGGCAGAGCCTGTGGCAGTTCACCATCCCTTCAGCCTTCATCGCTCCACCTTCTGCCACCTACTTCCTTCGTGCTCACCTTGCCAAGGGTTTTTTGACTTGTTCTGGATCCTGCAGCTGCCTCTTGTTCACCTGACCTCCAGTTCCTGCAAATCTTGGGTTTGCCAGCCCTGCGGCTGTGTGAATCAGAAGGCTCTATCCTGATCTGTGGAAACTGGGGTAGTGTAGTAGTTAAGAGCTACGGCTGCTAACCAAAAGATCGGTAGTTCAGATCCACCAGGCGCTTCTTGGAAACCCTATGGGGCAGTTCTACACTGTCCTATAGGGTCGCCATGAGTTGGAGTCGACTCGACAGCAGCATGTTTTTGGTTATCCTGATCCATGGACTTGGGACGTTTCAGTCTCTAATTGCATGAGCTGTTTCCTTGATATAAATCTCTCTCTCTTGATATATATGTATATTTTTACACCATACTGGTTTTGCTTCTCTAGAGAACCCAGCCTAAGACAAGTTATTTCCAGTTTGGAGCTATTACGAATAAAGCTTTACAAGTTTTGTGTGAAAAAAACACAAAAGTGTTGTGATAAAAATTCTTTCTAACATACTGCATAAATATTAAATTGAAGATTTGAAATACTTTTTTAGTAGGAAATTCTCAACTTAGTTCTATAAAATACACTGAAAACAAACTTAATTTTGGTGTAGGTAACATTTCACTACTAACACTTAATAGTCAAGTAAAATTGATAAGAATTTACTCACAAAGTACTAGAAATAAGGAAGTGTGCTATCATACCTAATACATCAATACATAAAGGCAAAGTACAATAAAATATTTAATACTTCAACATTTGCCCTAGCTCTAAGCTGACAAATTGCCATAACATTGCATAAAACATTTTACTACAAATATAGATTTAATCCATACACAGTTGTACAGCTCATTTAGAAAACATCGTTGCAGCAAACCATAATTATGCCTAATTAAAAGAATGTCCTGTAGTATTTTTTTCATTTAAGCTATCCCTCTTGTCTTGCACAATGAATTTCAACCCAAGAAAGTTCTTTCAATACTGACCTGAGTAGCTGGTGCACCGGCAACTACCATAGCAATTTCATATATCTGAAGTATTGTGTACTGTTTTCTTTCCAAAATTCAAAAATACTTTTTTCTCTCAACCCTTTGTGCACAGTCAAAGCTTGTTAATATAGAGTTGATATTAAGAGTACAGTCGTTTGATCTCAGTTTAACTTTCTTTTCTTTAATTTTGATAAATTCCATCTCATCAGCGTCACCACTTGAAACGAGTGTTTCCTGAATTGCTTTCCTTTGTTACACTTTCAGTATTGCTCCTTTTCAGATTTTCTGTCATTTCCGAAATGCTTTTTAAATGCTTTTTAAGGCCTTCACCTTAAAAGTTCAGAACTAACTAGAATTTGGTAATGAGGATCTAGATAAATCGGGCCTAATACACAGTCATTTTCAATGATAACTTTTTCCCTGACGTTAAAATTTTCAATTAGTGTGTTTCCAAATGTATTATTAAGAGTTCTTAATTTCAGCTTAGTTTCCACCCACATACCAAAAACATTACTCATGGTTAATTGTTCACTTTGCAGTCTTACTTTCTTTAGAGGTTTTAAAGTTTCCAAAATTAATTTGACAATATGCCCATTTGTCATTAGAAAAGTAATATACCTACTCCTCACATATTGACCATCTTGTTATCCGACATGTCACATTTACTACAATAGTAAAAAATCTACTGTCCAGCCATTTTGTGCATTAACAATGTAAGTCTGGCAGTAATGAACACTTATACATGAGGCGAGGGTACACTGGCTGTGATGGCAGTTACGTAATGATGTCATTTGGTGGTTATATCATGATGTAATTTGACAGTTATGTAATGCTGTAGTCATCCTTCATTTTGTGATCTGATGTGGTCATCTTCTATTTTTGCATAACACGAATTTTTGTATAACAACCTAGTCTTTGGAACCTAACCATGTCAATAAGTGGGGAGTGGGTGTATTTCGTATTATTCTCAGTTAATATGTCAGAGATTTTTGCATCCTGGTAAGGTTTCTGACATGGTTTATATACTGTTCCATCATGTTGAGCAATCCAGTACAGGTTTCCTTAAATTATTTTCCAAAAATTTAGTAGACAGTGCCAGAATATGAAGTATTCAAACAAGTTCATGACTAAAAATTCTTCCAGTTCAGCTTCCTTTACTGCGTCTTCAATAACTAATTGACGTGTGTGTGCAGCACACTTTATACCAGTCAGTGTTTTCCTATAAACTTGTCACTTGCAGCGTACTCTGCGATGGTTCATGTCTGCACGTCAGAGTGCCCAAAGTCAGAGTCTTCAAACTTGTCATTTTGCCCTAACGTTTGCCATTTGATTTCAGTATAATTTCTGAGCAGATCAACAAATTTAATCATGTTAGAATTATTATCCATGGCTACAGAATAAACCTGTTGTAAATCAATATTGTACTTCTCTAAAATTTGCTGCAGTGACTTTTATGTACAGACCTGTGTGTCTTTCTTTTAATTCTCTTGTTCCCAGTATCAACAGAGGTATCTTACTGTCTTGTGCAAACTGAGCATTAATTCCTAGAATTAACTCATTCTGCTGGAAACATCCACTTTCAAAGAGAATATTTGTTTTTCAAGATTACTACTAATTTTGGAGCTAAATTTTAAGGAAAATAAGGTATCATTTCCCTAATATTCTCTGAGTTGATTGAAATTTTTTGACCAGTTGACACAATAATTGCATTTAAAATTTTATGGAATCCCAAATATTCAATTAACAAATGATTGTTAACAGTCACTAATTCAGCAGATGCATTGACAATGGTTTGTTTGTCTACTTTCACCTTAAGACATTCTGGAACAGCAGACTCATATAATGTTTTTTGTTGCCTATTTGGAACACTTCTGACACTTTCATCAATCTTCTTTGTCTTCTTGCTTTGCCTTGCATTGTATTCATCTGTATGGTGACACTTCAGGTGCCTCTCTAAATTCACTGCATGATCTCCAACCATATCTGTGTTGCAAATTTTTATTTTCAGTCCTCATACTTGAAAAATTCTCAACATGGATTTTCTCTGGTTCATCCCATACTAGAATTCAAGGGATAAGAAATAATATTGCCATTAAAAACCTGTTGGGCTCAAGTCGATTCCGACTCATAGTGACCCATGTTGCTGTAAAAAAATTAGCATGATGTACTTACAAAAATACCTCACAGGGGGAGGGAGTGATTGGCAAACAAACATAAAAGGTACACGCTATTTGTGTAAAAATAGGTACAGTAAAAACAAGTCTTAGACTTTGGTAATGTAGAGAGAACAGAATGCATAAATAAATTTGTAGAAATGAATTAGAACCAGTACGTACTAAAATGCTCCTAGCCATGTATTGTCAGTACCCTAGAAAAAACAGAGTAACTTCAATTTTATGTTCATAAGATTTGTCGATTTCTTCTATTCATAGTCCCACTTTACAACATTCTCCTATATTTTTATCCAGAACCTTTTGAAGAAAAATCTCACTTTATAATGATACCATCTAGTTGTTTTCAGTGAAGTAACAGTACATCACAACTGAAACATTAATTTTCTTCTCGCTAGTTGCTGATGTTTGTTACCATTTCAATTTGTGAGATAAATATCAAATATAAACATATAAGTACAAACAATGTGCGATAGTACATTTAAATTGAGATTGAATACAATAATAGAACCATCAAAAAATATACACTATTTTCCGTTGTGTTTCCTGTCAGGGCAGTCATTGGTTGTAGCCGGGCACCATCTAGCTCTTCTGGTCTCAGGCTGATGTATCCCTGAATTCTCATAAAAAGACCAGACTTAATGGTCTGACTGAGACTAGAAGGACCCCGGTGGTCATGGACCCCAAACCTTCTGTTGGCCCAGGACAGGAACCATTCCCAAAGCCAACTCTTCAGATAGGGATTGGACTGGACAAGGGGTTGTAGAGGGATGCTGGTGAGGAGTGAGCTTCTTGGTTCAGGTGGACACTCGAGACGATGTTGGCATCTCCTCTCTGGAGTGGAGATGAGAGGTTAGAGGGGGTTAGATGCTGGCGAAATGGACACGAAAAGAGAGAGTAGAGGGAGGGAGCAGGCTGTCTCATTGGGGGAGAGCAATGTGGAGTATGTAGCAGGGCATATATAAGTTTTTGTGGGAGAGACTGACTTGATTTGTAAACTTTCACTTAAAGTACAGTAAAAAGGTTTTTTAAATAAAAAAGAATTATAAAAAATATATACACTTTTCTATTTCTTGAATTTATCATACTTAAAAGATGTGAATAATGTACATTTAAAATGTTGACACTCACAAATTTCTATTCACATGAAACTGTGTTCAGAACTCGATGCAGTTTAACCAGCATTTTCAGATTTCTGACTATGAGTGTTCTCAATCACTGAGCATTTCTCACATCTTTACTAGGCACAGCTTGCATTACTGTGAGAGAGGTCAAGCATAGAGTGGAAATAGCGAACTCTGACTGCCTTGTGAATCATTTCGCGTAACAGTAGATATCACCTGTAGCTGGGGTGGCACAACGTTGCTTGCCAAAGCAATGAACTGTGCACTTCCCAGCCATGTGCCAGAGCAGCATTTGGCATACATGGGCACCAGGTGAGTATCAGACATAAACGATCCAGTGGTCTTGTTTACACTTAAGTATTAGCAGCCATCTAAGATACATCAATTGGTCTCATCCCACTTGGAGCAAAGGAGAATGAAGAGAACCAGAGACACAAGGAAAATAGTAGCCCAGAGAACTAAGGGACCACATGAACCAGAGACTCTACCAACTTGAGACCAGAAGCACTAGATGGTGCCCAGCTATCACCAGTGACCATCCTGACAGGGAACACAACAAAGAGTCCAAGACAGAACAAGAGGAAAATGTAGAACAGAACTCAAATTCACATAAAAGGGGCAGCCTTAATGGTCAGACAGAGACAGGAGGAACCTCTAAAACTGTGGCCCCTGGATGCACTGTTAACCCAGAACTGAAACCATTCCTAAAGTCCACTCTTCAAAGATTAGACAGGAGTATAAAACAAAAGATAATGTATATGAGGAATGTGATTCTTAGTTCAGTCAGGTATATGAGACCAGATGGGCAGCTTCTATCCAAAAGCAGGATGAGAAGGCAGGAAGGGATAGGAACTGGCGGAATAGACAGGGAACCTGGGATGAAAAGGGGGAGCATGCTGTTACATTGTGGGGATTGCAATATGTTGCAGAACAATATGTGTATAAATTTTTGTATGAGAAATTAACTTTATCTGCTGTTAAGTTTCACCCAAAGCACAATTAAAAAAAAAAATTATCGTTGAACTGAAAAGAGTCTAATGAAAAAATAACTTTTCTATTTCGGTTCAGGTTCAGAAAAACATTTTTTTTCTTTTTTGATTCGGGTTTTGGTTTCACTCCAGCAAAAATTTTGGGGTTTTTCTTATTTTGGTTTTCAGTTCCATTCCAGTTCAAAGCCCTGGATAAAATATAAGCTTTTTTTTAAAAAAGTGCTATTCAATTGACTACATTGTGCCACGATTACATCATAGCCAAGTCCATAGGATTTGGAGTGGTCAGAGTTTCTTGAAAGTTTTCTACTGATAGTTAATTCTTATCACCTACATTTTTACTTTTCCTACTTCAGTCTTAAGAGTTTTTCCTAAAATTTGGTTTGTGGGTTACCATGTTAGATGGCCCATACCCTGTTTACAGATACTTTTGTGTCTATTCGTTGAAATAATTTTCCTGAGTAAAACTAACCTCTTAGATATCACTGTTCAGCACATCATTTGATAGTAGTATTTGAAAAAAAATTAACTAGTGTAAATTTTAGGAGTATTTTATAGTTCTGCATTATTTTATTTACTTCCATGGTTAAACAAGTACTAAACTATAAATTGTACCCTTAAATGGAGGTTTTAAAATCTTGACGAAGAGGCCATTTTTTATTGAATATCTAAAAATGTATATAGGGAAAAGCTTCCTATTCTTACAAACTGAGAGTTTTCCTTCAGAAAGTGTTATTTAATTCTGAAATTGAAATTTAGCATACACCTGAAAAACAAAGAAGTGAAATATCAAAGAAAGAAGTCAGAATTAATACAACGTTATTTATGCATTTAGCAACTGGTAAAATACAATTTTTTTCTCAAATTATTCTGTGGAAATAATTAAAAAGACTAAAAAGAGACTTGGAAAGTATCTGACTTGTTACCACTTTAGCATCTAGAAACAAGTCAGTAAAATGTATGATCTCATAGAACTACTTGTTATCTTCTAATTTCTCTATGCCAGTTAAGGAGGGCTGTGTGGCCAGTTTTGTTTTTTGGTTTCACTTCTCACAAAGAGATAAAAGCCAATAGAGCAGTGATTAAATATCCATATGTCTATAACTTTTAAAAATTGTGTAAATATATTTATTCTTAGTGTCATATTTTTTATAACTAAACTGAAATATTCCAAGTGAGACTCCCTTTTTAGTTTTTTGTTTGTTTGTTTAAGATGGGATGTCTTTTTTCACCAAATTAATTTCAGCTGCTGGTGATGTTGCCTTTATTCTCTATTTGATAGCATTGCTCTGATTTACTATTTCCCATCTTAGTTCAATTGGGTATTCTGCAGAGAGTGACTATATACTCAACGTCTATACCTAAGATAACGTGAGGGTGGACTTAGAGTAACATCTTGTAAACAGCTAAGAAACACTAGTAACCGACATTGACAGATGTGTACTTACTGGACTAATGCTTAGATTTAACCTTTGTACGTAACCAAATGCATAATGCAAAAAATCTATAAATTTCTGACATAAGGAAAACTGATTAAATTTAAATATCTGGATATTTGTACTTTTAGAGAATGAACAAAATCTTTGAAGGAAGGTAAAATACAGATGGGCTTACTGCTATATTAAGGTTTAGACTTGAACGAAACAGTGTGATTGAATGTGTGCTGTGGCGCAAGTTAGTTATCTTCTATTGTTTGAGAAAGTGCCCTACATCCACATCGGGGTGGGGCTTATCTAGCACATGATTTAGGGTATGAAGTTGTTTGTTTCAGAAGCTTTCTTTCTGCAGTTTCTTAGAAACTTCTCAAAATGTTGGAAGAGTAAAACATGTTGTCGTCCTAAAATGTTTTGTGACCTAGTTTTAGTCTAAGTATACTTTTGTACTGGCAAGATACACAGGGGATTTAGGCTTTACTCTGACAGCTAAACAAACTCAAATGTATATTAAATGTAAATTGCTTTGAAGGCTCTGGATCGCAACTTAATAGTTTCTGGACTTGGTGTTTTCTTTCATGAGCCAGACATTCCTTGGATTTCAGGGAGTTTTAAATTAAAGAGTAGCAAATTGCTTCCCTCTTTGGAAATAAGCAAAATCACCCTTCTAATAATATATATATTTTTTTCTTTTTTTTTTAACATGTCAAGACAGTTACCCAGGAAAGAAGGCACAAGGAAAAAAATGGGGATAACTTTTTTAGAGGTTTGTTGTTTGAGAAATGGAATATGTTTAATAAAAGTGTTATTGCCTTACACTGTGTGACTCCAAAGTAATGAGACAAAGAAAAAAACAGAATACTCCATACTAGAACTTACATGACCAAATAAATCCTGCTCCTTGGGAGACAGTCCAGTTTTTCTGGCTCTGCTATAATTGAACAAAACATTTTCAAAGTCTTGTAATTGTCTTCAGAAGAACTGTTTTTCAAAGCCAAACCAAAAAATCAACATCTTTACTTTATTATCCCACCTCTGTTTGGACCGGAAAGATTATTACTCAGGTATTAGACGTGGCTCTGAATGACTATAGGCTGTGCAGTGCACCCTCCTGTAGGACAGCTGAATGTTTTTATTCATCTATTTATTCATTCAACAATTGTGGCTGGGCGCCTACAACGAGTCAGGTATGTTGTGGTAACATGGAGGCTTACTGGCTCTGCAAGTGGAGAGTTGGAAGGGAGACCAGTTAAGAGCACAGAGGATGTTCACCTCTGAACTGAGTCTCTGAGGATGAGTAGGAGGTCACAAGATGGACAGGGAAAAGAAGAGCTTTCTAGGAAGAGGTAACAGTTTATGTCAAGGCACAGAGGCACAGAAACTACAGCACATTTTGGGAAATGTCAAGTATTTCAGGATGGATAGAATCCAGTTAAAAGGTCAGGCTGGAGTGGTAAGTGGGGACAAGATCATGAGGGCTCTAATAAGCCATAGAGTGGAGTATGCAGTGGTTAAGAATGAGGGTTCTCAAGCCAGAATGTCTAAGCTCAAGGCCTGGCCCCTTCACTTACCAAGTTTCTGTTTCTAGTGATTTGTGTATTCTAGACGTTTCATGGAAACCCTGGTGGTGTAGTGGTTAAGTGCTATGGCTGCTAACCAAAAGATCCTTGGAAACTCTATGGGGGCAGTTCTACTCTGTCCTATAGGGTCGCTATGAGTCGGAATCGACTCCGACGACAATGAGTTTGGTTTTTCGGTTTAGATATTTCATATAAATGGACTTACACAGTATGTAGTCTTTTATGACTGGCCTCTTTCAGTTAGCATGATATTTTCAAGGGTTGTCCATAGTGTAGCATTCCTTTTTTTTTTTTTTTACTGAATAATATTCCATTGTATGCTTACACCATATTTTGTTTATCCATTTGGCAGCTGCGGGACATTTGGTTGTTTCCAACTTTTTGGCTATTACGAATAATGCTGCTATAAACATTCGTGTAAAGTTTTTGTCTGGGCATAGGTTTTAATTTCTCCTGAGTATACACCTAAGAGTGGAATTACTGGGTCGTGTGATAGCTCTATTTCGCTGAAGATCATTCAAAAATGGTTGCAGCAGTATATCGACAGGGAACTGCCAGAAATTCAGGCCAGTTTCAGAAGAGGACGTGGAGCCAGGGATATCATTGCTGATGTCAGATGGATCCTGGCTGAAAGCAGAGAATACCAGAAGGATGTTTACCTCTGTTTTATTGACAATGCAAAGGCATTCGACTGTGTGGATCATAACAAACTATGGACAACATCGGGAAGAATGGAAATTTCAGAACACTTAATTGTGCTCATGAGGAACCTTTACATAGATTAAGAGGCAGTTGCTCGGACAGAACAAGGGGATACTGATTGGTTTAAAGTCAGGAAGGGTGTGCGTCAGTGTTGTATTCTTTCACCATACCTACTCAATCTGTATACTGAGCAAAATAGTATGAGAAGCTTGACTATGTGAAGAACGGGGCATCAGGATTGGAGGAAGACTCATTAACAACGTGCGTTATGCAGATGACACAACCTTCCTTGCTGAAAGTGAAGAGGATTTGAAGCACTTACTAATGAAGATCAAAGACTACATCCTTCAGTATGGATTAAACCTCAACATAAAGAAAACAAAAATCCTCACAACTGGATCAATGAGCAACATCATGATAAACGGAGAAAAGATTAAAGTTGTCAAGGATTTCATTTTACTTGGATCCACAATCAACAGCCATGGAAGCAGCAGTCAAGAAATCAAAAGATGCATTGCATTGGGTAAATCTGCTGCAAAGGACCTCTTTAAAGTTTTGAAGAGCAAAGATGTCACCTTGAAGACTAAGGTGTGCCTGACCTAAGGCATGGTATTTTCAATCGCATCATATGCATGTGAAAGCTGGACAGTGAATAAGGAAGACCGAAGAAGATTTGATGCCTTTGAATTGTGGTGTTGGCGAAGAATATTGAATATACCATGGACTGCCAAAAGAACGAACAAATCTGTCTTGGAGGAAGTGCAACCAGAATGCTCCTTAGAGGTAAGGATGGTGAGACTGCGTCTTACATACTTTGGACATGTTGTCAGGAGGGATCAGTCCCTGGAGAAGGACATCATGCTTGGCAGAGTGCAGGGGCAGCGGAAAAGGGGAAGACCCTCAGCGAGGTGGATTGACACAGTGGCTGCAACAAGGTGCTCAAGCATAACAATGATTGTAAGGATGGCGCAGGACCGGGCAGTGTTTCTTTCTGTCGTGCATAGGGTCACTATGAGTCGGAACCGACTTGATGGCACCTAACAACAACAACGATAACTCTATATTTAATTGTGTGAGGAAATGCCAGACTGTTTTGCAAACTGACTACGCCATTTTATATTCCCACCAGTAGTGTATGAAGGATTCCAATTTCTCTACATCCTGGCCAACACTTGTTATTGACTTTTAAATTTTAGCCATCCTAGTGGGTATGAAGTAGATATCTCATTGTGGTTTTGATTTGTGTTTACCTAATGACTCATGAGGAAACCCTGGTAGCATAGTGGTTAAGTGCTACAGCTGCTAACCAAAGAGTCAGGAGTTCGAATCCGCCAAGCGCTCCTTGGAAACTCTGTGGGGCAGTTCTACTCTGTCCTATGGGGTCACTATGAGTCGGAATGGACTCGACGGCACTGGATTCAGTTTTTTTGGTTTAATGACTAATGATATCAAACACTTTTTCATGTGCTTATTGATCCTTTGTTTGTCTTCCGAGAAATGTCTATTTAGATCCCCTTTTGCCTATTTTTTAATTGGGTTATTTGTCTTTTTATTATTGAGCTGTAATATATTTGGTTGCAGGTTCCTTATCAGACATGGGATTTGCAAACATTTTCTCCTAGTCTTTGGCTGTCTTTTCACTTTATTGATGGTGTCATTTACAGCCAGAAGATTTTTAATTTATTTCTCTGACTGCATTTCTTTTTTGGGAGGGAGAGAACAGTTTTTTATTTTCTTTCGTTTTTTAATTTTCTTTGTGCTTTAGATGAAAGTTGACAGCACGAATTAGTTTCTCATTCAAAAATTTATACATGTTGTTTTGTAACATTAGTTTCAATCCCTGCTTTGTGTCAACACTCTTCCCCTTTCCTTTTCTGCCCTGGGTTTGCCTGTGTCCATTTGTCCAGCTTTCCTGTCCCTTCCTGCCTTCTTGTCTTTGCTTTGGGGCAGGTATTGCCCATTTGGTCTCGTATACTTGATTGAACTAAGAAGCACATTCCTCACATGTGTTATTTCTTGTTTCATAGGACTGTCTAATCTTTGGCTGAAAGGTGGACTTCAGGAGTGGCTTTGGTTCTGAGCAGGGTATCCTGGGGCCATAGTCTTGTGATGGGGGGGCCTCCAGTCTCTGTAAGACCAGTAAGTCTGGCCTTTTTTTGTGAATTTGAATTTTGTTCTACATTTTTCTCCCACTCTGTCCGGAACGTTCTATTGTGATCCCTGTCAGAGAGGTTGGTTGTCGTAGCCGGACACCATCTATTCCTTCTTGTCTCAGGCTGGTGGAGGCTGTGGTTCATGTGTCCTTGTGTCTATGGTTTTATTCATTCTTCTTTGCTCCAGACAGGATGGGACCAGTAGATGTATCTCACATGGCCACTTACACGTTTTTAAGACCCCAGACCCTACTCATCCAGACACTGCTGACCTAAGTGGGATGTAGAATATTTTCTTTATGAATTATATTATACCATTTGACCTAGATGTCCCCCAAGACCATGGTCCCCAGCCCTCAGCCCCAGTAACTCAGTCCCTCAAGGTGTTTGGATGTGTTTAGGAAGCTTATATGACTTTGCCTTGGTCAAGTCATACTGACTTCCCCTGTAAGGTTTTTTGTTTTTTCAATGTTGATATAGTCAAGAACTTTTAAAAAGCGTATATATTTTGATACAGAGAAGTGCATACTTTTTGATTTATTTTATTTTTATTGCTGTTGAAAATATACACAGCAAAACATACACCAACTCAATAATTTCTACATGTGCAATTCAGTGACATTAATTACATTCTTCAAGTTGTGCAACCATTCTCACCATCCTTTTCCAAATTGTTCCTCCTCCATTAACATGAATTCACTGCCTCATAAATTTGCTACCAGACTTTTCAATCTGGTGTTGTAAATTCGATCCCTTATTGTTTTTTAGAAGAGAACAATACTTAAGGCAGACATTCTTTACTAAATAAGCCAAGCTATTGTTTGGTTTAAAGAAGACCTCGGGGGATATTTTTGGTTTAAGGTTTAAAGATTATCTCAGGGCAGTAGTTTTAGGGGTTCATCCAGGCTCAATGGCTCCAGAAAGCCTGAACTCCATGAGAATTTGAAATTCTGGTGTTCATTTTTCCCCCTCTTGATTAAGATTTATCTATAGGCTCTTTGATCAAAATGTTTAATAATGATAGCCAGACACCATCTAGTATAGGTCTCATGGCAAGGGAAGCACCTGTTCATGGAGGCAGTTAACCACACATTCCATTTACTCCTCCTATTTCTGACTTTCTTCTTCTGTTGCTCCAGGTGAATAGAGTCCAATTGTTATACCTTATCTTTTGATTTTGCAGTGCCATTTCCAGGAATTTATCATAAGAAGATAATGAGCCAGTGTTATAGGGATACATGTACATTATAGCATTTTGTACAAAATAGCATACCATTGGAAAAACCTGATGTCCAGCAATAGGGGAATAGTTTAATAAATTGCATAAAAATTTTTAAAAATTACATAGGCAACTTAAAATGATAACACAGGTGTATATTGACATATGAAAACATTTGGCAAATTGTTAAACTTTTTAAAATTGCAAAACATTATATAAAGTGTGATTTTATTTTTGTTTAATGATAATAGAAAATAAGCTCTAAGAAAGCAGGGATCTTGTCTCATTGACTGCATTATCCTGTGAAGAGTGTAGATGCTCAGTAAATATTTGTTGTTCATATTGGTCTCCCTCTGCTGCTCCTTTTTTTCTTTTCAGTCTATATTTCTTATTCTGGTTTTTTGCGGATACTTTGTATCTGTTTTCCTCCCTTTTAATTTCATTACCTTACAATCCAACTTCCATTCCACAGCTGGAATGGTATTTCCAAGCGGCAGGTCTGGCCTTGGCCTTGACCACTGTGAAGTTCTTAAGTTCTCCCCCAGTGTCCATAAGATAACTTGCAGACTTCTTAGCCTAGACTACCAAACACTTCGTAACTTTGCTTCTGTGTACTTTTCCAGCTCTTCTCTTGCCATTTCCAAGATATTCACCAAGTCATGCCAAACTATCCGCAGTTCCTCAAATATGAATTTTCTTGCCTACCTGCATACCTTTGGACATACTGTTCTGTCTGCCAAGACCATGCCAAACTTCCTTTATTTATCTGGCAAATTCCAGATCCTCCTTTGGGACTGAGCTCCTCAGCTACTTCCCCACTGGGTGCAGTTGAGTGGCTCTTCTTCAGGGCTTCCATAACCTCTTGGACTCTTTTACAACTCTTAACACGTACAGGATCGATTTCCCAGTAGGGCTAGACAGTTAGTGAGGGCAGGGACTGTGTGTTCTTCAGCCTCAACTCATCATCTTACTGTTTAAGTGGCTCCTTCTCGTATATCTACATCTTAGGGCTTCCCAATGTGGTCTGGTACCAATTTTCCCTCATCTGTGATGAAATTAGAAAAATAAGGGCCCTGTGGTGAAATTTTCATAAAGCTAAATCTATTCACTTCTTGAGTGTTAAAATGCACTTTCTGTATTAAACGATGTTGATAGTAGATGGTAGAGTTTATTTATGTCTTCAGTTGGCAACTTTTTCTCAGAGCCCTAAATTTGTTGGAAATTTTACAAGTCCCTGAAAACCAAAGGTCTGGGAACACTGCTGTATCTCGTGGGGGTGGCACCAAGTCCCCAGAGTCAAAAGCCTGTGAGTCATCCTTGGCTTCTTCCCTACCCCTCCGCCCCCGCCACATTCAGACACTTAGCAATTCCTGCCAATTCAACCTCCTAAATATTTCTGGAATCTGTACTCTCCTCTCCATCCTTGCTGCCAATTCCTTAGGACAGGCCCTCTTTATTTTCTCTGTACTACTGCAGCAACAGACGCTTTGCTGGTCTTCTTGCTACTATTCCCCTTATCCATACCCATCAGAATGAGCTATTTAAAAATCAAAAGTAGAAACTATTTTCTATAGGATAAAAGTTCCTTATGGCATAAAACGATTCTGTCCAGTGGACTTCTTGCTGTCCTCTTGCTCACACTTTCCTTTTTTTTTTTTTTAATTTTTATTGTGCTTTAAGTGAAAGTTTGCATGTGAAAGCTAGACAATGAATAAGGAAGACCGAAGAAGAGTTGACGCCTTTGAATTGTGGTGTTGGCGAAGCATATTGAATATACCATGGACTGCCAAAAGAACAAACAAATCTGTCTTAGAAGAAGTACAACCAGAATGCTCCTTAGAAGCAAGGATGGCGAGACTGCGTCTTACATACTTCGGAAATGTTGTCAGGAGGGCTCAGTCGCTGGAGAAGGACATCATGCTTGGCAGAGTACAGGGTCAGCAGAAAAGAGGAAGACCCTCAACAAGATGGATTGACACAGTGGCTGCAACAATGAGCTCAAGCATATCAACGATTGTAAGGATGGTGCAGGACCGGGCAGTGTTTCGTTCTGTTGTGCGTAGGGTCGCTATGAGTCGGAACTGACTCGACCTAACAACAACAAGTGAAAGTTGACAAATCAAGTCAGTCTCTCATACAAAAATTTATATACACCTTGCTACATACTCCTAGTTGCACTCCCCCTAATGAGACAGCACACTCCTTCTCTCCACCCTCTATTTTCGTGTCCATTTGGCCAGCTTCTGACCCTCTCTGCCCTCTCATCTCCCCTCCAGACAGGAGATGCCCACATAGTCTCGTGTGTCTACTTGATCCAAGAAGCTCACTGTTCACCAGTATCATTTTCTATCCCATCGTCCACTCCAATCCCTGTCTGAAGAGTTGGCTTTGGGAATGGCTCCTGTCTTAGGCTAACAGAAGGTCTGGGGACCATGACCTCTGGGGTCCTTCTAGCCTCAGTCAGACCATTAAGTCTGGTCTTTTTACAAGAATTTGAGGTCTGCAACCCACTGCTCTCCTGCTCCCTCAGGGGTTCTCTGTTGTGTTCCCTGTCAGGGCAGCCACCGGTTATAGTCGGGCACCTGCTCACACTTTCCCTTGATCTTGAGTGCCTTTCTTTGCTACTTGCTTGGGTAACTACTGATACTCAGAGAGTTCAATGATAATTTCCTTTAGAAACCTTTTCCTGCAAGCCTAGGTTGGGTACACCTCTTTATTCCTCTTATTTGTTGTTATTATTAGTTGCTGTGGAGTTGATTTCTGACTCATGTTGATCCCATGTGTACAGAGTAGAACTGCTCCATAGGGTTTTGTAGGCCGTGACCTTCTAGAAGCAGGCTGTCAGGCTCATCTTCTGAAGTGCCTCTGGGTGTTCAAACCACCAGCCTTTTCAGCTAGTATTCCGGTGCTTAACCCATTTGTGCCACCCAAGGACTGCATTTCTCATAAAATCCTGTCTCTGTCTCTTTACCACAACATTTCCAGATTAGTTGATACTCACTTGTTTATGTCTGCTTTCTTCACTAGACTTTGAACAACTTAAGAAAATGTATTTTGTTCTTTTTTATTTCTATTCCTAGCATTCAACACAATGCTTAGAAAATAATAAATGTTTGTTGATTAAATGTATTTGTTCAGTGTTACGATCACATATAAACACTGTAGAAGGTTCACTGGCCACAAGTAAGGCGTGAGGACAAGGAGTCTTCACAAGGCAGGAGGACAGGTTGATGGGCCTCTGTAGAAGTCTAGGCAAGAGTGATGAGTATCTGAACTCAGGCAGTGGGAGAGGATGGAGAAGAAATTCATGGTTGGTTGGATGTATGGGGAAATGGAAGAATCTAGGATAACTTGAAGGTTTATGGGCTTAGAAAATTAGTTGGAGGATAGTGTGGTTCATTGAAGGGAATGAGCTCTGTTTTAGACACTTTGAAACTGAGGTGCTCAGAATATTGAGTGAAGTTGTCCAAAAGGTAACTGGGTAGGAATTTGGGAAGAGAGCTGTTTTGGAGAGACAGATTGGGGGTTCACCAACCTCTAGGTGCTATTGGAAGCCATGGCTATGAATAAGATAATAATCATTTGTTGTTGACTATCTGGTGGTGGTGCACTGGGTGAGAAGAGAACAGGATCATGGAACTCTAGCTATTGAAGGTCCAGATCAAGGAGGAGAGAAAGGCCTGCAAAAGTTTTGAATTTGAACCCTGGTTCTACCTCTTATCAGCTCTGTCACCCTGGACAAATTGAATCTCAGTTTCTTCATCTGTAAAATGGGAATAATAGTATCTACGTTATGGGGATATTGAAATAATTCAGTGAGTTAGTATATGTAAAGTCCCTAATAGAGTCTCAAGTTAACTGTATTAGCTCCAGAGATACAGAGAAAATATACTGGAAAATATTCCTCAGGTTATGAAAACAGTTTCAAAACAAAGAATTTCTTGGTGGTTGCCCTGGAAATTACAATTAATGTCTTAAACTTATAACAACCTAGTTTGAATTAATACCAATTTACATTCCAAATCATTTTTTGCTGGTGTGTAAGAAAGCTGGTTTTTTGCATGTTGATCTTATATTTAGCCAACTTGATAATTATTATTCTGATAGCTTGACTCTTAAATTTGTGAGGTAGACAGTCATTTGTACAAGGGATTTTTATTTCTTTTTCCCAATATTTTTATCTTATTTATTTTTCTTTATTCATTGGCTAAGACTTCCAGTACAATTCTCATTTGCAACAGTAATTAATGGAAATCTTTTTCTTTCTTAATATCAATGGGAAAGCCTTGAAACTTCAGCATTAAGTGTGTTTGCTATAGTATGGTTGGCAGTTATTATAAGGGAGTTTGTTTCTTCTAGTCCTTATTTGCTAAGTTTTTTCTTTTCTTTTCAATTAGAAATGGATGTGGAATTTTATCACTTGCTTTTTTCTGACCTTTTGAGGTGAGTCTATGTTTCTTAATCTGTTAACATAGTAGGTTATATTAAAACATTTCCCAATATTGAATTGGTTTCTTCTTCCTAGAAAACATCTTACTTGATCATGGTGGATTATTATTTTAATATGCTGTTGAAGTAGACTTGTTGAAATTTTGTTTAGAATTTTACACCTATGTTCGTAAGTAAGATTGACTATAACATAGCTCTCAAATTTTATTGTACATAAAAATTTTTATTTGTGTGTTAAAAAAAAAAAAAGCAAGTTTCTGGACTATATCCAAGTGAAGCCCTTGAATCCGCATTTTAACAAGTACCCGATTGGTTTCTGGTACATATGTCTGAGGCCCACACTCAGAGAAGCACTGGCTATTATGTGTGAGTGAGGTGGGATGGGAAGACATGCCTAGACCCTTGCACGCTATGCTGACCTGGTTGTGGTGTCCAGGTTATGTTCACCTTCTACAACTCTTTTCTGTCTTTCTGTATACTTGCTGTTGAAGCTTTCCATTCTGCTTGTATGAGAATCACTGGTCATATAAGGCTACTTTGGAATTCAGTTCAGCAAATATTTAGATAAAAAAAAATAATAATAGCATTCAAAATATGTGTGCTAGTTAACAAGAAAGAGGAGCTTTCTTTTCTCATTTAAGCTGAAGAACAATTAATATATAAGACTTTCCATGTTATATAAATCCTTAATCCATAGGGGCTATTTGTTGTTATTGGAAGAAGTGAGGTCAGTAAAAATATTTGCAAATTGACAAAGATTGTAGGTACCAGCTTCTTTCATTGAAATTATTGCAAAATAGGCAGTAGAACAAAGGGGGAAATGCCTTGAACAACAACAACAACAACAAAAAGTGGCACTGTGAGTATCCGTACACTTTAGAAATTTAGTAATTAGAGCAACAATTTTCATGTTGTATTAATGTGCTGACTTTCACATATAATGATGAAACCTTGGCCATATGTCACACTTGGACACTTGAAGTTTTTTCAGAAATGCTGCCACCAGGCACCCATTCAGCCTCACTCTACTCTGGGCTCATTTGTTACAAATGGGCATATGTTTGGTTCTGTGACATGTCTTAGTATATAGATGCAGTCTGCGTTAAAGTCAGCTGGACTAAGTGGGGAATCAAACCCAAGAATTTGACTGCATTCTTAGAAAGATGTCTATCCAAGAAATGGATGAAGGATAACTTAGCAACTTAAGACAATCACAACAGAATACAAAACAGGAAACAAACTGAAGGGACAAAATAGTTATATCTGTAAGAGTCATTATAGAGTGCAGACACTAAGGTTTGTTTACCAAAGGGGTCTTCACTGAGGACTTGTTTTATTTTAATTACAATTCTGACAACCTTGGCTATCTGGTTTCCCTTTCATCATTAAATCAGAAACAGAAAATTAGAATGTGGAGAAACTTCTCAAGACTGACATGCTGACCAAAGTACAAAGTGGGTGCATGATCAGCCTGGCAGTTTAAGAGGACAGAAAAACTGAAAATAAATCCAGAAGACCTCAGTCTGTCGGAGCATCAGATAGTAAGCTCCCTGAAGGTAGAAACCAGATCTGCCTCATCTTCATTTGCCTAGTAGGCATTCAAATGATCATGATAATGGCCCTGAACTAAATGAACATAATTTAATGATAATGACCATGAACCATCCATTGGTAAAACTTGGTGAGTATATTGTACTCGGAAAATCAAGAAAATGTTCAATACATAGTACAAAGAATTCCGTTAAAAACTTCAATTTTTAAAAAATAGTTTGGGGGCTTAAAATGGATAAGACTTAGGTATCCGAGATAACCTAGTTGCCTGATAGTTTCCAGGTATGAGGTGTTCCTGTGGTTCTTTTGCAAAGTCTGCCCTGGAGGAGTTCCTAGAACAAAAGTCAAACTCTAAAATAAAATCGATTTACAAGCATATCAAATCATAATTTAATTTTTTAAAGTTTTTACACCTTAAGTGCATAGAGATCAAAGTTTACTAGTGGTTACCAGGGGCAGGTGGGAGGAAGCGGGAAAGGAAGACACAACGTTTAGGGGACACAAAGCTTCTTTTAAGATTGATGAAAAAATTTGAAAATGGTGATAGTTGAACAACATGATGAATGTCATCGGTGCCATAGAACAGCACATGTGAAGATTAGTGGGACGGCAAATGTTTTGTTACCTGTACATTTACCACAATTAAAAACAAAAAAGTTTTTACACCTGAACAAAACAACCTAATTTTAGGTCCTTCAGTTTTTTCTCAGTTTAGCCTTTGAAATAGAGATAGCAATTCTTTTAACGTTTCCAGTTATGTTCTCTTTTCTAATCTTTCAATATAATTTTGCAGTACTGTATAGGGTCGCTGCGAGTTGGAATCAACTCAACAGCACTGGGTTTGGTTTTTTTTTTTTTTTTTTTTTTTTTGGCTCTTGAAATATACTTACAGAATTCTTCCCAGTTCTTAACATAAAAAAAAAAAAAAACCAAACCCGCTGCCATCGAGTTGATTCCGACTCATAGCAACCCTATAGTAGTTTCTGGAATTTTTGACAGAATAGATTTAATTTTAAAATATAAGACGTTATGTGTTAATTTTTATAAAGACTTAAAAAGAAAAAAAAAAACATGCTTTAATTATTTTGGTTGCTTTTCCCTAATCTGTGCTCTTAACCTACTTTGCTATATGTTACAAAGGGCACTAAGCTCCTAGTTTTGAGACTGGGGCATCCTGCTCCTTCATTAGCTTTGCCATCCTCTATTCCCTTAGCTGTGTGTCCTCGTATGTAAAATAACTGTACAGAACTAGGTGATCTCTAAATTTCCCTGTACTTACAAAGCTTCATAATTCTACCCTGCAGGATTTTTTATCAGCTTATATAATGAACATTAGAGTAAGTTGAAGACTTTATTTTTCTTTCGTTTCATTGTAACTCGCTTACTTTTGACCTGATTATTAACAAGAAATCAGAAAAATAATTTCAGTTTTCCCACATTCTTTTTTTATAGAGTCATTCCATATTGGGAGAGGATTGAAAATTACGTGCCTTCAATGAGGCCATACATACAACATTTATTTCTTCTAGAAAAGCATTAAGAACTTGTCCGTTAAATTTTTGATTTAAAAAACTATCTTTTCAGGATTGATGATCAGGATTTTCTCATTAACTCAGAGGTGCAGTTTGAAGAAAAGCACATGAGTGACAAGGAAAAAACCTTGAATGAGAAAGATGCTTTTATAATTCTTCTTATAATGGTGATTTTTTTTTATTGTTGTTATTAAAAATTCACAGGTTCTCATTGTAGAAAGTTCATATGTACAAATAGTGGAGAACACAATTCATTTGTAATCGCATCACCAGGAAGTGATCACTGTTAGCGTCTGAATTTATCCTTCCACCATTTTGTCTGCATATATGGAGTCATACTGTGCATACTCTTTTGAAACCGGTTTTTTTTTTTTTTTTTTTGTAATATGAATGCTTTTCCATGCTCAATAAATATGAAATCTGTATCATCCTTTTAAGGACTACATGATATATAGATTGCCAGATTGCTGTCCAGAAAAGTTTTTACAAATCTGTACTCCCACAGTGCTATGGGTCCTTTTTTTTTTTAAATAATATTTTATTGTATATAAGGTGAAAATTTACACAGCAAATTAGGTTCCCATTTTTTTTTTTACACAAATTATTCGGAAACCCTGGTGGCATAGTGGTTGAGTGCTACGGCTGCTAACCAAAGGGTCAGCAGTTCAAATCCACCAGGCGCTCCTTGGAAACTGTATGGGCCAGTTCTACTCTGTCCTGTAGGGTCGCTATGAGTCAGAATCGACTCGACGGCACTGGGTTTGGTTTGGTTTTGGTTTACACAAATTATTCAGTGATATTGGTTACATTTTCCAAAATGTGTCATCATTCTCATTCATTCCATTCTGGTTGTACAATTTCCAGTACTGTCGTTTCCCTGCCCCTTTACCTTCTCATCTGTGCTTTAGAGTAATTTTTGACCATTTGGCCTCATAGAGATGGTTTTTTAAAAGAGCTCTTTACTCACGGATGATATTCTTTTATGAACCAGTTTGTTATTTAGCTAAAAGGTGACCTAGAGGGATAATTTTGGTTAAAGGTTTAAAGGGCACCTCTGGGCAGTAGCCTCAGGGAATTGTCTAATCTCAAATGGTCCGGTAATTCTGGACTTTTTAAGAACTTGAGTTCTGTTACACATTTTTCTCCCATTCTGTCAGGATCCATCTATTGTAGCCCTGATCAGAATGGTTGGTAGGAGTAGCCAGGTACCATCTAGTTCTTCTGATCTGATGGTAGATGAGGCCGTGGTTCGTGTACACTACTTTCTTCTCTGAATCTCTGGTTTCCTTCTTAGATGAGCCCATTTTTACAAACCATCACAAACACTGTGATATTTTAGCATTTAGACTTTTTTTCTAACCCAACGTGAAAGGCTTCAACAGTTAATCACTGATGTTTTCATTTTTGTTTCTTTAACTTACTAGTAAGGTTTAACGTTTTCTCATATGTTCATGGTCATTTGTGTTTCCTAAAAAGGAACTAACTTCAATGGTTGCTTTATTAGATAAGAACCTAATAATAAGTACCTGAGTGAATTAGTGCTGGAATAAATTTACTCATCTAGTAAGGATGTGATAATGGAAGATTTTCAGCTTTATGTTGTGGGTAGAACTTGTTTGGTTTTCTTCTAAGACTCAGCAGACAGTCTTCATCACAGAGGGCTGCCTAGTTTTGGCTGATGGGTCGTTTTTCCTCAAGAGAGGCCCAAAGCTGGAGAACAGGGCTTTTACAGGTCAGAAATAGAGACAGAACTGAATGTTGAAAGTTGTCCAGAATGTTCCTGCACTCTATCTGACTCAAGCCAGAGCTGTTCACTTTACTTGAATAAATATCACTTAACTCGTATGTAGGAGATCAGAATATCTTTTTCAAACCCCATTAAGCAAATTGAATCCTATCATTTTTCTAACAAGTCAAGTGAAGGACATAAAACGCTTTAAGGGATCACTAGTCCTCTTTTTCTTTTAATTTTTCCTGTGAATTTTCTCAACGCATTTTTTTTAGCCCAGCATGTAAAGGGTATGCTGGGATTTTCAAGTTTACCAAAGACATTTTGGGATTGGCATGCCCACGATGCTTGTCAGCAGTATGCCTTTTTTTTTTTGCCACAAAGAGCTCCCTGCGTCACTGGTCCCTGCTTACTGCAGCCCCAAATGCTGTATTTCATACAGAGGTAGGATTGCAAAATAGTTAGGAAATCAGACTCACTAGACAGGCTGACTTCAGATCCTGTCTCCACCACTCACTGCCCCTGTGCCTTAGGCAAATCACTAAACATCTCCATGGCTGTTCCTTTCCCCTTTTTTTTTTTTTTAATAAACTTTATTGAGATACAGTTTTTTAAAAACCAGTTGCCGTCAAGTTGGCTCTGACTCATGGTAACCCATGTGTCTCAGTGTAGAACTGTACTCCATAGAGTTTTCAATGGCTGAGTCTTCAGAAGTAGATAACCACTAATCTACTTTTTGTCTCTACAGATTTGCCTGTCTTAGAAATTTCCTATAAACGGAATCATACACCACGTGGTCCTCTATGACTGGCTTCTTTCACTGTATAATGTTTTCAAGGTTCATTCATGCTGTAGCATGTATCTGTACTTCATTCTTTTTTATGAACAAACAGTATTTCATACATGGGTACGTTGGGTGCTGTCGAGTTGATTCTGACTCCTAGCGACCCTTTGTGGCAGAGTAGAACTCCCCATGGGGTTTTCTTAGCTGTAATACACCCAGTGCCCAGTGCCCTCATGAGTCAGAATCGACTCAAGGGCACTGGGTAATACTTTACAGAAGCAGATCGCCAGATCTTTCTCCCACAGAACGCCTGGGTTTGAATCACCAACCTTTTGATTAGTAGTCGAGCACTTAACCATTATTCCACCAGGGCTCCCTAGGAAAAAACCCGTTGCCGTCGATTCCAACCCATAGCGACCCTATAGGACAGAGTAGAACTGCCCCATAGCGTTTCCAAGGAGTAGTTAGTGAATTCAAACTGCCAACCTTTCAGTTAGCAGCTGAGCTCTTAACCACTGTGCCATCAGGGCTTCCCTTAGGAAAAGGCCAAACCTAGGTTAATTGTGTCCAGGTAGAGATCTCAAGAGGTAAGCGGGTAGTCTCCCATTTCCTGAGCTGGTGTTAGGGAATTGATGTTTATTCTGATCTAGATGTAATAATTCCTAATTTTCTCAACTGACACGTTTCTTCTTTGTGTAGTTGGCTTTATCTTCTATTTGAACTTTGAAAACTACTTTTGAACTGGACTCTTAGCAAAAGTATCAACTGATCTTTGTTTAGCTGCCTGTGATTTTTTTCCTTTTGTCTTTGGGGAGATAATGATTCATGTGGTGACTCAGAATTCACTTGTTGAATATTTTACCCTTGCTACCATTCTCTTCCCTATAAGAAAACAAATGCTTTATGATTTTCACTGTTTGTTTTAGCGCTAAAATAATGTTTCTACTTTTTTTTACCATTCTCTTCCCTATAAGAAAACAAATGCTTTATGATTTTCACTGTTTGTTTTAGCACTAAAATAATGTTTCTACTTTTCCGTATTAACAGGTAGCATAACAGAGTGACAGTACTACCTAATTCTTTTCTCTGCCTTTCATTCGGATAAAAGGCACGAGAAGTTTGAAGAATTGTTTGCTAATGCAAGAGTATGTCTAGTGTTTGCTGTAGGACTATGAAAGAAATCTGAGCTCTATTATTTATATTGTCCGTCTCAGGAATTCATCTTGAATATGAGCAGAGCCATAGATAGCCAGCCTTTATACCCATTAAGACATCCTAAGTAGCTTATTTGGGGCCTAGCTCATTGTACACAACTTTTGTTGCCGATCATGTGGTAGGAATGTTTCCATATACACAAGTTTTATTGTTTGCTCTATTTTCAATATTTACTATAGTTCAAGTCACATCTTGTAAACTTCCCCAAATTGGGGGATTCCCATTTAATGTGCAAAACATTTTTTTGTTAATGGAAACAGAAGATGATAACTCATAGAATCACAGTGCCAAGTGTATGTAGATAGAAGTTGAAACTGAATCCGTAGCAACTCTGAAGGTGAACTGGAAGAAGATGGACTGTGAAACTTTCTTACGAATCATCTCCTTATGGCTGTGGGAATAAAATGGCAGCTTAATAAAAGATGTTAACTTTGCATGCACTTGTCAGATTACGATAGCCTTAAACTTAACAGTATGATCACAGAGTGGTTTTCCCTGCCTTGGAGTTGTTGATTTGATGTTCGTGTGCATTTCTACTTTTCTGCAGTAGCTAGTGGAGAAGGGAGGTTGTTTAATCGAGGATTTCAGGAGCACACTCAGAGAGGAGCATTGGTTCAACCTTGAAATTAATGGAACACCTAATCTCTGTATTATTTTTAAGTACTTCTTTTTTTCTGCTCACTTCTTCTCACCCACTGAGCCCTTTGCTGTTCTGCATTCGCAGTGCTGTGTGTGATGAGCTTGGGCGTCATGTCTTCTTCTTCCTTTCTCTGGTCTTTCTCCATAAAGTTCCTCTGAGGTCAGACCAGGAACCTCCAGTAGGAATCTTGAGAGGAAGCTGCGTGGCTCCTTAAAAAAAAAAAAAAAAAAAAAACTTTTTTTTTTTTTTTTTTAGAAGAGATTAATTAGTCTGCTCTGCTGGGGCAGTGGAGTGGAGGATATGCTAATGAAGTAGTCATGTAAGGTGAATTTTTTCCCAGCAAGTCAGAGAAATGTTGTAGTCACTTAAGACGACACAGCTATTCTTAATGCGATTGAGGATAATTCATTTTGTTTAATATATAAGACTTATTTAAGGTCAGGTATTGAGGTTTCAGAGTCATTTAATCATTTAAAAGTATTTATAAGTAAATTAGCCAGAATGATTTTTTGTTATAAGTAATAAAGAAAATACATTTTTTTGTTACAAGTAATAAATAAAACAAAAATCTCCACAACTGGACCAATAAGCAACATCATGATAAATGGAGAAAATATTGAAGCTGTCCAGGGTTTCATTTTACTTGGATCCACAATCAGTGCCTGTGGAAGTAGTAGTCAAGAAATCAAATGATACATTGCACTGGGCAGATCTGCTGCAAAAGACTCTTTAAAGTGTTAAAAAGCAAAGATGTCACTTTGAGGACTGAGGTATGCCTGACCCAAGCCATGGTATTTTCAGTTGTCTCAAATGCATGAGAAAGCTGGACAACAAATAATGAAGGCCAAAGAAGATTTGATGCCTTTGAATTTATGGTGTTGGCCTCAAATATTGAATATACCATGGACTACAAGAAGAATGAACAAATCTGTCTTGAAAGAAGTACAGCCAGAATGCTCTTTAGAGGGGAGGATTTCGAGACTTTGTCACACGTACTTTGGACATATTATCAGGAGGGATTAGTCCCTGGAGAAGGACATCATGCTTGATAAACTAGAGGTTGAGCAAAAAAGAGGAAGACCCTCAACGAGATGAATTGACACAGTAGCCACAACAATGAACTCAAGCATAGCAACAATTGTGAGGATGGCACATGACCGGGCAGCATCTTGTTCTGTTATATGGGGTCACTATGAGTCAGAACTGACATGACGGTACCCAACAACAACATTAAAAATCCAAATCAAGCTGCGTAAACAAAGAAATGCAACTTTACTAGCTAACATAACTAATAAATCCAGGGATAGATGGGCACAAGTGGCCCCAGGTGATTAAATAATATCATCCTGAATCTCTTGCCTGTCATCTCTCTGCTCTGGCTCTCTTCTTCGTGGTCTCACTCCATGGTAGGCTTACTGAAGTAGTGACAAAGATGGCCATCAGCAGCTGCGGGCTTATCCTTTGCTAGTTTGGTAATCCCAGTATAAGTTCCAGAAGTTCTAGCAAAATTCCTGGGACTGACTCTCAAGGTCCTGTCCGGCCCTGAACTAAACATTGTAACCTTGTTTGTCACATTCCATTCCTGCCCACCCCTTCACAAACCACATTGCCTGAGTGTGAGGCAGGAGTGATTCCTCAATGAAAAATGAGGGCGTGGTTTCCAGAAGAGATAACAGATACTGAAAAGACAGATCAACCATGGGTGTCCATTGCCATTGGATGTAGAATGAATTTACTCTGATGTGATACATAAAGTGGCACATAGTGTTTTTAGAATTTATTTGGTACTAATACGTAGCCATATAAATCCAAAACCAAACTCATTGACATCGAGTTGATTCCAACTTGTAGTATAGGACAGAACAGAATTGCCCTCAAGGGGTTTCCAAGGAGTGGCTGGTGGATTCAAACTGCCTACCTTTTGGTTAGCAGCTGAGCTCCTAACCATTACACCACCAGGGCTCCACATAGCCATATAGCATTACTTTTGTTTTTGTATGTCAGCTTTCTCACCCCCAACTAGATAGAGTTCTTAAAAATAATAAGTCTTCTTTATGTCTGTTGGAATATCTGCAGCTTCTAGTACAGTGTCTGCACACGGTAGGCACTCAGTAATGTTTACTGATGATGCTGAAATGGTGATTTCCTTCTGGCTGCATTCTCATTACGTTGGTGCCAAATACTTCTGGAGTTATACCATTCAGTGTTCGTTGAGAATAGGTACACACACAGGTCAGATGTAATGAGGAAAAAAAACTCCCTGGGTGGCACAAATGGGTAAGCACTTAGCTGCTTATCAAAAGGATGGCAGTTTGTGTCCACCTGGAGATGCCGTGGAAGAAAGGCCTGGTGATCTACTTCCAAAAAATCAGCCATTGAAAACCCTGTGGAGCACAGTTTTACTCTGACCCACATGGCGTCACCATGAATTGGAACTGACTGCATGGCAAATGGGTTGGTTTTTTTTTTCACTAAGATATGTGAACATAAATTTCATGGATACAATCTATAGCCACAGAGTGTGCTTAGTGGACTATCGTGGAGTAGATGAGAGATAAAAACTGTCTTCTCGATTCCAGAGACTGGCTCTAGTTCAAATAATTTTTTTTTTTAAGTGCCCCATGGCAGCTGTGCCGAACATCTTTCAGCTCTTGAACTATTTGATATCCAAACACTGAAGACTATGGAAAAAAAAAAAGTGACAGGAAAAAAATCCTCATAGAACTTCCTGTGGAGGTCAAAGTTTAATCACAGAAATAATGCAGATTTCCCTTTTATTAAAACCACAATGGAAAGACAGGGCTTGTGTTTACAAAGCATGTTGTTTG
The DNA here is from genome assembly GCF_030014295.1 of Loxodonta africana. NCBI lineage: Eukaryota > Metazoa > Chordata > Mammalia > Proboscidea > Elephantidae > Loxodonta > Loxodonta africana. Next base: position 62,556,698 of record NC_087349.1, on the reverse strand, counting down.
GGAGACCTTTATAAATTGTAATCTTTGGAAATCCCAGACCTATTGGATGTAATCCCATCCATTAGATGAAGGCAACTTGCCTATGCAATAGATCCAGAATAGCAAGTTAAATTGAGAACATGAGCAGGAAGCAGTCATTAAGGATTACAATGGGTAGGATGCAGAGTTAATTCACAGAGATATTTTGTTATGAGATAATTACATCACTGGGACAGCTGGAAAGCAGAGTGCTCTGCTGGACGGCAGGGTTTGTTCTCTGCCCTGCAGCTGGGGGGTCAAGACAATAGAGACAGGGAGAGAACTTACTTTATGGGATAGTTAAGGGCTTGGCTGGCTTAATTGTGAAATGATAATGACATATCTGCCTTTTTTGGATGGTGTTTTGCACAGCTAAACTGGACTCATAGTAAAAGCTGAGAACTACTTTTCTCTTTTGCTTTTTGAACAGACTATTCATTTAGATCACATTAAGTAAAGCTCTAATGGATAAACACTGAATGATAACTTTCTTTTCCTCTAAGACTTATCTGAAATATTTTATCCATATTCGACACAGCACAGTTAACTTTTTTCTTACGAAATCGCAGTCGTGCAATCATTGAAATGGTACTTTTGCCAGTTTACTGAATATCTGGCCAAAAAAAAAAAAAGTTGTAGAAAGTTTCAAAATGTTGGTCAACACAAGGAATCATATAGTTGGAATTATTTTTCAGGGTTTATGTTCAGATGTTCAGACCTGTCTGGATCTTTTGTTTTGCAAGTATAGGGTTATAGGCAGCCTGGCCACATTCCTCATTGGTTTATATAAATACATTGCAGATTGTTAACCTCCAGCCAGATACCGGAGATTTTAACTTTTGTTTAGCTCAGTTGCTATATGTGAGACTGATCTGTTATATGAAAGCATCTATTTTCTCTTTATTGTCCACCAAAGTGACTATGATTTGATTGTGGATAATTCAAGAAGGAGTCATCGTGGCCAAAAAAGCATCATAAATACTATATTCTAAAATCCCTAAGGTTAATATTTGTTGTTATTGTTAGGTCCAACTCACAGCGACCCTATGAACAACAGAAAAAACACTCCCCAGTCCATTTTTTTTTTTTTAGTCCTGTACCATCCTCACAGTCGTTGCTATGTTTGAGCCTACCACTGCAGCCACTGTGTCAGTCTGTACTGTTGAGGGTCTTCCTCTTTTTTGCTGACCCTCTACTTTACCAAGCATAGTGTTCTTCTCCAGGGAGTGGTCCCTCCTGATAACAAATCCAAAATATGTCAGACCAAGCCTCGCCATCCTTGCGTCTAAGGAGCATTCTGGCTGTACTTCTTCCAAGACAGATGTTCATTCGTCACCAACACCACAGTTCAAATGCATCAATTCTTCTTTGGTCTTCTTATTCACTGTCCAGCTTTCACATGCATCTGAAGTAATTGAAAATACCATGGCCTCGGTCAGGCACATCTTAGTCCTCAAGGTGACATCTTTGCTTTTTAACACTTTAAGAGAGGTCTTTTGCAGCAGTGCAATACGGCCTTTTGATTTCTTGACTGCTGCTTCCATTGGCGTTGATTATGGATCCAAGTAAAATGAAATTCTTGAAAACGTCAATCTTTTCTCCATTTATCATGATATTGCTTATTGGCCCAGTTGTGAAGATTTTTGTTTTCTTTATGTTGAGGTGTAATCCATACTGGTCTGTAGTCTTTGATCGTCATCAGCAAGTACTTCAAGTCCTCTTTACTTTCAGCAAGCAAAGTGGCATCATCTGCATATCGCAAGCTGTTAATGAGTCCTCCTCCAATCCTGATGCCACGTTCTTCTTCATATAGTCCAGTTTCTTAGATTATTTGCTCAGCATACGGATTGAATAAGTATGGTGAAAGGACACAACCCTGATGCACGCTTTTCTTGATTTTAAACCACGCGGTATTCCCTTGTTCTCTTTGAACGTCTGCCTATTGGTCTATACACAGGTTTTGCATGAGCACAGTTGTTTTGGAATTTCCAGTCTTCACAATGTTATCCATAATTCGTTATGATCCACAAAGTCGAATGCATCTGCATAGTCAATAAAACACAGGTAAACATCTTTCTTTAGACTTGACAGCAGTGGGTAAACATCTTTCTACGATTCTTTGCTTCAGCCAAGATCCATCTGACATCAGCAATGATATCTCTTGGTCCACGTTCCCTTCTGAATTCAGCTTGACTTTCTGGCTGTTCCCTGTTATGTACTGCCGCAACCGTTTTGAATTATCTTCAGCATAATTTTACTTGTGTGTGACATTAATAATATTGTTTGGTAATTTCTGCATTCCATTGGACCACCTTTCTTTGGAGTGGCCACAAACATGGATATATTCCAGTCAGTTGGGCAGGTAGCTGTCTTCCAAATTTCTTAGCATAGACAAGTGAGCATTTCCAGTGTTGGAGTCGTTTGCTGAAACATCTCAATTGATACTCCATAATTTCTGGAATCTTGTTTTTCGTCAGTGCCTTCAGTGCAGCTTGGACTTCTTCTTTCAATACTATCGGCTCTTGATCATATGCTGCCTCCTGAAATGGTTGAACATCGACCAGTTCTTTTTGGCATAATGACTGTGTGTATTCCTTCCATCTTCTTTTGATGCTTCCTGCGTTGTTCACTTTTTTGCCCATAGAATCCTTCAGCATTTCTTCTCAAGGCCTGAATTAATATTTACAACTGTTTATTCAGAATGCATTTCCTACCCATTATGATTAAATACAACTATTAATTTTTACTATGATAATGTTTACCAAACAAATTTAATCAGACAAAATTTCATAGTTTAGTGTAGAACAGTATTTCCCAAAATGTCTTCCACGGAATACTGGACCTATATGATGTTGACGACCATCATTGGAGCCAAAAATGGGGGTATCCTACATGTTCTCCTAGGACCTTCACTCCCATTAATGTCACTTGTGACTCTCCAAGAAGGTTGTGAAACACTCCATTTCCCTAATGTAATTCAAATGACACCTTAAAAAAATAAGATTACTACCTTCTTGAACCAGAATGGACCACTTCTACCTAATATCATTCTTTTTGTAGCCTAGAAGAATATGTAATTATATACACTAAAATTCACATGAATGTTCTGCTGTATGCACTGTCATGGGTGTCTCTTTAAAATTCCACTTTTTAAACATTGCCAATTAAAATTAGTGCTCTTTCTCCATGGCTTATCATTTACGGCAATTAGCAGTGGCTTTTTTTCAGTGAGCTTGCGTTTACGTATCTCAAGCATTCTTTGAGAGCTAGTGTGGAGTACAGTTGCCACAGGTGGCATTAGTCAGTCCTAATATTTTGAAGAGAGTGATAAAACTTTGAGGAAAATAACTTGGGTGTGTTAAATGTTATTCTTGAATTGTGTCATACAAAGAGTGCTTGAAAACGGTTTCAATGAGATGAAGTAACACAGCATACTGCCAGGACTGTTAGGTAACTTCTAAGACAACAGTTTGGGGAACAGGTGGCCTTTTGGCTCAGCAGTGTTTTAAGATCATTCTCCAGTTATGCCCTAGTCAGTTTTTTTATTATGAAAATTACTAAAACATCACACATATATGTATATGCATACATACATATATGTGTAATAAACTGTAAATACAGTAAGAATCCGAGTTGTTAAAATCAATTGTTGACCCCAGGCAGTGATGAGCAATGTGTTTTTTCATTAAGGAAATATGTTAATTAAAATGGAAAACATTTTTAAAGTAACGTTTAGGAAGCACAGTTGTATTGGTGCATAGTATGACCCAGTTCCCATGTTTGTACTTGATTTTAGTACATGTCAGTTTTGGTTCATTGCTGTTTTTATTTTATTTCAAAAATAGAAGCAACAGATATAAAAAGCTTGGTGGTTGTGAAAAAGGAAGGAAAAAAGTGAAGCTGTCAAAATATTTGAGTTTTATGTAAAGAAAATGGTTCAATGAGCCTCTGAATAAATGATAATCCCCTAGAACTACCAAGTTGAAAGCGTTGTTGGGGTAAACTGCCCAAGTGTCAAATCCATTTATGATACCAATCATATTTTTTTTCAGCAGCATGGGAGTAAAATGATTTATGGCATTATCTTTCATAAATTTATGAATTAGGAGAGTATATTTTATCAGAATAATATTCTAGATTAAATCACATTAGGGGAAAAATAAGGTTAAAAGTAACTGATTAAATTTAGAAATCAGAGTATGTGGAAGTAGATACATGTATGGGAAAAATTCATTTGACTCTAACTGATTTTAATGGAGTAGTAGAACTTACCCAAACTACTCATAATTAAACAATAGTTTGGACCTGGCTGTGTGTGTGGTAGTTGGTGTTCTGTTGTTCTGAATTGTCTCAGCAGTAGATTTAACTTACAGTGGTCTTTAGCTTACTATAAAGTTTAGTTTAGATTCCCAGAGAAGTACCAAATGTAATAGCCCAGAAATGTAGTTGAGTGGCATGATGAAACAGCTAGACATTAAAATTTTAACAAAGCTAATATACAAAGCGAAGCCTTGGTGGCGCAGTGGTTAAGCATCCAGCTGCTAACGAAAAGGTCAGCAGTTCGAATCCACCAGCTGCTCCTTGGAAACCCTATGGGGCAGTTCTACTCTGTTCTATAGGGCCACTATGACTCAGATTTGACTCAACGGCAGTGGTTTAATATACAAAGTGGATAACTGAGAGTCAACCTGAGTTTAGTACTTGGGTTGTTTGCACATTTATAGTTAGTCTCTTGGAAGAGGGTGTTTATTCAGTTAAAAAAAATGGAAGACACAAAAGGATAAAATAACTGAGAATAAATCTAACCAGGGATGTAAAAGACTTCTGCAGGGAAGACTATACAACACTACTAAAGAAACCAAAACAGATCTGAATAAATGGAAAATCATTCCTCGCCCATGGATTGGAAGACTTAACATTGTTAAAATGTCAGTACTACCCAAAGTGATCTATAGATATAATGCAATGCCAATTAAAAAAAATGAAAGAAAATACTAAAAGAGCATATTACTAGCCTTCTCTTAGTGTTTCCATTGCATTCTTGTCAAGAAACTTACTTACAGCTTGTTTAATTCTTCAGACATTTGTGAACATCTCACATAGCAGAGGGTGTGCTGCGGCTTGAGAAGTCTTTTGACTGCTGAAGGCTCTTTATAACTTATATTTTGAATTAGCTGTAAGATTTTATTGAAGAAATTGGATATTCCCATCCAAACTTAATTGTAATGTTTGTTTCTTTATCATCTAAGAATGATATAGTTTTCTAATGAAAGGTTTTTTTCCCCCCTCAAAAAATCAATGTTAAAATTCCTCAGTTTTGATTAGCATGGCATTTGAAATTCTGAAAGTAATTACAAATGTGCGTATGCCTTTCCAGGGAAATGGTTTGGTACAACAGGATGAAGCTTCTCTATATTCCTTCATACGTATTTTCACAGGCATGATTCTAACACCGTAAATTCCAGGAAAGTCCTCGTTGCAGGCTCTGCTATCTCAAAAGAAAGCTCAATTTGTTTTTTGGATAACCCTCAGACTACAAGCTAAGAAGAAGAATATTTCTTCTAGCATGCGGTTTTAAAAACTATCTATCAGCAGTCCTACCTAAGATCACCAAAGAAACTCTCCGAGCAAGCATTGTTGTGCCCCGGTCCTCTTGCTTTCTTTTTGCCAATGGAGATGTCATCGGTACTTAACTGAGGGCATCAAGTGCTCCTCTCCTGAACATTCTTATTAAAGTCTCAGATACCGTTAGGTATCTTCACATATGATCACAAGAAATGATCAACACGGATCTTTTTTTTTTCCCCATCATGTGATAAAATTGAGGGATATGGGTAAAAGTTAGAAGTTACTTCCTTGCTTACTGCCACTTACTTAATATCTCTTTCTTTTTCCTTCTAGGTTGTTTGATGTATGCACAGTATCACGAACAGACAGAGAAACGAAACTAACATTAGTGTTTGAACATGTTGATCAAGACTTGACCACTTACTTGGATAAGGTTCCGGAGCCTGGAGTGCCCACTGAAACCATTAAGGTACCAAGAATCATCTTTCTGCCTGTCCAGGCAGCCACATTACTGTAGTCCTCTTAGTAATGGCATTCTTTCCTTATGAAAATTGCCAGAAATAGAGCCTTTAGAGCTCAAATATATAAATAAAAATATCAGCTAAGTATGATGTTCAAAGAATGGGATATATGCCAGTTCATTAATTTTAGGGCTAAGGGAAAAAAATCTTTTAGTTTTAATACCTATTAAAATGATTGTAAAATACGTATTTGTTCATTATCTTGCCCTAACCTTAGAAAACATAGGATGTATGTGTATGTGTGTATGTATATGTGTGTATATATATATATACACATATGCGCACACACACATATTTCAATCTTTTTCTGATGGCTCATGATGTCTGGAACACATAAATTGAAACATCATTTATGAGTACGTTGTATAATTGTATCCTGACTCCAGGACATATGCATGCATCTTTTGAATAAATCTGAAATACTGTTTGTTAAGCCTTTCTTCTTTCATTTTTTCTCATTCATAAAAAGTTTATAGGAGGCGTAAGTGCTAGGTACTATGCCAAGCACTTGGAATTCACAGATGACTAGGACATGCCTTCTGCCCTTAGAGGCCAGCAAACTAGATGCACCATATTGACTTGAGGGTCTTTCTTACGCTCTAATAGGAAAACCTGCTTGTCAGATTTTGTTGGTCTTGCTTGTATTCTGTTTAATTGAACTTCCCAATAGTTCTTTTAGATCTGTGCACATTGTGTGCAGGTTTTCATGAAGACCTTTTTGTCTGTTTGAATTAGGTAACTTAACTAAACAGATTGCCCAACTTATCATTTATTGTTGAGTGATTTATTTCTTTGATTTTAGACTAATACAGGGTATATTTTCTCCCATCTGGCTTTACTAAAAGAATATGGTACTCAACATTATTCCCATTTCTTCCTGAGTAGTTTCAAGGACATTGTTGTTGTTGTTAGGTGCCGTTAAGTTGATTTTGATTCATAGGGGCCCCATGTGACAGAGTAGAACTGCCCCATAGGGTTTTCTAGGCTGTAATCTTTATGTGAGAAGATTGCCAGGTCTTTCTCCCGTGAACCACTGGGTGGCTTCTAACAGCCAGCCTTTCAGTTAGCAGCCAAGCACTTAACTATGATGCCACCAGGGCTCCTTTTTCAAAGAGGACATTAAGGCTCTCTAAATGTAGGTCTTCCTAGTTACCTTTTTTTTTTTTTTTTCCGGCCCTCTTTCACCCCCTACCCCTATCTCTTTCCTATGGCATTCTGTTCCAGTCCTGTGGCTTCAGTTATCTCCTCCATGTATTTGTCCAAAACCCCATTTTCAGCCTGTGGGGCACGTCACATGCCTACTTGCATATATTCTACTTTCTGGCCAAATTTCACTAATCACCATTCTCCAACGTGGCCCATGGTTTCCTACCTCCCTGGCCCTGCTTCTCATGCCATATCTTTTGTCCTTCCATCCTATGACTAGCTGTCTAAATTTTTCCAGGCCCACCCAGGTACTATTTGATCAATTTTTACAACTGAAAGTAATCTCATTAGTCTTACACTTGTTCTGCATACCTCTTTATTGTGTTTTCTACCTTCTGTTGTGATTATTTATGTACTTATGTATGTGTTCATCTTTCTGTCCTGACAGTGCCTTGGACAATGATTTATATACATAGGTACTCAATAAATAAGGCACATTGCCAAGCTTTCTTCAGATATAATTATTTCAAAAGTATTTTTAAGTGATTTCAAACCCCTTAAGCATGCTATCAAAATAATCATTGGCTTTTTCTGATACATATCGCTAAGTTCAAAAAATTATTGTTTTGGGGGTTCATTTATTTTAAACGGAGGGATACTTGGGGTAACCATGTATTTATAGTCTGTATTGTCACCTACGTGGGTCTTTCGAACTTCACATTAAATTCTACGGAGTGGAAACGTTTGCAGAAGTTATCTCTGTAGTTAAAGCGATTGACAAAGCAGAGGCACACTAGACTAAGGCCTGATCTGACCGAAGTAGAAGTGAAGTACAGTTGGGGGCTCTGGAGTCCCGACAGATGGGAATAGAGGGGCGACCAGGATTAGAAGAGGAAGAGGCAGAAGGATAGTCACCAAAGTAAGGTAAAGAAGGAGAGGAGGTGAATGGTAGAGTAGCTAGGCCAGAGTTGGGGTCCGGGTGGGTTGTACTTAGTACCAGAAGCTTTTTAAAAAGATGACTTAGTTAAAAGTTAAAGTTTTTCTGAGTCTTTTATCTTTCTCTAGGGAAGAGGGAGTGGCATTTCATTCTATGTTGAACGGGAGAGTCTCCTGGAGGCTGTTAGATTTCTTCAGCCATCCGTGTAGCCCCTCCACTGATCTTATAGGGGCTGGTAGAGTGGAGGCAGGAGCAAGGACTCCAGTTATTTAAGATTTGTGGTTGATGGTGTATCGATGTATTCATAGTAAAATAAAACCATGGTTAACTGAAATATTTCAAAATGGCAATTAATTCGTATGTTAATGGTTAATTGAACATTTTTTGTTAACTACTAAAAAGGCTAACCAGAAGACACTTTTGGTTTTTGTCTTCTTTTCTTTTTAATTGTCTGAAGTATACTAATCTACTTTTCTTCCTTCTTAAATATTACATATCTTCTTATATATATAGGCTATATAGATATAATAATTTGAGAGTTTGTGATGCTTAAAGGTCATTATTAAAAACATGAATAATCATTTAAAAGCATGGTAAAACCATAAGCATATAGTTTTAGGCTGAATATATATTTGATACCAACTTATTTTTAATAAACTCTTACATCTTTTCTGTCTGTGATTGGCTTATTTTTAAAACCTGCACTGCAGGACAAAAAAATATTAAGAGGGAGGTTTGGGCTAGTTGAATTCTGGTTAAAGTTTTCAAGCACATAACCAGAGATGAGATACACTTTGCTATTGTTGTAGGGGCTTATTTATGGGAAGTCTGAGAGTCCCTGACTGGCAAAAACGGTTACCTAACTACTAACCAAAATGTTAGCAGTTTAAACCAACCCAGAGGCACCTTGGAAGAAAGGCCTGGCAATCTGCTTCTGAAAAAAGCCCCAGCCATGAAAACCCTCGCCCTATTCTGCAGCACATGGGGTTGTCTTGAGTCAATCAATTTGACAGCGACTGGTTTGGCTTCTTGGTATGGAAAGTCTCAATAACTAGAAGACGGTTATTATGAACAATCTATTGGAAACACAGAAATGGATTCTTTGTACAGAATGCTTTGTTGTAAAAAGATTTTTCTGAACATACTTGAACAGGTATTTATTGAGTGTTTACTCTGTTCAGAGAGGGTTATGTGCTAAGACACTCTGAGGATACAAAATTGAATTAGGTATGAGACTGCTCTCAAGGACCTTAGAGTATAACAGAAGAGATAAAGTGCACACAGAAGTATGTAGTACATATAGTGTATGGTTATTTAAGTATTTATATATGCGTGTGTGTGTGTGTGTATATACACCAAACCTGTTGCCATTGAGTTGATTCCAACTCATAGCGACCCTATACGACAGAGTAGAACTGCTCCATAGTGTTTCCAAGGAGCAGCTGGTGGATTCAAACTGCCAGCCTTTTGGTTAGTAGCCAAACGCTTAACCGCTGCACCACCAGGGCTCCACATATATATAAATATACATATATATATTTAAATAAAATATATGGAGAGAGTTTTTTATTATGTGACCCTGGTGGCTCAGTGGTTAAGAGCTCAGCTGCTTACTGAAAGGTCTACAGTTGGAATCCACCAGCCGCTCGTTGGAAACCCTATAGGGAGGGCAGTTCTACTCTGTCCTATAGGGTCACCATGAGTTGAAATCGAGTTGACGGCAATGAGTTTGTTTTTTGTTTTTTTAATATGATCAGGCTTCTCAACTGTCTTAAAAACTCTGTGAGAACCTGGTATCTTTTTTGGACGTTCTAAACGACTCTTTTTTTTTTTATGCATATAACACATTTGATGAACTTGGCACGGAAAGATTACACAGAAAATCAGTAGCCTTTCTAAAATTGAACATGGTCTTTCAGCTCAAGACCATATGGCCTCTTTTGATGGATCAATCTGGGAATACAAATTATATTTTATTTATTTATCTCTGTAAGTGAACTTTGTAGAGCTTGAGAAAGCCAGAAAAACTCAAGGTTTATGTGTTTGTGTGGGTCATTTTCTCTGTGAATTAGATTTCATTTTATCTTCAATCGAATGTTTCTTAGAGATTTCTGTTGGTTGTAATATTTTTCAGTAAGAGATAAAATGTACTATTAGGTTTATTTTACAAAATCCAGACTTCAGAGACTAACACACCCTCTTAATAGCACCTGTTTTCTGCCTCTGGGAAATATCTGTTTTCATGAATCATATCTGCTTGCAATAAACAGTGGCTCTGATGTCAGTATGGATGCCCAGGGCTGATTTATCTTTACGGATTTGACATAATGCAAAGTGACTGACTGGTCCCTGTACTGCTGATGAAGGAAGTCCCAGATCCTCCTCTCCTCTCACCCCTAAAGGAATCAAGCCCTGGCCCCTCTCGGCTCCTGGTGGTCTCCACTTTGCCTGAATTAGGAGCAGGTGATTTGTCTCATCTTTGCAGGACACAGAGCAAATTAACATGAAAATATCGCTTCTCCGAAAACAAGGCAGGCTTCAATGCCCTGTCGCTGCTGGTCATTAGCCATCTGCCACCGACACTCATACTCTGTTTATCACATTTGAAATTCAGAGCAGATGTTGCATAATAAGGTGATCCCCAAAACGAGGCAAGAAATGCAAAGAACAAATACACCACAAAAATGATAAAGATCTTAGAAGAAAAAAAAATTTTCAATCTGATATCTTCATGGCTGGACTAAATTGAATAGACCCTTTAAAAAAATTTTTTTAACACACACATCTTTTCTGGTGTTTAATGCAAACTACTTCTTATAGGAACATGAGAGATATTTTAAAAGAAAGGGCATATTTGAAAGATGCCTGAGAGGACCGTTTAATAATTTTTTTTTTTTAAATAAGGAAAGTGGAATGCTGTAATAACACTGGTTTGGATGCAAAGGACTAATGGATGCCACCTAGGTCAGTCATGCCAGTGTTGACTTGTGCTGTAAGACGGGTCTCCACGAACAGCAAGTAGCACCAGCACTGCTGGATCTCAGAGCTCAGAGCTCACAAACGTGGTTTTCCAGTCAGTTTATTTCCTCCTTGGTACTCAAGACTGACCCTGTCTTTCCTATCCCCTTTCCCTTTGCTACCCCTACCCCACCACCATTCCCCCTCTTCACTCTGCCCCCATCTCTTTTGTCAGTCCCTAACTTTTTAAGCTCTTCCCATCCTGAGAACTCAGTCTTTCGTTTTAGTTCTGCTGCCCTTCTACACTGGCACATCTGATTGAAGTGGTGATCATAGCATTATACCTAATTGATGTACGTACATAATTTGTTGTTGGTGGATGCTGTTGAGTCAATTCCAACTCAGAGCGACCCCATGCAACAGCAGAACTACCCCATAGGGTTGTCTTGACTGTAGTCCTTATGAGAGCAGGTCACCAGGTCTTTCTTCCGTGGAGCCACTGGGTCAGTTCAAACTGTCAGCCTTTCAATTAGCATGCAAGTGGTGTGCTTTATAAAAAAAACTTTATCATTCATAGTATATTAGCTGTTGTATACAGAATCATTTCTATTTTAAAAAACAGATATCACCTTTCATGAGGAATATCACCCTATGTTATAGCTTTTCCTGGGCAAAAGTCAGCTTCAAGTATAGTTTTTTGACTGAATGAAAGGTGTTTTTCCACATAAACTGCCACTCCCATACAGACACAGGCTGTATGTATGTCTGTATCTGTTTATTTTTAAGGAAAATCAGACATATTGCCAAGCAAAAGTTAAGTAAGCAGTCACAGAGTAGACAGAGGGTTAAGTCAAAGTCGCACCAGCAATCGCTCATTGACTCAAATAGGAGAGATAATGAAAGGGTAGTGAGTCAACACTTGAGTTTACTCCAAATTTAGGGAGAAATGTAGACTGAGTGAGAGCTGTAACAACTGTGATAACTTATTCTCCTAAACTCTAAAATTCAGATCAGAAATTTGAAGAGATGAAATCTTTAGTGTAATCTCCATCTTCTGGTCACTTACGAGTAATTTCCATTTGCTTTTCCTCTCCCCTCGTCAGAAACATGCATATTGTCCATTCTGGTGTCTTTCATTTCAAGTGAAAACTTTTGGTAAGTCAAGGAACTTCTTCAGGGAGGACATTTTTAGGTAATCCAGATTCTGAGGACTCTCCCAGAAATAAATCTTTATGCAATTTTCCAGATGCTTCTATTAGCTGAAAACATCAGGCGGGAAAGAGGACAGAATTGTGAAAATAAAATACATAATATCTAAAAGTATGTGATAGCAAACTTTAACAGGGTTCTTTAGTGGTTTTTGTTTTTGTTTTTGAAACAGAACTACTGGTTTAAAAAAAAAAAAGCTAATGTCTTTCTAAAGATACTGTAAGACTGACTCACTAAAAAAATACTGACTCACTCAAATAGCGCAAATGATCTTTTCATCATTCTAGTCCCAAATCATGTAATATCCTCACAATTCCTTCTCTGACCACCACAGCTAAAGCTCCACTTCTAGTTACAGTTTACCACATTATGCCACATTATCCTATTTTATCCTCTTCATAGCATTACCTGAAATTATCGCATTCATTTTTTATATTTGTTTTCTGTCTTTCCCAACTAGAAAGTAAGAGCCTTGAAGTCAGGACTCTAGTTGACTGCAGTATCCCCAGTACCAGCATACTGCCTGGAGCATAGTGCAGCCTCAGTAAACATGTTTTTGTATCTATCTGGGTGCCTACTTTATTAACTCTAATTGTCTGAAGTGCAAACACCAATGTCCCCATTGTACAAATGAGGAGATTATACTTTTCAAGGATACGTTTTTCTTATAATAGAAAAATAGTCTAAGGGATGTCATATCTCAGCACATCTATTTGGCTGTTTCACAGTCAGTTCTTTATGGTGGACAGGGATACTGGTGGGACTTCCTCTACTGTAACTAAGATTGCTTGGTTGGCTTTGTTTAGATATAGTCTAAAAACAATAACTCACCTCCATTAGGACAGTAAAGCATTTTTCTTCCTTATAGTACTGACTTAATTAAATTCCAGAAATTGTTTCTCTTCATTGTTGGACTATGTTAAATACCTTTTATACTAAGGCTGGGGACACCAAGTCAATGAAGAGAATGATTTAAGCTGTGAATCTTAGACCCCAGTCTCACTTCTCAGGATTATATATCTAAAAGATACTTCAGTAAGTGAACATTTTACAGACATTAACAATAAGTTTCCATTTATCCACCATGGTATGTATCTACCATCCCCACCATGAGAAATAGAAGCTTTAAAGGATTAAATTATTTTTTTAAATCAAATTTAAAATACTGTCCATTATATATTCGTTTGAATCTTTATCCTTCTTATACAGAAATTTCAGATACCTGTATGTACTATGGAGCTTAGAAGCTAAGAAAGCCCCATTCTGTTAAACCAATTGCTAACAATTTGTGATATTAGCATCACTAAATTGTAAGTTAGTGAAAGGCATCTAGAGAAGGTATCCATCATTTATCCAGAAGAGTATCATATTTCCCGTAGCTAAACAAGGTAGGAAAGATTAATCATTAGGTGAACTGTTGCAGTTAAGAATTTTGTTGCAGTTAAGAAAGTGATCATTGAGTCTAGTAAATATTTGCCGAATGAATAAGTGCTTTCACAAGCTGTCTTATAATAAAGCCTTACAAACCCTATGGAGGCCATTTTGACAATCAGATGTTTTCTGAGTATATGAAATACTGTTGTGATTTTTATCATTTTGTGCTTCCTCGTCATCATCACTCTTAAAGAACAAAACTCTCCTAGAAAATAGACTAAAACCAACAAATTTTACAAAAATGAGTTACCATCTAATAAAAGGTAGATGAAGGCTTAGGTGAATCCTGTAAACCCATTGCCTTCAGGTTGATTCTAACTCATAGTGACCCTATAGGACAGAGTAGAGCTGCCCCCTGGGGTTTCCAAGGAGCGCCTGGTGGATTTGAACTGCCGACCTATTGGTTAGCAACCATAGCGCTTAAACACTACGCCAGCAGGATCTCCTAAGGTGAATACTATGGCTGTATTTCTCCAAGTGTGGTCAGTGAATCACCTGTATCGCCACCACATGGGGTGTTCATTAAAATGCACAGTCCTGCCCTAACTGACCCCCCATCAGGCCCAAACAGAATCTCAGGAAGGAGTTTTTCATAAGTACCCTGTAATAATTCTTATAAGGAGCTCTGGTGGCGCAACAGTTAAGCACTTGGCTGCTAACCCAAAGGTTGGTAGTTCAGACCCACCCAGTAGCTCTAGAAAACTCTATGGAGGATCTAGAAAACTCTACCATTGTCACATAGGGTCGCCATGAGTCAAAATCAATTACATGGCACCTAACAACAATTCTTATGGACACTGAAGTTTAAGAAATACTGCCCTAACTTTTGACATATGATCCAACCAGGAAATGGAAAACTTCTTTACATTGTAAGATGATTCAAACCTCTGGAATATTTGCTTGACCTGTGAATAGGTAACCCAAGCCATTCAGAAGGCTCTAACCTAAGCTCAGGTGAAGTCAGGTGGGAAATTTTAACTAAAGTCGCCCCTATGTTTGATACTTGTTTAAAAGTACTGAAGTTTTATTCCCTAAGCTTTATTCCTATTTAAAAATGCTAATTCCTTAATAGGAAATAAGAATTGAAGACAACGTACTGAGAAATAGGAAAATTTTAACTAGAAATTCTTAAGCCACCTAGAAATCCTTTTAAAAACATTGTTCATCACACATCATGATTTGACCTTTGAAAGATGTTTTTTGTTTCATCTTCACTTAAGTTTTCACTGTTTTCTGAAGTCTTAAATTATTAAACCATAAGCAGACTTGCGAGTGTAATTGTTCAGAATTCTTAAAAACCCTGTTTAATAGGTGAGGAACCAAAAATTTGAAACATAAGGGGCTAATAGTCACAGGTTTTTAGTGCTGACAACAAAGTGGCCAAATATAGTATTCAGGTATTCCCTTTCAGGCTTATGTATTAGAAGCCATGAGTGATCAGAATCTGAATTTTTTTTCCAGTTGTGGTTCTAAGCACTTAACAAATATATGCTAGTAGCTTTGTTGAGTTTTATATTTACCACTGTTCTCTGCTGTCCCTGACCATACTTGTTAATTTTTTCCTTTCTTGGACAAAACTAAAGAAATATTTATCATTCTACTCTAGTTTAGTCACGCCATTTTTAGATTGAAACGTTAAAATAGAACATAGCAGAGAATTAGGAAATGCAGGGCATAGGAGGTTACACTATGAATTAAGTTTATGAACTGCCACGTTAAATGTCATATCTAAATAGAGCAGTCAGATATTTATTGATCTAGAAATAGCTATCCTCAATTTAAGATATTCTACAAATATGGTTAGCATGGAATGAACACTGGAAGTGCTCCTTGTCAGCATTTTAATTTCACTAATACATCACATTTTAACGTTCAGATCTGCAACTGAGAAATTCACCATCACCCATACCAAAAACCTGAAGTGTTTGTTAGACTAAGATGAAGTAGAAGCTTTAAGAGAGGGTCCTAGGGATATGTATTCCAAGTCAGTAGGATGGAGTACAAAAAGAGGAAGAAATAGGTTGGTAGTAACAAGAGAATTGATTAAATGGGACCCAGGAAAAAGGGAAAGGTTTGTGTACCCTAAACAAAATAGCCTTTCCTAATGCATGTGATAATGCTGGGTATAAATTGCTGAAACATTACATTGCTAACTTTTGTCCTCCATTATGATTATTGCCCTTGTTGTTGTCATCATTAGGCGGCGTTGTGTTGGCTCTGAGTCAAAGCAACCCTATGTACAACAGAACAGAGCACTGCCTGGTCCTGCACCATACTCACAATCATGGTTGTATTTGAGTGCATTGTTGGAGCCACTGTGCAGTCCATCTTATTGGGGGTCTTCCTCTTTTTTGCTGACCCTGTACTTTACCAAACATTGATGTCCTTCCCCAGGGATTGGTCCCTCCGGATAACATGTCCAAAGTACATGAGACAGTCTCACCATCTTCCCTTCTAAGGAGCATTCTGGCTGTACTTCTTCCAAGACAGATTTGTTTGTTCTTGTAGCAGCCCGTGGTATATTCAATATTCTTTGCCAACACCATGATTCAAATACATCAGTTCTTCTTTGGTCTTCATTATTCATTGTCCAGCTTTCACATGCATATGAGGAAATTGAAAATACCATGGCTTGGGTGAGTGTACCTTAGTCCCAAGGTGAAATCTTTGCTTCTTAACACTTTCAAGAGATCTTTTGCAGCAGATTTGCCCAGTGCAATACGTCGTTTAATTTCTTGACTGCTGCTCCATGGATCCAAATAAAATGAAATCTTTGACAGCTTCAATATTTTCTCTGTTTATCTTTATGTTGTTTGTTAGTCCATTTACCAGGATTTTTGTTTTCTTTATGTTGAGTGTAATCCATAGTGAAGGCCGTAATCTTTGCTCTTCATCAGTAAGTGCTTTAAGTCCTCCTTGCTTTCTGCAAGCAAGGTTGTGTCATCTGCATAAAGCAGGCTGTTAATGAGTCTTCCTCCAATCCTGATGCCCCGTTCTTTTGCGTGTAGTACAGCTTCTCAGATTATTTGTTCAGCATACAGATGAGTAAGTATGATGAAAAGTATAACCCTGATGCACACCTTTCTTGATTTTAAACCATGCAATATCCCCTTGTTGTGTTCGAACAATTGCCTCTTGGTCTATACACAGGTTCCACATGAGCACAATTACTGTATATTTACCCATATAATGTGCACCTTCTATGTTTGTTTGCTAACCATTCCCTCCCCATTATGTATTTTCATAAGTGCTGCTATGCTAATTTTCTTTCCACGTTGCTGTAAAAAAAACTAGCATAGCACACTTATGAAAATACCTTGCAGGGGGAGAGAGCAGTTGGCAAACAAATGTAGAAGGTGCACCTTATTTGAATAGAAATATGTTAGGTGTTCTGAAATTCCAATTCTTTGCATGTTATCCATACTTTTTTATGATCCATACAGTTGAATGCTTTTGCATAGTCAATAAAACACAGGTAAACCTCTTTCTGGTATTATCTGCTTTCAGCCAAGATCCGTCTGACATCAGCAGTGATATTCCGTGTACCTCATTCTCTTCTGAATCCAGCTTTAATTTCCGGCAGTTCCCTGTTGATGTACTGCTACAACCTCTTTTGAATGATCTTCAGCAAAATTTTACTTGCATGTGATGTTAATGATATTGTTCGATAAATTCTGCATTCTCTCACCTTTCTTTCTTACGGGCATAAATACGGATCTTTTCCAGTCAGTTGGCCAGGTAGCTGTCTTCCAGATTTCCTGGCATAGACAAATGAGTACTTTCAGCACTGCATTCTTTTGTTGAAACATCTCAATTGATAGTTCATCAATTCCTGGAACCTTATTTTTCTCCAGTGCCTCAGTGCAGCTTGGACTTCTTCCTTCAGAGTGTCGTTGGTTCTTGATCATATGCTACCTCCAGAAATGGTTGAACATCAACCAATTCTTTTTGATACAGTGATCCTATGTATTCCTTCCGTCATCTTTTGATGTTTCCTGAGCCATTCAGAATCTTGCCTATAGAATCCTTCAATATTGCAATCCGAGGCTTGAATTTTTTCTTCAGCTCTTTCAGCTTGAGAAATGTTGAGTGCGTTTTTCTGTTCCAGGTTTTTAACTCCAGGTCTTTGCACATTTCATTATAATACTCTACTTTCTCTTCTCGAGCTGCCCTTTCAAATCTTCTGTTCATTTCTTTTGGGTAATCTTTTCTTCCGTTTGCTTTAGCTACTCTACATTCCAGAGCAAGTTCCAGAGTCTCTTCAAACATCCATTTTGGTCTTTTCTTTCTTTCTTGTCTTTTTAAAGACCTCTTGCTCTCTTCGTGTATGATGTCCTTGATAGCATCCCACATCTTTTCTGGTCTTCTGTCATTAGCATTCAGTGTGTCAAATCTGTTCTTGAGATGGTCTCTGTATTCAGGTGGGATATACTCAAGGTTGTACTTTGGCTCTCATGAACTTGTTTTAATTTTCTTCAGCTTCAGCTTGAACTGGCATTTGAGCAAATGAAGGTCTGTTCCACAGTCAGCCTCTGGCCTCGTTCTGACTGATATTGAGCTTCTCATCAGTTCTTTCCACAGATGTACTTGATTTGACTCCTGAATATTCCATCTGGTGAAGTCCACATGTATAAAACCAAAACCAAACCTGTTGCATCAAGTTGATTCCGATTCATAGCCACCTTGTAGGACAGTAGAACTGCCCCATAGGGTTTCTAAGGAGAAGCTGGTGGAATCAAACTGCCAGTGTTTTGGTTAGCAGCCAAGCTCTTAACCACTACACCACCAGGGCTCTTCCATGTGTATCATTGCCTTTTATGCCGCTGAAAAAAAGGTATTTCCAGTAAATAGGTTGTTGGTCTCGAAAAGTTCTATCATGCAATCTCCAGTGTCGTTTCTATCACCAAGGCCATATTTTGCAACTACTGATGGTTCTTCTTTGTTTCCAACTTGCATTCCAGCTATCAATTATTCAGGTGATTATCAATGCATCTTGATTACATGTTTGATCCATTTCAGACTGTAGAAGTTGGTAAAAATGTCCAAGTTCTTCATCTTTGGCTTTAGTGGTTGGTGTGTAAATTTGAATAATAGTCGTATGACCTGGTCTTCCTTGTAGGCATATGGATAGTATCCTATCAGTGATAGAGTTGAACTTCAGGATAGATCTTGAAATTTTTTTTTGACAATGAATGCTACCCTCTTCCTTTCTAATTTGTCATTCCCAGCATAGTAGACCATATGATTGTCTGATTCAAAATGGCCAATACCAGTCCATTTCAGCTCCCTAACACCTCAGATTTCTGTCTTCAAGGGTTCCATTTCATTTTTGACAACTTCCAATTTTTCCTAGATTCATACTTCGTACATTCCACATTCCAATTATTAATGAATGTCCGCAGCTGTTTATCCTCATTTTAGGTGCTGCCACATCAGTAAATGAAGGTCTCCAAAGCTTTACTCCATCCACGTGATGAAGGTTGACTCTACTTTGAGGAGACAGCTCTTGCCCAGTTGTATTTTGTGTGCTTTCCAACTTGAGTGGCTCATCTTTCAGCACTGTATTTGACAGTGTTCTGCTGCTATTCATAGATTTTCACTGGCCATTTTTTTTTTTTAAAGAAGTAGATCACCAGATCCTTCTTCCTAGCCTGCTTTAGTGTGGAATCTCCACTGAAACTTGTCTACCATGAGTGACCCTGCTGTTATATTTGTAATATTGGTGGCACAGCTTCCAGCATCACAGCAAAATACCAGCTACCACAGTATGACAGAGTGACAGACAAGTAGTAGATTATTGGCCCAGCTGTAGCAATTTATCTTAAAAGCCTCAACATCCTTTAATATTTCAACCAGAAATTAAAGATGAATTGATTTATGTCTTTAGTTCAAAACTATATCAATCCAAATGGATGACATATGAGTGCATAAATATTGGTAAGGTTTTATCTTTGACATCATCTGTTCCAAATGTTGCTATTATATTTAGAGCCCTTGATGTGTATTTCATCATTCCTGTAAGACCTTGATAGATCCTTACACTTTGGAGCTTGGATGAAAGAAAAATATAAATTACATTAGAATGAATTAAGAAAAGAGTTCCATTTTGGTATCCTCCCAAGTGGAGAGATTTATGAAAGCATCCCTCACCAAGAGAAAGGACTTCTTTCCTTCTCTGTTTCAACTCCACCATCACTTTCACCACCACAGTTTCACAGGACTTCTTACTTTATTTATCACCAAGGTCCATAATTAACATATGGTTCATGTTATTGATTTCTCAGGTTTCAAAGTAAAATAAATTGAGCTTTCTTCCACGTTTAGAATATACAGTTTTTTTAAGGAACTCTAAACAAAGACATGCATTATTTGTAAGTTAGAGAGCAGCTGCCAGAAAACAGAAAATTAGGAATGGAGTCATGGGTGAAATAATGGAGATACTGTTCAGAGGTAACCCTTTGTACCGCAGGAAATTTTCCTTAGAAAAGAGACAGCTGAGTTTGCTTGTAAATTTTGCTAGAAACAGGCCTGATTTAGTAACATTTAGTGCTGGTTAGGAGGCTGAAGACAGCACTTTGAGCATTGGATATCAAGCAAGTACCCTCTTTAATGGTTTTGTATAAAGTCAAAACACTATACTTTCTAAAGATACATGTGTATGGAGAGGCTATTTTTTATTTTAATGAGTAGAATAGTATATATAAGTGCTTATCAGATCTGGGACTAAAGAAGTGCTTTCTAATTGCAAAAACAGTAGACAGTATCACAAAGGAAAAGATTCATAGGGTATAAAAATTTCAAACTTGAAATATTGTAAATAAAACTAAAAGGTGTAAATGATCATATATTTATAAGATATATGGCAAAGATTTAATATCCTTAACATATAAAAAGCTCTTACAAACCAACTGAAAAGGAAACTACCCTATTTAAATATGGATAAAGAACATGAACAGACACATTCACAAAGAAATACATGTACACAGAATGGCTAGTAGACATGTGGGGAAAACGTTCAGCCTCAAAACTAATCAGAGAAATTCACTTCAGAAATTAGAATGTACCGTGATAGGAGATGATTAAATAAATTGTGAAAATTCCATCTAATAGAAACAGTACTTCTAACAAAGTAATTTTCGGAAATTTAGATATGATCTAAACAGATAGATATAAATATAGTATGATCCTAATTTTTAAATATATTTCAAACACATGTATAGAAAAACTACAAGGAAATACACTGAAATGTTAATAGTGTATATCCATGTGGAAGTATTATGGGTTGTTTATATTTATGGCCTGAAATAGCATGTATGTACTGCCGTTACATTAAGCCATATGAAATTGCCCATGATTGACTATTTTTGTCCAACAAAAATTGTCAGTTTCATATGATTCAACTGAATGCTTTTATAATCCAACAAAATGATGTTTTAATGCCCATTTGAATGGAGAAGTCCCTCTCTATTACAGAACAGTTGAAACTCTTACATCTGAATCTTTTATTTATTTCCCGTATTATAGCCTAACATGAGAATAAATGGCAGGGCATCACTCCTTTTGCTGTCAGGCAGCACAATAGAGATTTTATAAAATAATTAATGTGTATACATTAAAAACATTCCATACATGCTTATTGATGATGATGATGATAAGTGTTGACAAAATGGTAAATGTTGAGAGGCCAGAAAAAAATGATGCTGGAGTTTTTTCTAAGACTTAAGGATATCATTGTTATTATCTCTTTTAATCTTATTGGCATTTTACCACTAGATAATACAACTGGGCTAGGGAGTAATTTCACTTGTTTGTAAATGGAAGTAATTGCTGGTGAGCAGTAAACTTTTAAAATGTGTGTATACAGAATAAAGTTATAAGCCTGCTTTTACTCTAGTAGGCACTGGAATGGGTTTCTTTAACAGTCTCTAGGTTTTTAATATTTTTTTTTACTTGAAATTAACTTTCAGCCTTCTTGTAATAATGACCTCACAACAATTACATTATATATTTGAGCAAAGAATTTTTTAGGAGGTATGTGTTACTCTGCACCTGCTAAAATAGGAAAGTTTCTTTTCAAACCATGGATCGGCCTGTACAGGGAGATTGCTAAAGTAAGATATTTAATTTGAGACTTGAAATGTTAACAGTGATTTTTGTAACATGCACTTGCTCTTATAACAACACGTTTGTATAGAACACCAGTCTCCAGTCGGAAACAACCTACATTTCTCCAAAATTAAAGGGAAGAAAAGCACTTAGAAAATGATGCCAAACTAAGGAAACTTGGATGTATGTTTATTATTTTTTAAGCATTTTTGGAAGCCTTCCTTTGAAGTCTGTTATCTCTTTCCATTGAGGCCCTTTGAACTTAAAAAGATGAAAATATGAGTGATAGTAAATGAAGACTTCTAAGTACACAAAGATAAATACTTGCAGCCTTGGTAGTCAGTCCCCTTGTTGGATTTACAAAACAGGCCTCACCAAACGCATTAAAAATAGTTTTTATCCCAGACTGAATCATTTACACAGAGGCTAAATTGCTATGTTCCAGCCTGTGAGCCCGGAAGCCATCAAGGCAAGTACTCTCAAGGTGGAGGCAGCAAGCAAGCCCTTCAAGATAATCTGAAGTGTAGTTAGGAGAATACCATTTCACTGGGACAGAAACTATTGAACTTCCTCCAGTGAAAATAACAAAGTCCTATCATTTGGTGATTGATGAGCATGTTGTTCAGGGAAATGGACTGGAAAATCATCGCCTTGTCTTTTACTTGCCACGGGAAAGCCATAACAGAGAGATCTCTATTCGTGTTCTGATAAGAGGCCTAAGGAAGCATCAAGAAAGTCTGTGAAGCCTGGAAATGTGTTACACCCAGCTGCCTGCTGGGTTGCCTTTTAAAATACGATTCATAGTTCCCTAGTTCACAAATAGAACATGTGTGGAGCTGGATGGTGTTGACAATCCACCTATTGCAATGTGACATTTGAGCTGAGAGAAAGCTATTTTAATAAGTACAGGTAACCCATAATAAACCTAAAAATATGCATTTCTTAAAAGTATCTATGTAATAAAATTCCATATGTAAAATTCTTTTTCTCCTTTTAACTCACTGCTGTCGAGTTGATTCCAACTCCTAGCGACCCTATAGGACAGAGTAGAACTGCGCCGTAGAGTTTCCAAGGAGTGCCTGGCGGATTCGAACTGCAGACCTTTTGCTTAGCAGCCGTAGCACTTAACCACTATGCCGCCAGCGTTTCCGTTTCTCCTTTTAGCGTTTTTAAATTGGATATTTATACTGTGGGAGAACTTGGGAGCTCAGAAACGTAAGCTGCAACTAAACTCATGAATGAATACAATATTTTAATGGATGAAAAACAGTTTGGGAAGCACCCGTTCCATTAGCACAGCTGGACCAGATCTTCCAAACAGGCCACCAGTGATATGACTCTCCTAGAAGCATGGGTAGCACACCCTCCAGCCTTCCACCCCGCTGCCAACACACGAACATCACAGACCTCTTGTTGCAGCCATTGGTGGTAGGCAGCAGAGCTGCTGGGGAAGCTATGGCATCACACAATTCAAGCTTAGAATTTCACACGCACATCACGTCTTCGACAATATATGCACAATCAATTCAGAGAGATTCAAATTCAGACCATCTAGTTTTCACATACGAGGGACTGTCTGAAGTCGAATTAGATTCCTGTTTGTTAATGTTTCCTCCTTGGTCTTGAACAAAAAGAACCTATTATTTAGTCGGTATGTTCTCAGCACCCTTTGGACTAGAGTGTTTGAATTTTCATAAAAATAATACTTTATCATCAGAAAGCAGATATCCTTGAAGAATATATTGGTACTGCACATTAAGAAGGCGCAGATTGCATTTTATAGCATATTTTAGAAATGTGCTTGTTTAAGGGATTAGCTCACCCTTTGAATGACTTCTCTCTTGTTTTGCTTTTTGATGTATTAAATATTTATTTCTTCTGCTTCCGTGACTTCTTCCTTTGTGTTTCTTTTCCAGGCCTGCATTCAAATTCTGAGTTACAAAAAAATGTTAAACCTTCCTTAAATCAGTAGATCTCTCTCAAATTATATTTACGGAATAGATTCCATCCATTAAAGTTATTCCCAGATCCTGTTCTGGTGGAGGTGGGCATGTGTTTCTTGCCAGATGGAGTTAGGGAACTTAGTTAATTCCATTTGTTGGTGGCAAAATAGACTGCCTGTCTCTCTGTAACTCTTTGAGGCAAAAAAATGACCATCCTGAGACCACCACTCTAACGTTGACTTGGAAAAACCTCCTCGTAAGTTGAAACCCACTTCCTCTTTCTCCCAAGAGTCAACTTGGTAACCCTGTAGTTGATTGCACTCTGTCCCCACCTCCACCCGCACCCCATACCCCAAAACTCTAGAGGTTTTGCCTCCCTTAGACCAAAACCCACACTTTGTTCATTTGCTGAATTCCCTGGTTGCTATGTTCCTTATGTTCTCGGAAACTGGCTATGCCCCCTTCATATTAACTTGTACACTTTAAAACTTTAGACAGGAGAAAAAGTGAATTAAATAGATGCTTGTTTTTATGAGAGTATCCACTACTTCAGAGCACCAAAAGTTCACTACATGCTGTGCACAGCCACAAATTTGAGGAGCCTCTTTGTTGTGCCTTTCTGAAATACCCTTAGGGCTTCCCAAATTTGTTACAAAACTCTTACCAGTGTAATTTTCCCATTACAGCTTTCTGTCTTTTCTCCTCAAACTTTTGAGTCTTACACAAGATCATGGTTAGGTGACTTTTCTGCTGTGACCTTTCTTTCTTTTCTTTTTTTAAATTTTGTGCCTTAATTTATTCCTCTGAGCTGAAATCAGCAGTGCCTAATCTTTAACAGAGCCACCATTTTAAGTGACCACCAGCTGAGTTTGATTCTTGATTACAATTAGAAGGAGAAAGTAGATTCTGCCAGGGTTGGGGCATATTCCCCAATCTTGCAAAACGTTGCAGGCAATTAATGAGCTTCAACTCGAGATTCTTTTGTGTGTGTGCTCGTGTGTGCAAGAAAGGGTGAAAGAGATACCCATGCATAGAATTTTTAAGCTGGGCTAGCTAGAGGCAAGAGATACCCTCTTGGCTCCCAGACCTTCCTGAAAGCTGTCTGCTGAAAACCTCCTTGGAGATGAATCTTGAGTGGCTTTTTTTTTTTTTTTCCCTGAATGATGTTCCCATCCTAGCTTATACCTTAAAAGGCTTTGGAAGAGGAATACTTCTTCTATCCAAAGTACTTTGGAGATTGGAGTCGTGCAGTTTGCCACTGAGGAAAATAAACCAGCATATTTACTCCCAGCAAATGCTACCTCCTTGGTCTGAAGCGGTTTGTAAAGCATTTTCTTCCTGGTTTGTGCGCACCACATTGTTTCGGCTCTTCTCATCACTGACCAGCTGGCTTGTTGGTGAATAGAACTGTGGGCCCCTCGCCATGTTTCATGTGAGGTCTTGGCTGGGTGGCAAACAGGCAGCCTGTAGCCAGTGTCAGCAATTCAGGAGGAATTGGCACAGCAGTGTCCCCATTAATTTCTGCTTGTCACATACTGTCATGCAAGTTACACCAGAGAGGAAATGACCGTTAAAAAAAAAAAAAGGTACCCTTGTGGCACTGGGTCCCCTCCAGACGTTCCCTGAGGTTAAACAAGTGGATACAATTAGCTCTACACAGACAGCTGCGGGGAAGGGAAAGCCTAGAAGTGGGCCCCACGGCAATGTGTCTTTCCTGTTAGCAAGGAGTGTCAGCTATCAACATCTGCCATATTTTAACCCTTCAAAGGGACCGGTAAATTAAGGGGAGCTATTATCCCACGCTCTGCTGATCATTATCAATCATAATGCCTTAGGAAATTACCACAGTACTGCTGCCTTGGTGGCAGGTTTTGTCCTTTGGGGATGGTTTTTATGTTTTTGCTGGGAGCAGAGAAGTCAGCGGGGGAGGGAGGTGGCGAAGAGGGTGGGGGGAAACTGGCTCTTTAATCATTGGTAATTTACTGCCACAGATCCTGGCAGGGAAGGGGACTAGAGCTGCAATAAACATCTCTTCAGTTCCAACTGAAGAAGTTAAAATTGGTGGGCTCCAGAGGGCTTCCATTTCCAAAGAGATCTATCTTGCTGACTGACTTTGTCAACCCGCCTTCACCAAGAGCTATGGCAGCTTTTAGGGAGTACAAACAACAGCTTTGGGAAATGAGAACCAGTTTTAGAGGAGAAAGGCGATCCAACATGAGAAAAGAAACTCTAAAATAAATAGAGGCTTCCAAAAACTGTTGTTTTATTTTTTAAAGATTGGAATGATTAAACTGCTGTTATCCAAATAGAGTTCTTGATTAACCTTTGTAAGCACATACTGTGCTTTGGGGTGGATTTGTCCAGTGAAAATCTCATTGCTAGCACAGGATAGATGAATGAGATGATTCCATGTGAAATTATGTTTGTTGAAATTTATTTTGAACTAATCATTAGTTTTGAATTAATCATTACAACTGTTTAGAGAAAAAAGGAATTGTTTCTTAACCTGTTTTCTCCAACAAGTATTGGGGTTCGTGTTTGTGTACTTGGAACTTTCTCTCCTGAAAAGGTACCATTTAGCTTGGGGACATGAGCACTTCTTTATCAGACAGGAGTTCTTCTGGAAAACAATCAGAAACAATGTGTATAGAGATATGAGCTGATGTTTACCTGTATGATTGCACCAAGGACAGAGCATTGGAGGAAATAATCTTACCTGGGTTTTGCTGAGTTATTCTCAGCTATTGAAGAAGATCCAGGCACCATTTAAAATAAGTAAGGGATGGAACCTCCCATTGGTATAATTAAGGAGAAGTAGCACCGTATTATATTTTATATGGATTTCATCTCTTTCTGATATGAAAGAAGGTGGCATGTTCACCAAAGAGATGGGCAGTACTCTCAGTGATGAATAGTAAGACTGTTCCAGTCCTACGACGTCATCTAGTATGAGATCTTCATTTTATAGATTAGAAATTAGAAATTCAGGGGGTTAAGGAACTTGTCTAAGATCTCACAATGAAGTAGAGGCAGAACTTACCTCCTGGTTCACCTTCCCAGGTGAGCTGTTTACATTATTCTATGGGCTAACTCAGTGGATACTACAATAGGAGCCATTGCCAATCTCAGCAGCAGCAAAGGGACTCCCCATTGACAGCAGGTGGTAGAAAGGAACCAGTAATAAGGGGTAGAGATGATTTCTTCAGTAGCCACCACAGTGTTGTCAGACTGTATATTTGAGGCTTCAGTTTTAGTTGGCCCCATTAGAGCAAGAGATACCAATTTCAAAAGATGACCTTCTTGTCCAATTTTAAGTATTTCTAATGATACATAAAAGTGTTTAATTTTCATGTGAAAATAATACCTAGATTTGGAGAAATTTACCCTTTCAGGTATTTATAGTCTTTCGAATAGCAGCTCACAAAAGAGAATCAGTAAAGTATCCATAAACGTGGACCCACATGAATATGTGCTAAGCCTCTAATTGTGGGGTCTCTTCTTGTCTTACGCATGGGTAGACTACATGTGACTTTGCTCTTCCCCAAGTTATTGATCGCTGATATTAGGAAATAATCAATAATTGACTTCTATCTGAACATAGGTGAACATTGAGGCATATAGTTTAATAAGTTAATAAATAAGTGTCACGATCTGGTGTTCAGAAGTGAATTTATTCACCATAACGTAGATTTTTAGTTCAGCTAAATATGAAACATACAGAAATTAAATAAATCATACTTACTGTTAAAATGGCATTGTTTTCTCAGAATTTTTTGCTAGGCCTGATTTCAGGACCTGTCAGGCTTTACTTTGAAGCACATACCTAAAGATCGTATAGGCTCCAGAGGAATACTAGATGATTAGAAACAGGAATAGCAGAGAAAACACCGATTTCATGAACAACGATGAGCCAATTAGACAAAAAACATTGGCTTGAACTTCATGGGAAGGCACCGAATCATTACTAACTCCTGTGGTATTCAGAATAATAACATCAATCACAATGAACTGCTTCGGTAGTCATGTGTCCATGATATGTAATTCCATAAAAATCCTCTTAGTTTTGGCGTTAATTAATAGTGACTATATTTTATAAAATGGCCTGTTTCATTGAAAACACTTGTGTCTAAATATGTCAACCAAGAACTTGAAGATCTTCCGTAACGTTCATTAAAGTTAATAATTGCTGAGTTCTCATGGGAAAAAGTAGTTTCTCATTTTAAGTCCTGAAGTTTCGACAGGATTTGGTATAGCATTTCATTTCACTTCTAGTCCTAATGACTCATTGCATTCTTTTCCCCAGAACTTATCCCCTGTTTACCCTCCGAGTTCTCTCTCATGTAGACACAAGCCTGGTGAATCAATAAACACGACTATTTTCACAAACAGTTGAGAAGTTCAGCTTCTTCAGTGCTATTGGAAGACATCGGCTATTCTACAAGTTTAAAGAAAATTCACGTTTCTGTATATTAACATCTTGATTGGATTTGGCTTTTTAAAAAGATTAAATTCGGAAGGATGCTTCTCCAGGCTGAGCCAGGGATACTCACATGCAGTTGGGAACTAGCAGTGCCCTCATCCTACAGATGGAGGCAGCTGGATAAATAGCTAATTAATGACTTGCCCAAGTTCACACAAGTAAAGAGCCGGGAGCTAGATTTGAGACTCTTGCCTAATCCATTAGAACTGTTTTCATCTAAATCACCATAGTAGAATTAAATATAATTTATATCTTTGTTGATGGTATTTAGCAAGTCCTATTTACATAAATATTTTAGCATTTCCATGCCCTCTGGGCCATATAAGATCATTTATTTTTATAATTTTTGTTATTATAAGCCTCTGAGTATACAAAACAAATTCAGAAATGAAATAAAAAGAGATAAATTTAATTTTCTTATTGGTGTCAATGATAGGGTTTGGAATTAAAAGCTTTTTATTAGATATTATCCGTTCATTATATATTGTTTCATTCAACATCTCTAAAATTATATTCCCCATTAAGGAGAACATATCCTTATTTCTGCAGATTTAGTTTAAAACTACCGAAGGCAACACGCAGTGTGTTTTTCAAAGAGCCTTGTTTCTTTAAGACTTCAATCATGTAAAAAGTTAACAGAGCTGCTTATGTGTTGACTCCTTTAATGATATTTCCTCACAGATCTGCAGTCACCTGTTCGTAACTGCTGTTGTCCTGTTGTTGCCTCTGAAAAAAGTCCACATGAGGAGTCTCTGGTTACGTCCTCTTCCCTACAAAGAAAAGACCCTGCCTTAAAAAAAAAAAAAAAAATTCTGGGAGCATGACACTTACACCAACTTTAACTCAGTTGTAAATTAGACCCAACTTAGCACAAGAAAAAATTTTGTCCTGAACGCCCCTTTTCTCGTTAAAATATTAGCAATAATCTAGCATTTAAAATAGGAGATTCGTCATCACCTTAAGACTTTTTAGCAGTTTTCCCTGTTGACTTGGTATTTCCCGCTTTTAATTTATTTTAGGACAGATGATTATGAGAGACTACAGAAAATAGACATTTAGTGTGTTGAAGGAATTATTGTATTACATTGTTCCTCCAAGCAGTTCAAAAACCACTCCTAGAAATTCTTTAGCATTCTGTAGATACTAGAATTTGTGTTGACTTCCATTGTTCAAAAAAAAAAAAACAATAGAAAGGCCTCTGTCATGGAATGAATTGTGTCTCCCAAAAATTTGTGTCAACTTAGGCCATGATTCCCAGTATTCTGTGGTTATCCTCCATTTTGTGATTGTAATTTTTTGTTAAAGAGGATTAGGGTAGCATTGTAACACCCTTACCCAGGTTACATCCCTGATCCAGTGTAAAGGAAGTTTCCCTGGGGTGTCGCCTGCACCACCTTTTATCTCTCAAGAGATAAAAAGGAAAGAGAAGCAAGCAGAGTGGGGGGACCTCACACCACCAGGAAAGCAGTGCCTGGAGCAGAGCATGTCCTTTGTACCCCCGGCCCCTGCACAGAGAAGCTCCCAGTCCAGGGGAAGATTGATGAGAAGGCCAACAGAGAGAGAAAGCCTTCCCCTGAAGCTGACACCCTGAATTTGGACTTCTAGCGCTACAAATCGACTCGAGGGCACTGGGTGCTGGGAGCCTGCTTTACTGTGAGGAAATAAACTTTTCTTTGTTAAAGCCATCCACTTGTGGTGTTTCTGTTATAGCAACACTTAGATGACCAAGACAGCCTCCTAGGCTGTAACTTCTACTATCAACATTTGTGATGACCTATCAAATACAACACCCCATCATGTGCAGCCATCTCCCTTCTGTTCTTGGATTCTTGTGTGTTGCTGTGATGCTAAACAGGTTTCAGCAGAGCTTCCAGACTAAGACAGACCAGGAAGACAGGGTTGGCGATGTACTCCTGAAAATCAGCCAATGAAAACTCTATGGATCACAACAATCTGTCCACAAGTGAGCATGGGGATGGCATGGGGCGAGGCACCTTTTTGTTCTGTTGTGCATGGAGTTGCCAGCAGTTGGGGACCAACTCCACGGCAGCTAACATCAGCAACAACGTAGAAAATATATTTCATGTTTGGTTAGCTAGTAATCCACGTTTTGCTTCAAAACCTAGAAATGGTTTTAATAAGCCGTTAAAAATGTTATCATCGAATCTTTTTTATACTTCACTTACACTGCGTAAATTTTTATATTTTGAGAGCTGGATTAAGCCAAACCAGGGCTTGTAAAGAATGCATATAAAGAAAACAAAAATCCTCACAACTGGACCAATAAGCAACATGATGATAGATGGAGAAAAGATTGAAATTGTCAAGGATTTCATTTTATTTGGATCCACAATCAACATCCAGGGAAGCAGCAGTCAAATCAAAAGACATAGTGCATTGAGCAAATCTGCTGCAAAACACCTCTTTAAAGTGTTAAAAAAAAAAAGCAAAGAATGTCACCTTGAAGACTAGGGTGCACCTGACCCAAGCCATGGTATTTTCATTCGCCTCGTATGTATGCGAAAGCTGGACAATGAATAAGGAAGACCAAGGAGGGTTGACGCCTTTAAATTGTGGTGTTGGAGAATATTGAATATACCATGGACTGCCAAAAGAACAAGCAAATCTGTCTTCTTGGAAGAATTACAGCCAGAATGCTCCTTAGAGGCAAAGATGGCGAGACTACATCTCACATACTTTGGACATGTTGTCAGGAGGGATCAGTCCCTGGAGAAGGACATCATGCTTGGTAAAGTAGAGGGTCAGCAAAAAAGAGGAAGACCCTAAACAAGATGGATTGGCACAGTGGCTGCAACAGTGGGCTTAAGCATAACAAGGATTGTGAGAATGGCTCAGGACCGGGCAGTGTTTCATTCTGTCGTACATAGGGTCCCTGTGAGTGGGAACCGACTCGATGGCACCTAACGACGACAGCAACGACAGGGCTTGTAAAAAGCGATTAGAATACACTTGAAATTCACACTGCAAATTTAACAAGACAGATTTTTAAAGCTAATATTCTAGTTGTTGCATCGGGTGCCAAAAGATGACTGAGGTGTTGAAAAAAGCTTACTTTGCACAATGTGACATAAATCCATCTCTTTGTTTTAACTTTGTCTTATATTGAACAATAGGGGACTACTGTATGATTCAGATTTACATTTTAAAAATATCACATAGTCAACACTATGGAGAAAAGATTAAGATTCCTAAATCCAAAGACAGGGAGCTATCTGTGTTGGAACACCATGGCAGTAATCTAGGCAAGAGGTATTGGGGACTTGACAGGGGCTATGGAGATGTGATTTGAGAGGTGAACTGGGAAATACAATCACAAGGACCGGGTGACTCATTGGCTATGTGGTCAGAAGGAGAGAAGGAATCTTGAATGTCAGTCAGACTTCTGGACTGATCATTTGGGTAGATGATGGTACCATTATTCAAGATAAGGAATACAGATTGAAGAACAGTTTTTGACAGGGGTGAAGAAACTGTGTTATTTTGGGACATTATTATGGGACATTTTCTGGAATAGTCTAGAAAACATAAGCAAAAAGCATTGAGATTTGCATGCCTGGAACTCGAAAGAGCAGTCCCAGCTGTGATTATGACTTTGGACGTCTCAGAATATGACTAAATGTTGAAGCTATGAATGCGTGAGGCGAGGAGGTATAGGCAGAATTTAGGATTTAGGATGCTTGGGAGAGGTGTTATTGCAGAGGGAAGGAGACAAGGAACTCAAACAAATGGTATATGTTTGTGGTAGCCGATGTGGACAACAGAAAACAGAGGCTACCAGAGACTCATAGAAGATGGTTTTAAAACCCAGATGAAATTGGAGACTGTGATATGTAACTATGCCAGTTTTCATGTGATAATTTTCTCTCAACAATCTATTTGTAGGAGTAGGGATGGGCAGGTGGTCCTCAAGGTCAGGTCTTAGAGAGCCTGTGTAAGGAGAAATGGAAAAGGACTTTGTGCTGCCTGGAAAGAGAGCAATCCAAGAAGTTCACTGGAGGTTTTAGATGGGCCAGAAAAAGAACTGAAGGCAAGAGAGCCATGTTTGAGAGAACAGCCAATTCAAGAAGGTACAGAACCCTGCATGGGGGTGGGGGGTGCAGAGACATTCTTCAACCATACAGCACTTACTGCATAAATGTACCTATATCTGAATAATTAGGACTTAAGAGTTTCCTAGCCATGGTGATACTCACCCTTCCCTGATTTTGTGCCTATTTTAGTGTTAACCTTCTAGATTCTTCTTTCTAAGAAAGTCATTAGATTCTTAACCCAGTTCTCATTTTTCCCACGGTGAATAGTTCCATTTGGCCTAAAGATCCCCTTTCTTCTTGGCTTCCCTGCTTTCCATGACCACCCAGCCTCTTCTTCCTGTAGATTGAAGACGTTACTAGTGAGAAGCATATGGTCTTCCTGCCCCTGGAGATGCATATGCTGCCTCAACCCTAACAGGCTTCAGCTTAAAAATTCAATCCTTGCAACAACACAAAATAAAAAATGTTACGGAGCTGCCTCTTCTGAGTCCCCATAAACAGCTGTGCATGCAGCTTTACCCGAGACAGATAATATGCACAGATGTGCTTATGGGGAGAAGGGACGAGCACTCTCAGTGTGTTGTTTTCAGCTTCTCATCACTGCAAGGATTTCTTTTCATTTTCAAGGAAGAGGTACACCGTGGTAAGCAGTGTTTTATGACCTGTAATAAAAACCCTTGTAAAGACCATTTTTTGACCAAATGAAGCTAAGAGTTCTTTTCAGAGTCCTCATTTGCTCCTCTCCCCCTCTCTGTATTGGAATGCACACAGTTGAGCATTAATGGAGAACATGAGGAAATAATGTCACAAATTCTAGTTCTCATTTGTTAAGCTGGGAAAGCAACCAAAATTAATTATGTAAGAAAGTTCATTAGCAATGTTTTTCCCTCTTCAGCTGTAGCTTCTGAATATATATGGTCATTAAGTAAAGATTTATATTGCATTTTTATAGTATACAGTTATCATCCCATAAAGGCATCCATAGAACAGTTTGAGGGAACCTTAACAGAGCCCCACTGAAAAATCAGCCAGAGTTCATACATAGGTAAAAAAAAAACTTAAAACCATCTTAGTAAGTTGGATTATTTACCAAAAAAGAGACGTATAAAACATTCAGTGAATAATAACAGATGCTTTCTAAGGACTCTTTCAGACCTAAAATCTTTACACTTTCAAATTAAGAACAAGGAATATAAAACTTGATTTAATTAAAATAATAAATATTTTAAAAATTGTATCCTCAAATATGTGCACAGTTGTGTTTGTTAGTCTTAATAAAGGATGTTAGGGGAGGCCAGAGGCTGTCTTTTGTACAAACTGGAGAAAACTAAGTAGATCTAAACTTACAGAGTTGTCAGATGTCATTGCTAGTGGTGGGTACCAGAGACACTTCTTGATTTAGAGGCATCACTTCTGTGCCTTTCATCCAAGTTGAGATGCTCACATAGTTTCTAGTCCTCACGACCAGTCTGCAAGAAAGTGTTGTTCCATTTTACAGACGAGGAAACGGAGGCTAGATGCTAAAAAAGGTTAAATAACAGGCTCATGGTCACCTAATGTGTGAACTGGAGCTATAGCAGAGCCCTGAAAAGATGGTCCATTAAAGTTGACCTGTGAAAACAAACATTGACATATTGCATCTGTTTCTTGAATTGCATCTTCTCTTGCTTTCTCTGACATTCTAGTTCAGACCCTTACTGTTTTAACCCTCGTACATTGTTTTCCATCCGTTCTATATGGTAAAACCATCAGCAATGACCAAGCCATTCTTTTACACGTTTTTGTTACTTCTCTGTTGACTGTTGTTGTGTGCCGTCAAGTCAGTTTTTGACTCATAATGACCCCGTGTAATAGATGAGAACTGCCCTGTAGGGTTTCCTTAGGCTGTGATCCTTACAGAAGCAGATTGCTAAATCCTTCCTGTGGAGCCAGTGTGTGAGTTCGAACCACCAACCTTTAGGTTAGCAGTCAAGCACTTAACTATTGAACCAGGGCTCTTCCCCATTGACTTCAAGACATTATAAACTTCCAGCAAAGCAGTAAAGTCTTTGCAGTGTGGTCCCGCTTGCCAGTGTGCCCTCTCCAGGATCCTGCCTTTTTGGGCTGTTGCTGGTCTCCCAACATCCAAGCACTTGACCTTCTCTAAGCTTCTTCTAGTGTTTTCTTCCATATCAGATGCTTCCTTACCCTAAACCTAAAATCAGCCCACTTCCAAGGTCAGCTTAGATGCCACCTCCTCCTCTATGCCTCCTCAGTGCCTGTAACACCTGTGCCATTTGTGGTTCTTGCCATGTACTGACTTGAAGTGTGTAGGTATGCATTTATATTTTCTCTCCCTGTTAGACTAGGACCCCCCTTGGGCTCCCTCTTCTAGTATTTCTGTGTAACAGGTTGCCTTACACATAGGGGCTTCTTCTATCTTTTGAATAATTGATAGCAATTCTTTATGCATGTTGTTGTTGTTAGGTGCCATAGGTCCCTACGTACAACAGAACGAAACACTGCCCAGTCCTGCGCCATCCTCACAATCCTCGTTATGCTTGAGCCCATTGTTGTAGCCACTGTGTCAATCCGTCTTATTGAGGGTCTTCTTTTTTGCTGACCCTCTACTTTACCAAGCATGATATCCTTCTCCAGGGACTGATCCCTCCTGACAGCATGCCCAAAGTATGTGAGACGTAGTCTCGCCATCTTTGCTTCTAAGAGCATTCCAGTTGCACTTCTTCCAAGACAGATTTGTTTGTTCTTCCAGCAGTCCATGGTATATTCAACATTCTTTGCCAGCACGATTCAAAGGCACCAATTCCTCTTCCGTCTTCCTTATTCATTGTCTAACTTTTGCATGCATATGAGGTGACTGAAAACACCATGGCTTGGGCCAGGTGCACCCTAGCCTTCAAGGTGACATCTTTGCATTTTAACACTTTAAAGAGGTCTTTTGCAGCAGATTTGCCTAATGCAACATGTTGTTTGATTTCTTGACTGCCGCTTCCATGGCTGTTGATTGTGGATCCAAGTAAAATGAGATCCTTGACAACTTCAACCTTTTGTCCATTTATTGTGATGTTGCTTATTGGTCCAGTTGTGAGGATTTTTGTTTTCTTCATGCATAGTAAGTTATAATATATAAAGTACTTCAATATATATTCTCTTACTTAAACCTCACCTAACCTCTTTTTTCAGGTTATTTCCGTTTTACAGATGTGGAAACCAAAATCCACAGAGGTTGCAAGTGACCAGAATCAGATTGTGTATCTATATGTTAACTCCAAATCTAGTGCTCTTTTAATTCATACTGCTCTCAAAAATAGAAATTTACTAAGCACATGTGAAGGTGGCTCTCTTAGGTTATATATTTCCAAAAGGAACTTCTTTTGTCTTTTGTACCTCCACTTGGCAAGCATTTAATAAGTTCTTAGTGGATAACCAATAAACCACAATGCTGGATCATGGCCTTTTCACTAAAGAAAGACTCAGGAATTAATTAGTGAGAATGCACTATATAATTCCTGTGCACAGAGCCGAGAGCAAAAATCATTATGCTGCATCTTAATGCATAGCTATAAACTATTGAGTGATTCATTAAATCAAGTAAAATCAACAGATTTCTCATATAAGGCAATTTGCAGGACTCTGTGGAGAATATAAAGATGCACCACGTTCCCTTTCCTCAAGGAATTTACTGTCTAGCTTAATAGCACTTGACAGTTTGAAAAATACTTTTATTATCTTTCTTCTCTCCATAGGGGCAGAGCAGGATTTATATGAGTTTTACCAATGAAAAACGAAGTCTCAGAAAGGTTGGGACTTGCCCAGTCAGTTGACTATAGTGGCTAAGATGAAACGGAACTTAGTCAATAGCACTGGGTTAAGAGACCACACTTCGGGAAACGCTGACGTGATTTTGTGAAATTAGTAATATTAGGTGACTTACCCAGCAATCTAATTCGCACCCAAATGATGACTCAAGAAAAAAAATGATGCGATGCTTCCTCTTCGGGATGAGAGGATACGTTACTTGTTCGGAGTCATACTACTAGCTGTGGTACAGTATGCTAAAATCCATGTCTCTTCATTCACTGAGCATAATTGCTAAAAGAATGCTGAGTAGAGGCAGTAAAATAAAAAGGAAATGTTCTTGATTGTTTTTAATCCCATGCTTTAGTGTTCATCATAGGACCGGGTATATTATATTTCTCAGGTAGTGAACCAAAGAACTTACCACACCCATGAAGATGTTTTAATGATTACTAAGTATGAGCCTCTTTGCTCCCTTCCCCTTACTCCTAACCTGGAGTTTTATCACCTGCTACCGTATTCCTCCCTGGAAGGAGTCAGTGAGTTCTTTTTTGAGCTAACAGCTTTTGTAGGTTTTATGGCCATATCCATTTATATAGTTTGGGCTTCACTTCTCTGTGAAAAGCCATTGAACATTTATTGACACCTGTTAATAAAATGTGCTGTGAGTCCAATTATATTTGGGGGAGGAATGATTAAAAGCAGACCCTGCTCTCAGAAGATGGGGATGGTAGGCTGTGAGTGAATAGAGATAGAGAAAGTCCACAGTGTTTGGAGGCAAGGGTGGAGAGCTAGAGGGCAGCTTTGTATGAAGGTGTTCAAGCAGGAGAGTGACTTGATAGGTCAGACTTGCGTGTTAAAAAGATCAGGCTGGCCAGAGAGTAAAAGATGGATTTGAGAAATGAGATTAATGGGGAAAATGATCAGTACAGTACACATGAGAAAGGAAGAGGACTATACCCATTGCAGTGGGGGCCTTGAAGATGTAGGAACTATACAAAAAAAAAAAAAGACAAAACTTTAGTGAGGGACCCAGAAGAAGACTTAAATGAATGGAGAACCACACCGTGTTCCGAGAAGGAAAGACTCAGTATTGTAAAGGTATCCATTCTCCCCAAATTATAAATTTTAGAAATCAGTAAAAATACTAAAGGGCCTTTTTGGGGCGGAGATGAAAACTCAGTAAAACTCAGTCCTGAAGAATAACATGAGAATATCCAGGAATGTTTTCTGAAGAATAGAAAGAAGAAAGTTGTCCTACCAGATAATAAAATTTGTTCTAAACCTTTAGTAATTAAAGGAGAGAGGTGCTCCAAATAGATCCAAACTGAGGCAGAAGAGTAAAAGTCCAGAATCGAGTTAAAACATTGTAGAAGCCAATAGAAGTGGCATTTAAAATTAGTGGATTATTTAATGTTGTTGCTGCGGTTGTTAGGTGCCATCGAGTTGGTTTCTACTCACAGTTGCCCTATGTACAACAGACCAAACGCTGCCTGGTCCTGTGCCATCCTCACAGTCGTGGTTACGCGTGAGTACATTATTGCATCCACTGTGTCAGTCCATCTCTTCCAGGGTCTTCCTCTTTTTCGCTGAGCCTTTACCAAGCCTGATGTCCTTCTCCAGGGACTGCTTCCTCCTGATAACATGTCCAAAGTGCGTAAGACAAAGTCTTGCCATCCTTGCTTCTAAGGATCATTCTGGTTGTACTTCTTGCAAAACAGATTTGTTCATTCTTCTGGCAGTCCATGGTGTATATTTAGTATTTTTCACCAACACTATAATTCAATTATTTCTTCAGTCTTCTTTATTCATTATCCAGCTTTCACATACATATGAGACCATTGTAAACACTGTGGTTGATTATTTAATGAATGCTTAGAAATGTGTAACTAAAGTATGAAAATAAAAATAGGTTAGTACACAGCCGTTAAAAATTGAGCAGTAGATCTATATTTATTGATATATACCTTATTATGTGAAATGCCATTACAAAACAGTGTACACTAGCACTCCATTTATAAAACATAGAACAACTGTCTTATGAGTTTTTATGTATTGAAAAATAATGGAAGGATACGCCAATATGTTAGTTGTGGTTATCCATGTATGGATTAATTGTGGGTGGTATTTTTTTCCTTATGTTCTGATTTTTTTTTCTAGCAGTGAACATGTGTTACATTTGTAAATTGAAACATAGACAACGCTTCTCCTTTGGAGGAAGTGAAGAGGAGGGAGGGGTCCAGTGTGAAATGCCATAGCAAAGTTAAGTTAGAAATGGAATGCCCCATTGCTGTGGCAGGCAGGTGGTTGTTGGTAACCGTGCAAAGGCTGCCGCATCTCCATTTGATGCAGTAGTGTGAAGTGGATGAGAAGTGAGAAATGTCTACTGCTCTCTAAAGACTATTGATGCAAAAGGACAGCAGGTTGGTGCTTGAGTTTGCTTATTGGTTAAGGAACAGTAGAGACACAAGGAGGAGCCCTGGCGAAGCGGTGAGTTAACCACCTGACTGCTAACCAAAAGGTTGGCAGTTTGAACGCACCAGCAGCTCCGAGGGAGAAAGATGTGGCAGTCTGCTTCCATAAAGATTATAGCCTTGTTAAGCACAAAGAAAGTTAACAGGCCTACTCATCAAAGGAAAAAAAACATAAAGACTCAGTAAAATAAAACCTGTAATAATGAAAGAAATGAAAAGAAAATCCACGAACAAAAGGAACTCAGCACAGGAAAGTAAGAACAAAGAAAACATCAGCACCACACAAAAAAGAAGAAAAAAAGCACAATATGACAGCAATAAACTCATACATATCAATAATCACACAGAATATTAATGGCTTAAATGCCCCCGTTAAAGAGACAGAGTGGCAGAATGGATTAAAAAAAAACACGGACTTACTAAAATGCTGTCTATAAGAGACACACCTTAGACACAATGACAAAAATATTAAAAATCACAGGATGGAAAAAAATATATGAAGCAAACAGTAACCAAAAAAGAGCAGGAGTGGCAATACTAATCTCAGATAAAATGGACTTTAAGACAAAAACCCACCATAAATGACAAGGAAGGCCATTATATAATGATTAAAGGGACAATCCACCAAGAAGACATAACCTTAATAAATATCTATGCACCCAACAACAGGGCTCTAAAATACACAAAAAAAAAACTCTAACAGCACTGAAAAGAGAAATTGACAGTTCTACAATAATAGTAGGAGATTTCAACACACGACTCTCAGTAAAGGACAGAACATCTAGAAAGAAACTCAGCAAAGATACAGAAGATCTAAAGGCCACGATCAGCTAACTTGACCTCATAGACATACATAGAACACTCCACCCAACAACAGCAAAGCATACGTTCTTTTCCAACGCACAAGGAAAACCTTCCAGAACAGATCACATTTTAGGCCACAAAGCAATCTTCAATAAAGTCCAAAACATTGAAATAATACAAAGCATTCTCTCTGATCACAGTGCTATAAAATTAGAAATCAATAACAAGAGGAGCAAGAGAACAAAAAACAAATGCATGGAAACTGAATAATGCCTTGCTTGAAAACAACTGGGTAATAGAAGAAGTCAGAGAGGGAATCAGAAAATTCCTAGAATCAAATGAGAATGAAAACATATCATACCAAAACCTTTGGGATACTGCAAAGGCAATGCTCAGAGGTCAATTTATACCAATAAACACACACATCAAAAAAGACGAATGGGCCAAAATCAAAACGTTAGCCCTACAGCTTGAACAAATAGAGAACAGCAAAAGAACCCCATAGGCACCAGAAGAGAGGAAATAATGAAGATTAGAGCAGAAATAAATGAAATAGCGAACAGAAAAGCAATAGAAAGAATCGAGACCAAAAGTTAGTTGATTGAAAAGATCAACAAAATTGACAAACCGTTGGTCAAACTGACAAAAGAAAGAGGAAGCAAATAACCCAAACAAGAAATGAGATGGGGGACATGACAATAGACGCAGCTGAAGTTAAAAGAATCATAACAATACCATGAAAAAGTGCTTTCCAAAAAGTTTGAGAAATTAGAGGAAATGGACAAATTTCTAGAAACACACTACCTTCCTAACACAAGCTGAGATAAAAATCTGAACAGACCCATAACAAGAGAAGAGATTGAAAAGGTAATTCCAAAAAAAAAAAAAAACTCCCAGCAACAAAAAATAAAAAAGCCTTGGCCAGGACGGCTTCACTGGAGTATTCTAACAAACATTCTGAGAAAAGCTCATGCCAGTACTACTCAAAATATTTCAGAACATAGAAAAGGAAGGAATACTCCAGAATTCATTCTGTGAAGCCAGTGTAACCCTGATACCAAAGCCAAGCAAAGACACAACAAAAATAGGAAATTACAAACCAGGATCCCTCATGAATATACATGCAAAAATTCTCAACAAAATCCTAGCCAATTTCTGCATCATATCAAAAAAATAATACACCATGACCAAGTGGGATTCATATCAGCTATGCAGGGATAGTTCAACATTAGAAAACCAATCATCATAATTGTTGTTGTTGTTGTTAGGTGCCGTCGAGTTTGTTCCGACTCATAGCGACCCCATGCACAACAGAAGGAAACACTGCCGGTCCTGCACCATCCTTACAATCATTGTTATGCTTGAGCTCATTGTTGCAGCCACCATGTCAATCTACCTCAGTGAGGGTCTTTCCCTTTTCTGCTGACCCTGTACTCTGCCAAGCCCAATGTCCTTTTCCAGGGACTGATCCCTCCTGACAACATGTCCAAAGTATGTAAGACGACATTTCGCCATCCTTGCCTCTAAGGAGCATCCTGGCTGCACTTCTTCCAAGAC